>NC_065922.1:33689597-34289597 GCF_024586455.1 Bactrocera neohumeralis | reverse complement strand
TGTAGTACTTTTGTCAATCCGGGACAAATTGGATCAGATGACATATACAAATTAATAATTCTCAATTTAGATTTAATAATCCAATAAGTATTTTTGATACAAAAACTGATTTTGAAAAAAATTTAATTTTTACTTAAGCTGCAGAAAATTTTTTTATTATGCTGGGGAAAACTATACCACATCTGTCTGTCCGTCCGTCTGCCCCCGCAAGCTGTAACTTGTGTAAAATATAAGATCTTGATGAAACTTGGTATGCGGCTTTCTTAGTACAAATAATATTAAGAACTCGTAGATGGGTGTAATCGGATTTCTGCCCCGCCCACAAATCGCCATTAACTGAAAACCTATAAAGTGCCATAACTAAGCACTAAATTAAGATAGAAAACTGTAATTTGGCATAGGTGATCAAAGTAGCAAGGAGCACCTGTGGGCAAAAATATTTTGAAAAGTGGGCGTGGGCGCGGCTTCTAATATGTTAATGTACATATGTATCTCCTAACCCACTAAAGATACAACAACCAAATTTGCTAAGCTCGAATATATCGAATACGCTCGAACTCCTATTGACAGTGTGAAAATGGTGGAAATCGGAAGATTACCCCGCTCACTCCCCATATAACGGTACTACTAAAAGCGCAATAAATCAATAACTAATTACGCCAAAGGCATTAAATTCTTCCTCCGAGATGGTATGAGAGAGCTTTATGGACGATGGATGTGGTACCGCTTACTTTTTGGTGAAATCACATATCTCGCGACCCAACAAACCGATTTCGACTTATCTTAGTACGTGCCATTTTTTCATATTCCTGTGTCACAGTGCGAAAATTGGTCGAAATCAGAGTACAACCATACCTACATCCCATATAACAGAATTTTAAACTCCACTTGATTCGTTCACTTTCCAGTGTGTAATCAAGAAGTAATTAATAACGGGGTAAAGATTTGCACTAACAACTTTTTTATGACCAAAAATTGTCCAAATCCAACCAAAACGGATCAACCTCCTAGGTGCCGAATATGTGGACCCGAGTATCTAAGTATATTTGACTTTTGATCGATCAGTGTGTGAGATATACAATTCAAATTCAGACAGAATTCTTTCCTGTTAATAATAACTCTGTGTACCAAAAATGGGCAGAATCGGGTCAGTATTTCCTTGAACACCTATATACCTTATAAAAAGGTTTTCGAACTTCCAGGTGACTATGCTGCATATAACGGCCAATATTTTAGTTATCTCAACAAAAATTTCAGTATTTACTCATAACAGGGTATCTTTGTACCTAAAGTAAATAAAATTGTGCCAAAACTTGAATCAACCCCTATATAACTATTATCAAGATTTTTGAAGATCCGGCTGACTTTGCGTCATATGATTGGTGACTATATGTGAGGTACCTTAATGAAACCTTGGGAACATTTTTTCAGTATGTGGCATAATTATAGTTAATATACATATAAAGTATAAAGTCATATAAGTAATTATTCATTCAAGTTAATATATAAAAGCGGATCGATACTATCCCTTATACCACATATTATATGTATATACAATATAACGATTTTCGTTTTTCTAACAAACCTTATGCCGAATATGTTGGTCATTGTATGAGTTATATAGAGTATATGTATGTATATATAAAATTGCCTAGTTTCCGATCCTCTAGTTGACTTTTTACATCCTAAGGCATTGCCCTGGCGTTGATTCGTGCAAGTGGCAAGAGTATAAAATGTTCGGTTGCACCCGAACATAGGCCTTTCTTACTTGTTATTGAATGGGTTTAGACTTTGAACCCAGAACAAAGAAAAGAAATAAGTATTTACATATATTTCGATAAATACATACATATGTATATTAACAAAGAAAGTGTAAAGAATACCTTTCATAAAATATTATTATGACAAATAGATATGTGTATATATGTATAATAATATTTATATATTAGAAAGTGTTTTTGCGCCTATAAGAATTCCCCAAATAGATTGTATAATAAATGGCTATTGATTAAGCGTCTTAAATTATAGAAATCTTTTTCTATAGTGAGCGTCCCTTCCAAGAAAATTTCAAACTTCTACATTTCATTATGGCGTATCATAAAAATCAATTAGCCGTTCATAAAACGTAGATTAAATCTTCTAGGTACCTACATATGTACAAGTATATTTGTATAATAAAGAAAGATATCTCTATACTAGACTAATAAATTATTACAACACTGCCAAATTAATTGCCGATTAGGCGTTCATATTAATAGGTTATTTATATGCTTATATGGTATGCATTGTGACAAAAAAGTACACGGAAATTGTAAATAAAACGCAAAATATTTAATTATTCATCAATATTTATTTTGTCGCCTTCAAAGTAATTCCCTCCAGATGTAAGACACTTATGCCAATGATTTTTCCGGTTCTCGAAACACTTTTCATAAGCACATTTTGGGATGTCCTTCAGCTCCTTCAGCGAATTCAGTTTTATTTGTACGATCGACTAAATCGATTTTATTTGTACTTTTCAAGCAAAGGTGCTTCGATTCACTTCCTTCACTTTTTTAATATCTTCATCAGTTGAAGAAGTCGAAGGCCGCCCAGAACGAGGCATGTCTTCAACGATCTCTCGACCGTCTTTGAAGGATTTGTACCATTCGTAGCCTTGTGCTTTTGATAAAACTGTCACTGTAAGCCTTTTCCAACATTCGCAAGGATTCCGCACACGAAATTTGGTTAGAAATATGTATGTACAAAATTTGAAACAAATTCTTTGTTGGATATTTTTATCCATTGTAAAAATCGCAAGGCACTACTGAGGTGTACCGACTTAAGCAGCTGCTGTCAACCAACTGGTTGACAGATCGCGCTCATATTTGGCATAATAATTAAGGACAGTCCTACCAACTTAGCAAAGTACACTTTTTTCAAATATCTTTTTAATTACAATTTCCGGATGCTTTTTTGTCACAATATACATATGTAATCGCGTTATTTTAAGGAAATTTTTTATATTACAAACTCTATTAAAATTTAAAATAAATAAAAGTGTTTACAAAAATAAAAATAAAAGTTTATGTTCATATGTACATATGTATGTGTGAATGTATGTATATGTAGGTCATTTTGTTCAACTATATTTTTGTTAGATAGTACAAACATACATACATAAATGTTTAAGCTTTGATAATAAGAATGAAAGCTTCTGCGCAATTAGTAAGCCACAACGAAGGCTTAATAGCCGTTGATTCTAAATACATACATATGTACTTGTATATATGTCATGTATTTGTATACAAGAATAAATATATAAAAGAGATAAAACCTCTATATTGCTAGCTATTAATATTTTTAGTGGTTTATTAATCATGGGCTATAAAATACCAGCGTCGCTGTAGGAATATGAGAAACTGCTAAACTAGACATAAATAGTTTGTAGGGGTCCCAATAATCAAAACTATTTGGTACTTGAAATATCGAAATCAAAAAGCTTTGAGGATTAAATTTGTCTACCCTGAACAGGGTATATTAAATTTGACACTAAGTTTGTAACAGCCAGAAGAAAACTTCGTACACGTCGTGTATACGCGAACTTCTTCCCCAGTTTTTGAAATATCGGTCTGAAAATTTTCACACGTTTTTTTTCTTCCCAAGCAGCTACTCATTTGTCATATCGGATCGCTGTGGTATATTGCCGCCATACAAACGGTCGATCAAAATCAAGTTCTTGAATAGAAATCGTTTTTATGGATGAGATATCTACTCGAAATGCGGGTATTCTACAAAGGTTTTGTTTTGTTGCTCTTGTTGTTGTAGCGGCAGAATTCTGTCGACCTAACAGTCCTTCAAAGGACAAAAAATTCGTCCGTTCCGGTTACGTAGCCCCGACTTTCGTCCTTTTATGCTATAAGAAATGCACCTGTGAAGTATATTATAGTTTCGGTGCAGCAGAAGTTAAGGTTTTTTCCTGATTTTCACAAACGGCAGAACAGAAATAAATTGTTATACGAGTATATCTTTTTTCAGCAGACCCAACTTTCAAAATTATTACTTCCCGACGTTTTAAAAATTTCAAATTGTTTAGTTTGTAAGTACGTATGAATAGCAACACGTCGCGTGTGAATCTATGTAGATTATTTTGGTAGATAACACGGATTAGTGTTTACGACCTGATCAGCTACTGCATTAGTTGATCAATATTGATAATAAACAGACGTCATAAATCACTATTATTGACTATTACGCAATTTAACTTCAAATTTCACTTAGAATACATATTCCAAACGTTTATTTAGCTTTCAAGCTTAAGTTTTTAACTTCAACCAAGCTTACTGCGGTCAAAAAGCCAAAAAATAATATTGCAGGAGGCTATGAACTTTTATCAGCGATAAACGGAAGAGTGATCCACATACATACGTAGATACTTGTATGGTTAAACTTAAATACACACACACCTTCATAATTACACAAACAATCATCACCGTTTAAATACGATTAGTACGAATTCCTTTCGCTGTGCACTTACCTGTTTTATCGATAAATTTATCCCATTGCGCTTGCCAGAAATCGCCCGATGCACCCCAGAAGCTTTGCAAATGCCTGAGTAGAAACATATCCAAGTAGTAAAATTTCTCCATTATCAATGATATTACAAACGATAATGTATAACAAAAATAAAACAAAATTTCTTTCAACCGAAAAGGTGCATATATCGTATATATGAGTATCTATGCCAAGGCTTCCAGTTTAAAACTAAACCAAGCTGAACTTGAAACGAAAGTCGGAACTGCAATGCTAGGTAGTTACTGAATACATATGGATGTGTATGCGCATATGTACATACATATGTAATTACAGAAACGAAAATGGAAAATCACTAATAAACAAGAAAAAATGCACTAAACGTAATGGAAGAATGTACGTTGGAGAACCGAAATTCTGGACGGTTGTTAAAAGAATGTCAACTGGTGCCTGTGTTGTGATGGTCGAATGTATGCTATATATGGTACATAGTAGTTGGAAATTGACGGACAGCATGGGTCTCAATGGGCTGTGCAATGATCTTTGCGCTCCTAACGAAGTCTAAATCAAAACAAAGCGATCGGGAGATTTTACTCTCACCAATTAGCACGCACACAGCTATATAAAATTGTATCTATGAGTATGCAGAGATGTAAAAAGAGAGTTACTCTGTCTCTCTCTCTCTCTCTGAGGTGGTGCACTGGAAAATTGTTGCTATGTATTGGTTGACGTTCAATTGCGACTTACACTTTTGTAATGCAATCTGCTCGCGCTTACAATACAAATATGTACTCGTACTTATACAAACATACTATTTGACTGCTCCGCAAGGAAAAGTTTAGCAATTTTTTTAAATCTTTCTACTACCTATATAAATAGGATTTGACTTCATATGTACTATGTATATAGTCACCTAAAACGTAAAATAACGTATCATCAAAAAAGTCGACTCACTACATCATATTACTATATATAGATATCATTAAATTTTCAGCTTCCGCTTTCAGATATAACCAAAATATAACCATTTTATAACTAATATATAACCAAAACTCAAAATTTGCTTCTACGAGTGGTTTCTATTATATCGTTTTTCCTTCGCCTGTAAACTTATGAAAAGTGGTGTTACGTTATTTTGAATTTTAGGTGACTATATGTACATACATATGTACATATGCACATATATACTCAATAATATTTCATTGTAGTTAAAACTCATTAGAAATGTTCTGATCTGACTGTTCACGCTCAATGCTCATTAATTAATCTCATTTGATTGTATTTCAAGTCATTGATTGCATGCTTGCATTAGATGTCTTCGATTCGCCAAGCGTTAACATGTCCCTTGGCACAGGCGTCTTTGTTGGAGATAATCTTAAGCTTTGAAGAAAAAATATTACATTTACATATTTGATAGTAATTTGTTATATGAACCATTCACAATGGTGAAACTGGTCTAAAATGTGTAAAGCAAAACTTGGGATCATTAAAAATATAAACCACTTCTCTTTTATCAATTTAACTAAACTTGTTGACATGAGTTTAGACAAGAGACCATTTAGTGTCCAGAAAAATGACGAATCGAAGACGCGTACTGTGAGAATAGCGCCAGTTCAACAATTTCCGGCAGGGATTGGCTTTGTATAGGCCTATTTGTTTACATGACAAATCCATTACTTCTTTGTGAAAAAATACAAAAGCCTGTAGGAAAATCAAGTAGTCAAAAGTCAATTTAGAAGTTAATTTGGTATGATTTTTATGTTTTTAGATCAAGGTTCATATTTGATTATAAATTTTTAAGTAAAAAAAAACAGACCAGGCACATTCTGTCGAAGACAACCTCACACCTACTATGTATATGATATTTTCGTAAAGTAACTAATGCCACACTTTTTAGTCTTCACTGCTCATTTTTCCTCTAATTCAGAATTTTAATACGAAACCAGAATATTTGGAAAATACCTTTATGCATTATACTTTCTCTTTTGGACGTTTACAATTTTTTAAGAGTTGTAACAATTAAATCGTTTCTTGTATATGTGGCTGTAGGTCTTTCAGAGAGCGAGAGCGAGCTTAGGTATTATATATATGTACGTATGTATACATATTTATCGTGTATATGTGTGTATATACTGAATTATATGCGTGATTGTGCAAATTGTAAACAATATTGGCGCAACGTCAAAAGTAAACAATCCGTCAAGTGCGGACTGATAAAATATGCCCACATACATACATATGTATGTATGTATATACGGATTAAATGCTAGTACATGTGTGTATGAATGCAGAGAAAGGAACCTGTCTATGTGAATGTGTATATGCACTTATGTATGTATGTTAAATATGAAAAGAAAATACAAGAAGAAAGTAGTGACAAAGGCAGCGGCATTTCACTTTTGAATATGTGTAGATACATGTACATATGTATGTATGTATGTATAATAAAATACACATGTGTATACTTAAAGATATTTTTGTTGCGTATAAACAAAAAATATACTTATGTACATAAATGCATACATATACACATTGTTTATGAATGTTGTTTTGAATCAGGTGGAAGGCAAAGCGGTCATTAGCATTTCATTGAGTAGTGAAATATAGGAAAATTCTTTTATTTTATTTGGATTTTCATACTTGTAACGTTAAAGCAGAACCAAGAGAATTCAAATGTATGAATTTAAATACGACTTTCAGTGCTTTTTGTACCCTTCCATAAGTTTATTTGGCCATAATAGTTATTGGTTTTCACACCGGCATATTTGAATAAATTATTATAACGGAAAAAATTCAATGACTACGATACACCTGCCGCTCAAAAATGCCGTTAGTTTCCAGTTAACTTCTTTAAAGTGTCCAAACTACTTATAGAGAGATTTCTTTGGATTTTAAGGCCGTAATATTTATGTCGGAAGTGAAGTGCGCTGACTGGACAGTTTTTGGTGACCAGAAATTTTTCAGTACCAGAGTGCAGCTTGTACTAAAAATCGCACGTACATACTTAGATAACAGTGTTTTCGAATATTAGACCATACAAGATCTAAATTCTCTCATCATAACCTGTACAGAGTATTTGAGTTTACAACGAAGTTTTTAACACCCATTCCCAAAGTTTTTGAGATACTGATCTGAAGTTTTGCATAATCATTCTCTCTCCTCATTTATTAGAATCGATAACGGATCATTATAGCATATAACTGTCGTACCGACTGACCGATTAAAATTATGTTAACAAAATTTGGCCTAGATTACTGGCTACAGCAACTCTACTTCTACTTCTTCAGATCAGACCTCTATATAGTAGCATATCGTAATCATATAAACTGGTCCATCAAAATCAAAATAAAGATCTGTTCTTTTATAACCTTTTATGCCAAAAGCAATGCACCTGTAAAGGGTATTATAGCTTCGGTGCAGTCAGAATTCTGTACAACTAACTGGTCTTTTGAGTTTTCAGGAGGAGATGTTTCTTAACTTTCACAGATTTGCAATTATACTATATCGATGCACTGTGGGAGTACGTAAGTATGTACATATAGTACATATGTATGTAAGTATGTACATCAAATTACTACATCATTGGAGGTTGTGACATGAGTTGATCAAACTGGGCAATTAATGAGAAGGTAAAAGTAATCAGTAATATGTATGACGTAAGAAAAAATTTGTATACGAAAACGAAATGAATTTTGAACAGGATATGATACATATATGTATGTATGCATACATACATATGTATGTATATATACATATGCACTTTCATGCGTAATACTCACCAGGTCAGGACGTTCCGAAACACAATGAATACTGCTAGTGCACAAGTTATAATGAAAATGACACTGTGTAAAGATGACAACCAGCGTCGCTTTTTAGGCTCCATTGGTGGGGCATAACCAATACTTGATAAGGGTGATGGGGGTGGGGTATAATCGGAATCATCACCAGCAAGCAAAGCGATGCTATCGCCATGAGCATCAAAATCAATACGTTCCAAATGCTTTTCCGATTTCTCACTGTGCGATGTTGTTCCACCGGCATTGCCATTTCCTTTATCGTTAACATTGTTTCCACCATAACTACACCCACTAGCTGGAGTCGGTTGTGCAGCATTGGTTTCCGTAACTGTTTTTATATTATTCATTGAATTAACGTTGCTTGCGTATGATGAATTTGTTGTTGTTGATGTGGCATTAATTGAAGTTTTCAAATCGGTGGCCATATTTAAATTTAATTTGTTAAGTATAGCTTGTTGAATTTACTACAAATTGGTAATTGCAGCGATTGTATTTATTTGTATTTAGTAAATTAAAAAACGTTTCCAATTATTTTACTTTGCTCATTTTTCGTAGTTTGTTATTTCAAACTAGTATGCAGACTTTACTGCTTATGTATGTTAGTGTATCTAAATTAATTAAACTAATCACCATTTTTATGCCAAATCGATAATTTCGGAATATATTTAGTATAATATAAAAATCGATTGTTAACTATGAAAATTGGTTATCTTATTCCAATTGCTACCTCTGCTGATAAGTATCACTTTCGGTTAACTTCGTTACTTTTTCTTAACATGAATAATGATTAATTAAGCTTTTCTATATATTTTCCAAATTGTTATATTATTGTAACCATAAAAATGTACTGCAAATGTCTGTCTCTTAATGTGAACAAAGGACACGAATTGCTCACATCAAAACAAAAACAACATGCTTGATATCCTTTGTTTACATTTTGTTGGCTTGACGACAATTGGTTTCGAAAGCTCTCTTAATTTCTACTAATTTTATAACAGTGTAGTAAATTAGAGCAACTTTCACATAAAAATGTGATATTCTTGCAATTAGCAATATCAATAAAGAATAAAATAAAATAAGTAAATTATAAATAAAGAGTATTTAATTTTTTATGTATTTCAGTTCTCGCTCCAAATATTTTCATTAGCAATAACAAATCAATAAAGATTATTGCTTTTAATTCATATTCATCAATATGGCCAATACCGATCTGTATACTTACTTACATATATATGTATCCTTCTTTGCAGTTATGTCCCACTGTTCTGCAAAAGCTTCAATATGGCCTTGCCAGAAAATTTTAAGAAAATCCTAAAATATGAAAAGAGCTTTGTTTGTGGAGGGCATCACCATTCCACATGCAACCATGTAGGCAGTCCTTAGTTTTCTCTCTTTCGCACATGCTTTGTTTTGAGTGATAAATGGAGAATTGGAAAAATAGCTTCAGCAACACTTGCGCATCTGACAGCTGTTTAGTCTTTATTCACGTGTAAAATTGACAGGTACAAAATTAACGTAGTTGTTTTACAGTTTCTTGCCAATTAAATTCATTATTATTAGTGTTGAAAAAAATAAATTTGCATTTTTGCTAGTATTATGCAATTTGTTTTTGCATTTCCAATTATTGCTGTGGATAGCAGCACAATATAGACAAACAATAGGGCAAATGATAAAAATGATATTGCGTTCGTCGTTATGAGCTAGAGCGAGAGAGTACAATTGGATAGCAGTACGAAGTCAAAGAAATAATAAAAAACAAAATTACGAAGAAAGATAGATCGAAGACAAGAATAAATTTGGTATTGAAAAGAAAATATAAATTTTAGTGTGATTACATGAAAGTGAGTGAAGAAATCAGCAACAAAGTTATCGTGAAAGTACGCAATACATTTAAAATATTCATATGCAATTAATTACAAACTATAATAAGTAAATTTATGCAAGTTGTACAATAATAAACGCCAAGCTAATAACTTATTTTGTAATACGTGCAGAAAAACAATAAAATAAAAATATCATCCTGAGGAAAAATATCTTTGCATGCAAAAATATTTTACGTCAGTTTAAGAAGGAGCATTGAACAGCTATTGCTTATATACATATGTACATATATATAATGTGATTATTTTAGCTGCAAACCAGATAAAATGTATTTTATTAACTCAAAACAATTTGCATGAGTTGTATACAAATGACGTGGACGAAAAATGCACGATGAAGTTTTGAGTATTAAAAGTTTATATTTATGAACAATGAAGTTGTAGCATGGATTATAAATATTTGGTAGGAGCATGAAAGCAACGTCATATTTTGCACCCAAAGGCGCGTTTCGGGAAGAAAAATATGCTTATATACATATTAGCAAATTAGTTTAAAAGTTGATTATTTCGTATATATCTGATAACAAGTTTTCCAAGTTAATCATATTGGTTGCTTTTAATACTATATCAAACATATACCTACTTTGCAGTAGTCACACATAAAACGACCTTCACTTGCTGGTACTGCACGCTAAATATGTGCAATGTTTATTTCTTGTTTTTTGGCTTGTGGAACTGTGCCATAGTCATACACATGTACTCGTATATAGGAATCAGCATTTGCATTAATACTATAGATGAATATAAAACAATATATGTTTTATATTGTATAACAATAACGGCTGTGTCTCCCTGAGCTGCGCAGTTACATCTACAACCGCTTTGTTTTTGCATAGTGCTAAGTCTTTTATAGAAAGAAATCTTAATTTCAAAATTTAAGGAAAAGAGTGTAATTATTGTAATTGTAATGTTTTTTACGAAAACCAGAGTTATATAGATTCCATTAAGTATTCCTTTTATAACCGCACCCACAATAACTGCTCTATGTTACCATCCATCTCTACATTACGATGCACCATAATCCATACTTAATTGATTGGCATAAGTCAGCTGTGATTTGCAAAACATTGGAAATATTGAAAGATAAAGAGTTTTTAAGTATAAATGATGATGTGCCGTGTTAACCTTGTTTGATAAACATTAATGGGTTCTCTCCTATAGAGTTAATATAATAAAGTTTAAATACCATTTCAGATAGTCAAAATAGCTTCTCTGTATGGCTAAATTATGTAAAATTTGACTCTTTACTCATTAATTTTTATTTTCTTGCAGATACCAATAATCAAAATATACAACTATCACCTTAAGACAAATAAACGAGAATAGAGGCGAATAAGTACACACATATAGTATATGCAAGAATCTCACAAACGAAACAAAGGAGGTGCATCTATATTCTTCGATATTCTTGAGACTAGTGACGTTGTATTGTTTCCTGTTTAATAATTAATTCTTCGAGACCCAAAATAACCATATGGGTTAATACGCCTACAATATAATAATTTTATTAAAGGAAAAAAATAAAGAAGTAAAAAACAATACATACATATACAGAGATCAGAGCAAAGCGTAATAATTTGTGCGAATTAAAATATTCAGAGGAAATAGACAAACTCAACACAGCAAATTTCTGCCATCGTGTGGCTAGTGAAACTACAGCAGTAGATGCGTGTGTCATAATATGCAAAATAAAGTTTTCTATATCAAAATCAAAAGCACAACATAAAACAAGTAAGAAATAACAACGAAAACAAAAGTACTATAAACACAAAAGACACAGAATTAAAGAGAAGTGAATATTAAAGACAAGTGACATTGTCGACGTGGGTGGAGTAGTATTGCAACGTTAGCATCTCTATGGATCGTTTCGATTTGGAGGATGTGGTTGCACCGCCAACACACACTGCCGATGCGCCACTCAAAGATTGGCGTCTCAAGTATCAAGCTGGTACAATAAAAAATAGTGATTTTACGGAGTTTTTTCAAAAACAATCAAGGAAATATTTTCATTTCCGATATGAAAGAGAGCAAGGTGAGTAAATGCTTTACTATTATTCTCATTAAGCAATGTTTAGACATTCATATTAATTACCGTTATACGCAGACCACACAATAAGTGACTGAAAGTAACAAATTGCCATTTGTCTGCCCTTTGACAATGGCGGTAGCGACGACGGTTGTGGTTATTTATGTGCTTTGGTAACATTGACCATGGCAACATGATCTGATAACACATGCGTTCATTTTACATGACTAACAAATGCTAAAATTGTAATGTTATTCTTGTTAAGTAGATATGTCAGATTTCACAACTTCAAGAGGTTTTTGAGGTTTTATACTATAGCACCACATGTCGCTCATGGGTGTTATACTTTGATAAGCGGTTGCTTTTAACTATATTTTTCAATATAGTATCTAGTTATAATTTTAATTAAATATACTTAAAAAAAGTAAATTATTTGGAAAAAATGCCATAAAAAACAAATTATTGGTATATATCACACAAATTATTCAATTTTTAAATAAGCATATATTTGATGTTTTTTTTAGATTTTCCAGGTTTAGGTTCTTATTGTGGCTCGTATACATTGAGATAAGATTTACTATGCATACATACGTACGTACGATATATGTACATATTTGCCTGATATGGTTGGAATATAAAGTTCCGTTACGCTTATAGTAGTATTTTCTTACTGGTTTGCCTTGTTTCAGTGTAAAACTGTGCTGTAAATTGTCTCTTGTTCATATTAGTACAATCAAAGTTGAAACACTGTTGAAAAAATTGCAATATATTGTAATAAATGGCAAACATTTGTTATATGGATTGAGGAGTAACATAATTATATGCTGTAATGAGCATTATTATACTATTAAGTAGTTGGATAATTTCAAATATTTGTCAATTTCTTAGTTCTACTATTTTCGTGACGCAGTGAACTACTCAATCAAATCAATAATTGTTATAATATATTTATACTATATGACTTTATCGTTGAATGAACATAAAGCTCGTTAATTTATTAATGCGAGTTAAACAAATTAGCAATAGGTGATTGACTGCCGTGAGAAATTTCTCAGTAAAACACCATTCAATCGTGAGAACATAGCTGTTAAGCACGACACTTTACAGCAATGAAAGTTTTATATTTCCATCGTTAGTGCTTTACCGTTACAAAAATTATAAAAAAAATTTTTCGGATTTTTTTATTAAGCGGCTTTTTATATAATAAATTTTTATAATAAATAAGTAAAAAGTACGTTTAGGGAATTTTATATACTGTTGTTGTTGTAGCGACAGAATTCTCCCAAGTTGATAGTCCTTGACCGAATAAAAAATCCGGATCCGTTCTAATTACGTAGACCCGACTGTCGTGTAACGGTATTGAATGTACTGTAATAATCGACGATTAATTCTAAAAACTCTTGGCTTCCGTTCATCCCGGGACCTCCGAAATATAGAAATATTTTTTTTGCTTAAAATTATCTAAATTGCCTGACCATGAAGAAGTTCGATAACAATCACCCGTCTGAAGAACAAAAAAGCGGCGGGGCCAATGGATTGCCGGCCGAGCAATTCAAAAACGGCGGTGAAGAACTGATAAAAAGCATGCATATTATCGGACGAAAGTATGTCCAACGATTGGAATTTAAGTGTGCTCTGCCCAATCCACAAAAAGGGAGACCCCACAATCTACGCCAACTACCATGGGATAAGTCTCCTCAACATCGCATATAAGGTGAAAGATTAAAGCTCACCGTCAACAAACTGATTGGACCCTTATCAGTGTGGCTTTAGTCCTGGAAAATCAACAAGCGACCAGATATTCACCATACGCCAAATCGTAAAAAAGACCCGTGAAAAGAGAATTGACACACATCTGCTTTTCGATGCACGAAAAGGAGATGCTTTTATGCCGCGATGTCTGAATTTGGTATCCCCGCAAAACTAATACGGCTGTGGAAGCTGACGTTGAGCAATACTTAAAGCTCCGTCAGGATCGGTCGTCGCACTCTCCACTTGGCTTTCACGTCACTGTTGACACTCATAACTTTGAAGTCGTAGATAATTTCGTTTATTTCGGAACCAGTATCAACATCACCAACAATGTCACCATAGAAATCCAACGCAGAATAACTCTTGCCAACAAGTGCTACTTCGGACTGAGAAGGCAATTGAGAAGTAAAGTCATCTCTCGACAAACAAAAATCAAACTATAAGCCACTCATTATTCCTGTCCGGCCAAATCGTGCAGAGGCTTGGACGATAACAACATCTGATGAGTCGAAGTTACGAGTTTTCGAGAGAAAGGTTCTGGTCCTTTGCGCGTTGGCCACGGCGAATATCGCATTCGATGGATGTATGAGATATGCGACGACATTGACATATAGTAGTTCAATTAAAAGCCAGTGGCTACGCTGGCTAAGTCATGTCGTTCGAATGGACGAAAACACTCCAGCTCTGAAAGTACTCGATGCAGTACCCGCCGGGGGAAGCAGAGGAAGACTTCCACTCCGTTGGAAGAACAAAGTGGAGAAGAACCTGGCTTCGCTTGGAGTCTCCAATTGGCGCCACGTAGCGAAAAGAAGAAACGACTGGCGCGCTGTTGTTAACTTGGCTATAATCGCGTAAGCGGTATCTACGCCAGTAAAGATCGAAGGAATGTTTTTTTTGACAAAGAAAAGTCGTTTTTGTGACAAAATTTACTCTTCAGAGTTTATTAGAAAATGGATAACCGGATGGATTTATTCGATCAATACCTTTTCAAAAACATCCAAAAAGGTCATTTAAATTTTCAATTCAATCGTTTCAGCCGTTTCGGAGAAATTTGTCTACCCTACTCCGAAAACAGCGTTTACACTAAGTTATAAAATTTTTGTAAATACGCTTATATCTCAAAATCTAAATGCCGCTTGAACTTTAATTAGAACAAATACTTACATACTACAAAAGAATATCGATTTTTGAAATTCTTAATAATTCCACAAGAACCCTCTAATTTTAGAATAATCCAGATATGTATGTAAAATTAAATGATTAAAGATTATTTTTATTAATTGTTTAGAAATCTTGGTTGCTTCATAATATTCATAAGTAATATTCAATTCAGTTTTCAATTTTTTTCTAAATATATTTCATATTTATTTATTTTAATTCAAAGATTTTAAATCACATATGTACATACATATACATATGAATGATTTTTTACTACATAGTATATGCAGTTTATACGACGAAAAGTTCTTTGTGATGAGTCGTCAAAAATAAAAATAAAATAAAAACATAAAGTGCTACGTAGCGTTTTGTTTTCCATTTAGGACTTTCAAGAGTTCAGAGGCTTGATAAAAAACTTTTCAGTCATTAATATTTATATTTAACTACAATATGTAACATTAAAGCGACGTTAGCCGTAAAACTATTTAAACTTCTTAATTAATTAGCAAATTACGGTACTTTGGACCGGAGGATGTTTAAGATCAAATATAATTTTTGTGACAAAGGCAATTCGATTTTCAAAAAGTATCTGTTACTACGCCAACATGGGTATATATTTTCTAAATGGGTATTTAAATTTGGGGTGACATACTAGTTTATCGAAGACTCAAACGTATCCATAAGAAAAATAAAAAGTTAATAATCTTACAAGAAAACGATAAAGCTACAAACCATATAAATAATTTATAGACGTAATTGTTATTTATAATCTCGTCATCAGCATTTTTGTAAGTATTCACTCTTAGTCACTAAGTGGTGAATCGATTTGTAACCATAAAATTGTACGATATGTAGTATATATGTAATTATGTTAGTATACATAGTGTGTAAATATCCATCAAACCAAACTTCCATGATTTTTTTGTTTTTAATGCCTAAACATACATATGTAAATTTAATTAATCATCATAACTGCTGTATTCTAACGAATGAAAATGTAATTATTTTTTCTTTTTCTTTCAGATGCTACCAGACCCAGCTGTAAGTAAAATCGAATTGTGGAATTATTTTCGCTGATCATCGTAAAAATGTCATTGAACATTTAACTACATATCTCATACATTATTTAAAGTACTTTGTGTAGTTGTAAGATCTGTTTTCCGTTAGAAAGTACGGAATACAAGGCTTAAATCGAAAATGATTATTTTGAAGACAATTGTCTTTCCGGTTATAACTCAAATCAATGCGATCGCTTTAGTTTTTTATACCCTAAACAGGGTATATTAAATTTGCCACGAAGCTTGTAATACCCAAAAAGACAGGTCGGATACCCTAAAAAATATACACAGGGTTTCTCCGGAAAGTAATGGGACTGATTTTCTTTCGCCACGACTGTACTTCGGAGCGTCCGCGCACCGACTGGATTCGGTAGAGGATGTCCCAACGAGCGGCTGGTTAGTTGTCTCCGAGCAACTGGATAGTCAGAACAAATATTTTCGGGCGACGGAGACGTTTCTTACTTTAGTAAGAAGGGGTGTGTTTCGGTGGCACCAGCCCTTTTTATACGGTCGGGGAGGGGTCGCTGATGAAGACCAGAAGAATGAGCAAATTGAAAGTGAAAACGATGATCATTGTTTTTTTTTTGACATCAAAGGCATCGTCTACCATGAATTTGTTCCTCCTGGACAAACCATCAACGCCAATTTTTACGTGGAAGTTCTCAAGAGATTCAAACGAAGGGTCAATCGGGTCCGACAATACATCGTAGCCGATTCAACGACAACGCCCCGGCTCACACCACCTTTCTTGTGAACAGCTACCTAAACAAGGCCGGCATCCCAACGCTTCCGCAACTGCCCTACAGCACAGATGTGCCCCCTCCGGATTTTTTTGTTTCCTTGCCTGAAAGGGGATCGAAGCAGCATTCACCTAGGCATTGACGGCTATTTCGGAGAATGCCTTCCGTGACGCCTTCTGTGCTTGGAAATCGCGCTGGCATCGCTCCATCGACGCAGAAGAAGCCTATTTTGAAAGCTTTTAAATAATTAACAAATTAACACTCACCGATCCAAACGGGGTTAGATCGCCGGAAAAACAGCCCTTGGTCGGATGAGATCCCAGTCAATTTCGGTGCGTAGAACCGGCTGTCGTGGGAATTGCTTTTACACATAGCGCTTTTAAAGAATTGTAAGGATTGGTTCAATATTACTTTCCGGACAAATCCTGTACATACATTTTGCACACTCTCCAAGAAGCTGCTCATTTGTTAGAACCGTGAATATCAGAACACTATAGCATATATGTAACTGCCATACAAAGTAAAGGATCGGAATCAAACGTTTTAATTTGAGGAGATATCTTCACGAACTTTGGCATGGATATGGGTTATTGTCTAAGGCAATATTCCAATATCCGAAGACAATTTTCAGATTGAAATACTATAGCATTTCGTTGCCAAACATACTGAACGACCGGAGTCAAATACTTGTTTGGAATTTTTTGAATTTGTGAAGGGTATCATAGCTTCGGTGCAAACAAAATTAACGTTTTTCTTATTTATTCTTATTTGGCATATTCTTGATTGAATGACCTTCCAGCTTTTCGATTTTTTGGAAAATGTCTTTTTGACTTTCCAAATATCATTTTTTTAAGCAAAATTAGAAATTTTTTTTCGAAGTGCTATTTTATTAAATTTCATTTTTAACAATCGTATGTCATTGTACAAGCAATGCCTTACATATTTATAATATTTTTTGGTTTCATTTACGATCCGCAAAATCTAAATCTTTGTTTTTGAGTAACTAGAGAAATAGCGAGTAAATCGCTAAAATTAAATTATATTTTTTTAATTCTTTGTTTTTATTCACTAATTGTAAAATATATGTCAATCAATATATATATCAACATTTTTAAAAATTTCATTCAAAAGTTTTTTTTTTTTTCAAAATATCCAAAAATCAAGAATCTTAGCCATTTCTAACGAAAACAGAACTTATAAAGAACCTGAGTACTATGTGTTATTGGTTTTAGTTTAGGATGTTTTTTATATTATGTGTATAATCGTATTTTTGTTGCTGAAGGTCTACATTAAACACTCATCAAGAAATAGCTTTAATAATAAACAATATGTGTGCTTGCTCGTTAATATTAAATACTTATTTCAACATAAAAATCATTTCATCTAAATCCGTAACATTTGCTTGATGCGCTAATTTTATTATTTCAATATCGATTATTTATTTATTTTTTTTATTTTACGTTAATTATTATGTGTTTTTGGTTCCCCAAGGGGCAGATGTACTTTCTGCATTTAGAAACTATCAAACTAGGCTTGATGGCTCGCGGCCTCGTGGCGCCTGTAAGTTTTTTTTGCCAACACTTTTCCCAAAATTTAAGTTCACTCATCTGAAGAAATAAAAAATTCAAAAATAATCATAAAATACATAAATCAGCACAATCAGTAATTCAAAATTAGTTTAAATTAAACGGAAGCGTATCTTCAGTTTAATATTCATACATTCATTGTATTTAAAACTTACTGGCGACGCTACTAATATTCATTGCCTGGCTATTATAAATACATAGGTTGTTATGCATTTGCCATGCAAAAACCAGCAATAATAAATAATCAAATTGTCATTACTCACTTATGCTTGTATCTATATTTCTACTAATTCTATTTTTCATGACTCTTTTTATTATTCTCTTGCGCTCTTCTTCTATATGTTCATCACTTTGGAAAAACAAAACAAAATTTAGTAAAAATAACCTTCAACGAGGCTGGCGCCAAGGAGCACATCATAAATGTTCTGATGGAGTTCGTGTTGGGCGATAATCCCACAATAGTACTCGATAAACTACAACAGGAGGGCAATACCGCCACGGTGTGTGGCAAAGTATTCAAGAATGGCGAACCCACATATAGTTGCCGTGAGTGCGGCATGGATCCCACTTGTGTGTTGTGCGTGAATTGTTTTAAACAATCGGCACATCGCTATCACAAGTATAAAATGTCAACTTCAGGTGGCGGTGGTTGCTGTGATTGTGGCGATGAGGAGGCATGGAAAAAGGATCATTATTGTGAAGAGCATCTGGTGAGTACATTTCATTTGAGTTCATATTGAGTCATTTGCACATACATTTTGGTCATAAAATATGAAATCATCTCATGAATAAGTTACCACTTCGAAGTACAACAATCCAAGAGCAAAGGATTGGATGAAGTGGGAATTATAAATCCGACTGTTGCGGAAATGGATAGATTTTGTTTTGTAGTACGCCAATAAAGAAGAAGAAAAAGTTTTGTGCTACTAATGAGTCCAAATATTTATTTTCGTATCCAAAATGCATTTGATTTTAGCTGTCTGACTATAAATCCATTCATTCCAAAATTGAGTTGCCCTTTTAAAACTGCCTTGAAATGAAGCGAAAATTCGAAAAAGTATGGCTGTGCTCGTAAATGATCATATTTTGCCTAAATCATTTACAGATACATATGTTAAAAGTCTTGTTCAATATTTCATATCGTACATAACCTCGCTTTCCTCCGAAAATATTGTTTAGGACATAGTTACCAAGACTTACATATAATAATTAATTAAATAGTTAATCAGTGTTTTAAACATTCAACGAAATTGCGTTTTTCGATTCTGGTTCTTTTTTCGAACCTCATTTGCTAGATTATTGGACTGTTTCGACGTTATATTTGTAAACCCACATTTCGTCACCAGTAATAATGCGATTGATGAATCTAGTTTCCTCAGCTGCGGTATGAAACCTCCAGTCCTGGTCAAATTTGATCAGTTGGTATATGAATGTATGTATGTATGTATGAATTTTAAATCAACTTGACCGAAAATTTGAAACTACGAAAGTTTGTGAGTAAAATGTGATTGATTCTTCAATTTTTCAAAAAAGTGGTTTCGAAAATAAAGAGAAACACAGTTGCATTTCGGCCAGGGGAATATTTTTCACTCAGCACAAATACAATACCAATCAGAAAATTCGAAATAATTTGTATGGTTAACCCTTATGTGGTACTTCGAATATAAAATATTACATTTTGATTAAACGTTTTGAGTTTTTCCGTTAACATTAGTGTTAAGTTCATTTTCTAAATTCATTAAACGTATTATAAACACCACCGCGTCATTAAACCTGATTTTCCACCATACTCATACAAAATTGTAAGACGCAAGAAGATTTTGAAATGTAAACATTAAAAATTTCCAGCGCGGTAAAGAGAATCCCATCAGTAGTACAATCATCACGGATGCCATACAGGAACGTTGTGAGCTGACCTTCAATGCAATACTTACATTTTGCGTGAATTTCCTTGAAATCGAACCGAATGCGAGTCTCGAGTGCTTGGACGGCGACTCAGACGATGGACAAGACGAGTGCTTTTGCACCGTACTCTACAATGACGAGTCACACACATTCGATCAGGTCATACAGACTTTGACGAAAATTGCCAAATGCCGTCAGAAGGACGCTATGGAAATTGTGGCGAGTATCGACCGTGAAGGTCGCGCCGTTGTTAAATGTGATAGCTTTAGTGAGTGTCAGCAACTGCAGGAGGCAATTGAAAAACAAGCCGTCACCGTAGTACCAGGTATACCACACTCACGCGCTAATCAATCCCTGCGCGTTTCCGTGCTAAATATACGCGCCGTAGCTTGTCAGCAATTCGCATTGCAATTGCTCACATGGTTTCAGGAGTTTCTCATCAAACACAGCATTTTCCGTAAAATATTCGCACGTCTAATAATGGATCGTAAGTCACCTTATTGCATACGACACATACTCGAGTATGATGTGAAGCTGTGGAAGACAGCGCGTGCCTGCTGGCATCGCCTGCTCATCTCCGGTCTGCTGATGGAGTACGACAACAAAATGGCATTGGCGCAGGAATTCTCCAAACATTATGCTTCGATTGTGCAGGATTTCATACGTGACGATCACGAGCATTCATGCTCGATTGTTTCGCTGAGTGTGCAGTTATTCACCGTGCCGAGCATAGCGCATTATCTAATGGCTAACGAGGGTATTTTTCACAAATTGCTACACACATTCTATCATGCATCGATAGAGACGTTCATCAAGAATAAAACACTACAATTCTCAAAGAATATAAATGCACCGTTCAAACGTGCCGCTTACATACTCTACGATTTGCGTTATATACTCAGCTTCAAGCCCGATGTGTGGACGGATGGATTGCGTGAGGGTTTTCTGGAAGGTTGCAAAGCGTTGCTGAAGCTGTTGAACGTGATGCAGGGCATGGAGTCGACGACACGTCAAACCGGCCAGCACATGGACTACGAACCCGAATGGGAATGCGCTTTCAATTTGCATATTAAATTAGCCACCGCTATCACTTTAGTATTAGAATGGTGTTCAACTGATTTGGCTGTGCTGACTAAACTTTATCAAATGGTAATGCGTTATCTCGTTTCGAATACTTTTATTGTGGATACCACGATTAAACGAGAAGAACGTCATGTTGCCGGTCATGTGGCCGAATGTATAATCTACGATGTAGCTTCACGCCCCGTTTCAATACATTTACCATTGTCTCGCTTCTTTGCTGGCATATACTTGCACTTGGGCGCATACGGTTTGACCTTCGATAATGCCGTTGCTGGCAATAAACGTACACCCGAGGAGATTATGGAGCCAATTTTATGCACACAAACGATGATCGCTCAGGTAAGTGGTTTTTGGAAAAAGTCTTGTTGCAAAGGTGTTAATTATTCAAAAATTAATTAAAATTATAGGTGCACGCTGGCATGTGGCGTCGTAATGGCTACTCGCTGCTTCATCAGCTGTACTTCTATCGTATTGTACGCTGTCGCACGGAAATGTTGGATCGCGACATTATTGGCCTACAGATTGGTGCCGCTTTAATTGAGAGCAACCAATATCTCATACATATACTAAATAAATTTAATTTAATGAAGTGGATACAACCGGATTATGAAAAGAATTCAACGGCGGAAGCGGTGGAAGATGACTTCCTCTTGCCCATGATTGAAGAATTTTTAGAATTACTAATCGTAATCATTGGCGAACGTTATGTACCCGGTATATCGAATGTGGCGGAAGAGGATCGTACAAAAAAGGAAATAATACAACTGCTTTGTATTAGACCATATTCGCATTCGGAGTTGAATCGCGCTCTTCCAGATGCGCTCAACGAAACAGCCGTGGAAGATGTTATCGATACTGTGGCAGTTTTTAAAAAACCACAAAGATCAGACTCTAGAGGCGTTTACCAGCTCAAAGAAGAGCTGTATGAAAATTATAATATGTATTTCTATCATTATACCAAGGAAGAAAAGTCCAAGTCGGAGGAGACACAACGTCTGCGTCGTAAGAATAAAAACGAACTCGTCTGTTGCCCACCACCTAAGCTGCCCAAGTTGACCGATGGATTTGTGTAAGTTGCTGCGTTATGCAATATGTTAAAATTATTATTTATGTATGTTTATATTCTGGCAGCTCTATCGCTAATTTGTTGCAATGTGATGTGATGATGACGATATTAACAACTGTGCTGGATCGTGCCATCGATCTAACCTCAAATAGTTTTGCGGAAAATCATTTACAAGAAGTAAGTTAAAATACTAAAACATATGATTTTGCTTGGCAATAACTATACCACGCAAATTTTTTACAGGTACTCTTTCTAATTGGTTATGGCCTGCAAGAGGAACAATCGGGCTACTATCCGTTTCTTTCATTTTATGAACAGTCACAAAAATACAATATGTTAAGTAAATTAGAAGAACTGTCGCGTAGTTCTCGTGTAAGTACTGTTGCTATAGCCACTCCAATATGGTTTCCGAAATTGTGTCATATATACGTTGTCCACTTTTAGGTTGAGGCTCATCGCGATTTCATACTCTGGACAATACAAAAATTCAAGGAGCTACAGGCCAAAGGCAAAGCTAACGAAGCCGATCTCAGTGCAATGTTGGCAGATGGTGGTGAAGATGTCGAAATATCACGACCACTCACTGCTGCCGAAAAGGAGAAGCAAGAGAAGGAGGAACGTGCACGCCTGGCTGCTGAACGCCGCGCTAAAATAATGGCACAAATGCAAAATGCCCAAAATAATTTCATGAAATCGAATGCGGAAATGTTTGCCAGCGCTAATGTACAAGCGAGCGGTAGTCGTGATGCAACCACAGCAATGGAATGGCAAGAAGATGTTTCGAATATGGACGAAGAAGGTGCTGTAGCATACAATTCACAGGCTTGTTTGGGCGTGGAGCGACGTTTGCAGCAGCCAGAAGAGCAGAGTTTCAAATGTATACTCTGTTTTGAGGATTGCACCGTTAGTAAGGATGGACCGACACTCGTGTATTCGGCATTCGTACAGAAATCGAAAGTATTGCCACCCGATGCAAAATATGCATGCTCAGTACACACGAGCAGCTGTGGTCATGTGATGCATATTAATTGTTGGCAAGAATATTATACCAACGAAGAGACAAAAGAACAACGAAGGCCACATCGCAATCGCCAACCGTTTCCACAAGCATCACAGAACACTGAATTTCAGTGTCCATATTGTCGTTGCCTGAGTAACTCAGTGTTGCCACTGAGTGCACCGCTATCGAAGTACTCAATGCCACTGGTTATACATAAGGGCGAGGATTTATTCCCCATAGACATGTGGATTGAAGTTATGAAAACATTGAGCGATGAATTAATTTTACCCCCCATCGAGGGAAATTTCGATCGTGTCTTGCCACCGGCTGACACAATATTGTCGCGCGCTAATCTGTATGCCAATATCGCACAGTTCGAGCGTATCGCACAACCCATTGACAAGTTGGAACTACCGGCTAGCTGGATAACATTTGCCCAACGCTATATCAAATCGATTCGGCAACATGCGCCCGCTGATTTTGATGATTCTGAGAAGGATGGCTTCTTGTGGCTGATACATACTTGCATCTATACAGTTCGTGCGCTGGAAGTCCACCATCGTGCAGTTGCCAAACCGTTTAAGAGTGAAATGTCCATACGACAAAAGAGTTGCATTAGCGGTTTGGTGCGTGCGTCCTGCTTATATGGCACGAATTTAACACACACCGATGTAACAAATCTGAAACCCGCTGTGGCCGAATTGTTGGACACAGTCTTCAAGCAAAAGGGCAGCTGTATATTGGAATGGAGACCTTTCAGCATGATGGTACAAATGACATGCCTGGTGCCGAATATACTTTTCTCCTCTTCGCGTAAGTATTTATTCTTATAATCTGAGCAGGGTGTATTACGTTGGCTACGTTGTTTGTGACGTTCAAAAGTTAACGTCGGAGATCCTATGAAGTACATAAATAAATGTCCATCGTGGCGAGCTGAGCCAATTTAGTCATGCCAATTTAGTCTATCTGTCTGTATATATGCGGGATATATGTATGAACATCGATTTGAAATGTTTCACTTGTCCTTTTCTTGAAAGAAACTGCTTATTTGTCGGCACGAATTGTTATCCATGGCATCGCTAAAATATCTTAAGGAAATGTTTTGATCGGACAAATATAGCGTGACTTCATAATTGTCATACAAAGTGACCGAAACTCAAACCCTTGTATGGAAAACTTTTTGATTTGACAAGCTATCTCTACGAAATTTGTCAAACTCTACAAGCTCCGAAGAAATTATTCGGATCGGACCACTAAAGCTTATAGCTGCTATACAAACTGAACGATCAAACTCAAATCCTTGAGTCAAAACTTTTTAATTTGACGCTATTTTGAATGTCATGGATTATTATCCAAATTTGTCATGGATTATTATCCAAAGCAACGTCACAGTCTCCAATGAAATCGTTTTGATCGGGCAACTATAGCATATAGCTGCCGTATTAACTGACCATTCAAAATTAAATTCTTAAAAACAATATTTAGATGTTGTTGTTGTAACGGGTACATAATCTCCGTTAGGATGGTAAGGATTAGATAACTTGTCATCGACGTCATCCAACGGTATTTTGTATTTGTGAAAGGTATTCTAGCTTCGGTGCAACCGAAGTTAACGCCTTTTCTTTTTATAATTTTCTTTTGTAAAAATTGTTCTCACAATATTTATTTCTACAGACAAATCTGTTGTGGTCAATGGCAGCATGCTGGACTTCTATGCCGTGCAGTTATTCTTCCTCGCAAATATGGTGAAGGCAATTGTGCTCTTCCAACCACCAGACATGGATGTCGACGAAGACTATGACCAGGAAATCAAACAGTTACCACAAAACATACGCGACAACATAGCAGAATTCTATCGTAAATATAATTTTGTTGCACGCCAACAAGCCCACGCATATGTGCAACAACAACAACAACAAACACAGGCACAGTCACAAACACAAGCGCCAGCAAAATCCGTGGAGGCATTAGTACAGGAAACACAGTCAACAGAAATCGATGCCGATCTCGAAGTTTCGATGAGCGAATATAATGCTGATAATGAATTTAAGGTACCGTGCGATTTGGGCACCATCGCCGCACTGTACGCTCACATCAAAAAGCAAATGAGAGAATATTTACGATGTTGTTGTTTGTTCTTCCACTTCGTCACCGAAGTGGAATTCCCCGATGAATTTCTTCCCGAACACAGCGACACATACGAGAATATGTGTAAATATTTAGGCTTGGAAACCGGACTGGCTGCATATTTTGACAGTGCCGGCTGCTATGCATCCATATTAGAGACATTTGCCACCCATCCCGATTTGGTGTACTGTGATGTGACAACGTTGAAGAAACGCTGCGGCCGTAATTTCGATTTAGTGCCCTGCACTCAACGTGTGCCAAGATTAGTGGATCTACCCGAAGATTATAGCGATCTTATAAACAGTGTTTCGGACTTCATTTGTCCGAATAATAAGCGTGAAGAGATGAAAACGCCAACGATGTGCATGATATGTGGCAAAATTATTTGTGCACAGTCATTCTGCTGTCAACCGGAGTTGGAGGGTCGTAATGTGGGCGCTTGCACTTATCATGCCAATTCTTGCGCTGCAGAAATTTGCGTTTTTCTACGCATACGCGATTGTCAAATTGTGTATTTGGGTCGTAATAAGGGTTGTTTTGTGAATCCTCCATACTTGGATCAATACGGCGAGACTGATCAGGGCTTAAGACGTGGCAATCCGTTACGTTTATGTCCGTTGCGCTACAGCAAAATTCAACTAAATTGGCTGAGTCACACTCTGCATGAGGAAATTGCCCGACTCAATGATAATACGTCCGTTGTGGCAACACAGTGGCATCACATGTAGTCTTTTTGGTCGCGGCCAACACAAAAGTTGTACGAGCAATGATGCGCTGGACACTTGAGCGCAACCGGAACGGCGTGAACAAGTTGGCAACTTCTTCAACATATGTGATTTATGTGTGTGTGCGCTAAAGGAATCAACCTCATCGGGAATATTTTAGCGTGACTTCTTTTGTCTAGTACTAATTTAGAAATAGAGGGAAGAAAACATTGGAATTTCATTCCCGCTACGGTTGTATAGGTTTGCCTTTTTGGTTTTGTAAAGAACTATTTTTTTATTTTATTTAATTTATTATAAACTAACTATAATAAATGCAGCTGAGAGCTGAAGTGTCTGTTAGCCAAAAATATATGAAAATACCCCGTGGGGCAGT
This sequence comes from Bactrocera neohumeralis, assembly GCF_024586455.1. Lineage (NCBI taxonomy): Eukaryota > Metazoa > Arthropoda > Insecta > Diptera > Tephritidae > Bactrocera > Bactrocera neohumeralis. The sequence goes on along the minus strand of NC_065922.1, from coordinate 34,262,809 downwards.
TTAGTTGGTAGTGAATAAGATAAAATCGCAACGCTTTTCAAGATACATACAACGTATACATAAATACATAACATACATACATACATATATTCTATAAACATTAACTGTGACTGTTTAACGTATCTACAAAAACAAAAATTGAAGAAGTTTGGTATAAACGAAAAACTTGAATAGGCAAAATGAAAACCTAACTGCACACAGTACTTCTCTGGCACTCGTTAGAACTTTCGCTCTATATGCAATACTACTATTTACAAAAACAAAAAAAAAATGTTATTAATTATAATTTAACTATAACGACAAACAATTGAAGAAACGAAAAATTTAAATAAATCAAAAAACAAAGCAAAATCAAATGTTTACATGTCTTGAACGTGAAGCGAGGTGTTGGAGGAATGTACGATTTTTTATTTTTTAATTATCACTTTTACCATCAAATTATTTTAATTTTAATTATTTACGTCAGCAGCCATACTTTATCGAGCCTTATACTATATGTTTACCCCTATGGATTTTAAATCTATTCTAAGTAAGGACTCTACAAATTGAATTATATTTTTGACAGCTTTTTTATTTACATATGTATATAAGAATCTTCCGAATATTTTGGCGACCCATCACTGTAGTTCGCTGAAGTTATGTAATATATGCATCAAGAATGATAGGCAAGTAAACCTATTTGCGAGTATGTATTTTTTTATACTCTGAAGGGTATATTAGCTTCGGTGCAGCCGTAGTTAACGTTTTTTCTTGTTTTCAATTTGCTTAAAAAGAACATGTACTGCCAAGAGCAAAAAATAGTAAGGCTCTGCTCATAATTTTATAATACCAAATCTTTGTCGTACCCCTCACAGTAATCCCCCTTGTTCACAATACATTTGCGAATGCGGTTATTGCGCCACAATATTGGTTGAAAAACTTATGAAGAATCAGTGCAGTATGCGACGGTGCATTATCGTGGTGCAAAAACCAAGGGTTGTGCATTGTTTCACTAACCTTAACGCGACGCTGTTTTTCGAAGTTTAGTGATTTTGGAACCAATCGTGCTTTCACGTTTCTTAGGCCCTAATGGTCTTTCAAAATGGTCTTCACTGATAAATACTCCCGATATTCCGCGAAGTTATCACATTTTCCAATCTTTCTGAGAATTTGTGGACTACATCCCTATCAATTCTTCTCCTGTCTTTTTAACGTCATCTCTATTAGAAAAATAATACGAGTTTTTTTTACTAGACCTTTAGTTGCAATTCTAATACCTTTACCGCCATCATATTTAACGTTTCTCCTTATCTAAAGTAGAAATAATTTTTCGTTTGGATATTTAAAGATTAGTCCCTCAGAAAATTGGTTCATGAACTCTGTTGTTCAAACGCTTTTCTACCATTCAGAGTCTTATTCTAGAAGATAACTAGGTAATTATATCCCACGACTAAAATGAAGCAATTTAGGGAAAAACATGTGTTTTTTTACTGAACAGAAACCATGTGAATTTTTGTATTAATGTCTCTGAGTTATTGTTTTAGAATAGACTTTACCCTCATGTTCATACATATGTATGTTCTTTTACAATATTCTAATACCTTTCGTCTTGATTTTATGAAGCAAATCTTCATTTCGTCTTCGAAATTGTTTGATTACAGAATTACTGTTTAATGTTAAAACGAACAAATGGTTTTTCGGCTCTCTGTCCTATTAATTTATTTTATGAAGCTGTTTGTGGAGTTTTGTATCAATGTTTGAAATATTGTTTAAGAATAGACCACCCATTCAAAATAGTCGCCTTCTGCTTCAATACAGCTTTTTGCACGGTCCAAAAGCATGTCGAATGAGTGTTTTAGCTCGTTGGCCGGTATGGCTGCCAGTATGCCGGTGCAAGCCTTTTGAATGGCCTCTACGTCTGCATAACGCTTTCCTTTCATAGGCAAATGCATTTTTCCGAAAAGAAAGAAGTCGCACGGTGCCATGTCAGGTGAATACAGGGAGTGGTTAATGGTCAAATAATCGGTTACAAGCGTTATTCAATGAGACGGATTCTGAGCAATTTTTGGTCGTCAGTCAATCTGTGCGGAACAAACCGTGCACACATTTTTCGTAAGCCCAAATGTTCGGTCAAAATGGATAAATCGATGTTTTGGAGATGTTCAATTCCATTTCCATGAATTTCAATGATGATTTCGGCTGATTTTTGATGAATTCACGCTCAGTTTCGATGGAATTTCCGGTGGTCACGGATTTTGATTGGCCCACATGTTGATCGTCATTTATGTCCTGAGATTCTCACTGGACAATCGATAAGGACAGTTCCGATTCCACATTCATCGTGAGCATTTAAATAGCGGATGAGACATGGGTTTATGAGTTTGCCATACAAACAAGTCAATAATCATCGGAATGGAAGAAAAAACGAGCCGATACCAAAGAAACCAAAGCCGCTTAAAAATCAAGGTGATGCTCATTATTTTTTCCGATAGTCATGGTTTGGTGCATTACGAATCTGTTCGGAGGGACAGAAGGAGTTCTATTTGGTCGTATAGAGACGTTTGCGTGAGAATATCGAAAACGGTTGGAATTGTGGAAGAACAATTAATGGATTTTACACAATGATAGTGCACCATCGCATCGAGACATGATGACATGGTGACTAAATTTAAAGTCAAAAACGCAACGAATACCATCGTTCAGTCACCGATTCACCAGATTTTGCTTCGTGTGATTTTTACTTGTTCCCCAAACTGAAATTGCCGCTCCGTGGAACCTGTTTTGCGTCGATCGAAGAGATAAACAAAATTCGCTGAAGGAGATGTCTATGAAAAGTGTTCCGAGGACTGGAAAAATCGTTGGCATAAGTGTATTACATCTGGTACGGATTACTTCGAAGGCGTTAAAGTAAATATTGATGAACGATTCAATATTTTGCGTTTTATTTACAATTTCCGTACTTTTTTGTCACAATGTATGTACATATGTATATCCAAAACCGTAATAAATAAAATATCAGCATATCCATTAACCATCTTCGCTCTCGCAAGAGACAGCCACCCTGAGTTTAGCGTAAAAACAAAAGAATTCAGTAATATATTTTTTGATATTTAATTTATTTATATTTTCGATTGCTTTATTTTATTTTCTTCACTTAATGTGTATTTCTCATTATACTTTAATCGTTTTACAAATTAGCTTATACTTATTTACTACTCGTATATCTCCTGCGCTGATAAATCATCATTACATTTTAAATGCTGGTTTTCGTTGCTTAAAATTATTTATTAGCAAATGGTTTAAAGATAAATAAGTAGTACTTCCGACTAGATGCTGTTGAGGGATATTTACAATGAAGCGCAATGAACTTAGCCTAATGTTTTTTCTTGTTAATTTAAGTTTTGAAATATTTTTAAGTGGTAAATTAAAAATTTTCAGACAAAATTTTATGAAAAATATAAACTGTAAGTTTTCTTTGAAAACCAGTTTATTTTGTATAAAAAAACTATAACCTTATATTTATTATACTGTAAATAGGTATTTGATTACAAGTTATTGCAATATTTCATATTGCATAGCTCAACTAAGTTTAACGTCCGAAGTACAGTTTACATACGCATCAGTTGCAGATTCTTCAAAAACCGGTGCGATGGAAAAATATTGCATTCAAAAGGCCACAGTTTAATACAAGTTAAGAAAATATTACCAAGCAGCCCGAAAAGCGTGTGTGTGTGTTTGTGAATCCTTTGCAAAGCCTGCCTTTTGCGCAAATGAACGGTAGTGGAAAGCGTTTCATTTAGAATTATAAAGTGCTCAATTGGAAATTTGAAAAACATGCTGGCAGTACACGTTATGTTTCTGGTGATGGACCCCCTTCTATTAAATTTATTTACTACTACTTGTATTGTCTTCTTATTTCAATTTTGCTGCAAAGGTGTCGATCTCTTTGATTTCTCTCTCCATAAAGCTAATTGCTAGCCGTTCTGCAAGAGCGCCATATTTTTCAAAAAACTTGGAGAACTGCCAACTCTACTTAAATATGTAGCACAGTCGCGTTAGTTGCTGTTGTCGGTTTGGCACCAGCCTCTGGGGCAGAGTTGCTTGTAGTTGCAACGGTGTTCACAGTCTGTTGGGCTTGCTGCTCCTTGCTCTGCTCCATATTGACAATGACACAATCGTAGGGTGGTGGCGGAATTTCATGCTTCACCACCGTATCATAACTGGGCGGCAGGCTGTCCAAGATGCGCAATATATCATTTTGTGTGTTGATCTGTAGAGAGAGAGAGAGAGAGAGAAAGAGATAGAGACAGAATGAGAGTAAAGTTTATTTTCTTTAAAAAAATTTCCAACTGCTACTCACATGTGGCATGCCGCGTCCATCCGTGCGATTGCCCAACTCATCGATCGGTCCCGTCCAACAGCAGACGCTCAAGCGATGTGTTACATAACCGATAATGATCATGATTACCATTAGTAGGCCCACGCCCAGCACAAATACCAACCACGGACTGTTGGTCATATTTTGTAAATTCTTTTCCAACTGCAGTGCAAAAAGTATTAGCACCGGCACCGCAACAACACCAACCAGAATGTCAACAATATGACGTCGGTCGTTGTTGCCATTGGCCAGATCATTGCTGTTGCTGTTGATCATGTTGCTCAAGCTGGTGGTCGAGCGCACCGTGTTGATGCTGTGTGCGTGCAAAGCCATTCTGGAAATAAAGCAAAGTAAAGTAAATTTAGTTATCATACTAATATTTAAAATATAGATTTAATTTAGGAATATGAAAAATAGTAATAGATTTTATAAAAGCTCATTTGATTATGGTCATATGATATTGACTACAAGAAGTCAGTAAGAAAGGAATCCAAACAATGTTGATTCATCTTCTGACTGCTAGATCAAGAAGTTTTATAACCAGTTGAGTACCTATTCAATAATATATATTATATGCTGGCATTTTCTGCGTAGTTTCAATCGAATTTTGATTCATCCTTGAGATTCAGACTTGAGATCCCTAAAGAACGTTGTCAAAAGTTTTAGCCCGAGTTTTTCTTTCATCTTCAGAAATAAATAATTATGCTGAAAGTGAGGTCAAGTCATTACAATCTGTGATCTACAGTTCCTACCATGCTTTTAACATCTTTTTCACATAACCTCAAAATTTATGGGAAAAGCTATCGAAAAATAAGGTAGACGAAAAAAAAAACAGTTTTGAGTTGAGTTTTGCACTTTCTAAAAAAACTTAGCAATTTTATAAATCTGCAAAAAACAAAGATTTCCACGAAAAAAAATTTTCGCTTGAAAATTTATTATTTCAAATTAAGGTAAAAAAAATAAATATTTCGAATTAAAAAATGTTGGTGTGTTTAGGACAAAAAAGATTAGTTTACCCCAAATTTCGAAACTAAAAAATTTTTGTAAAAGTTAAAAATAAAATACCAAACACTTGGTTATTTGAATTTTTTGCATAAGTTTTGATGTTATATAATAGAAATTGTAACATAAAATTTGTCGATCTTTTTATGATCACTGATTTTTAGCCTTTTTAATAGGACTTACACTTTTGCCGGAAATCGAGAAAAATTGTTTTTAATCCTTAAAAAGTCAAACACACCCCTTCCTTCCACTTCCGGATCTATGTAAATCGTCGATAAATTATTCTACCCGGAACAATAATAACAAAATAAAGTCGGAGACCCCATAAAACTGCTTAGCTAGAATAGTCAGACTTTGTTCATAATTTTAAAATTCTCAATTAATTTTTCAAAGTCTATGTCGTCCCACTCAAAGTAATCCCCCTTGGTCTCAATACACTTGAAACAGTTGTTAAAGTCTATTTTCAATTTTCTTCAATCCAAAACGGTTTCCCTTAGCGGTCGTTTGAGTTTTCTGAATAGCCAGAAGTCACATGGAGCTACATCAGGTTGTAGTGCGATATTGGTTGAAAATTTGGCGAAATTCTCACGAAGAATCAATGCAGTTGTCGGTCCAAATTCCAGCCTCTTTTTACGAATAGCTTTACCCAAACGACGCATAACACTTAAATAGTATTCCTTATTGCCAGTTTGGCCTGTCAATAATCGAAGAAAACGGTCAACATAGCCTTGATTTTGACCTGCTTTGATGTGTTTTTTTCGGCTTCGGCTCACCTTTGCCATGAGATTCGGTCGACTGAGCAGAGATCCAAGACTAATCGCTAGTAAAAATACGTTTCATGACATCCTGGTAGTCGCATTGTTTCACAGACGTTAACGCGACGCTGTTTTTCATTGAGAAACACTTGTTTATGCGGCTTAATCTCTCTCCAAATTGGATCTATCTTCAAAACTCTTCCTTGGAGAGTGGAAACCGTTTTGAAAAACACCATTCTGAGAAAAACGCGTTTATAGATTGTCTCACTCCGTTTCCCACTCTGTTGCCTTACTACAAGAAACGCTGTAGCGACCGTAATAATTTAAATATCGATTTCAAAATTTATGATAATGTTTATTACCGTTTATACCATCCGATAATGCAGCAAAAAAAATCGAATTTTCGAAAATTTCACACTGAGACGATCCCTTAAGGAAAAACTTCTCAGCCTATGACAAAAACTTCCGGACCCACTTATTAACTATTCAATTATGCAGTGAATTAGATTCTTACATATTTAGCTTACAGTTATTTATACTTTACAGCAATCAAGTTATAACCAGTTATATTTAGTAACGGTAAATAATTATATACTTCTAACATCATAGAGTTTTATATAATATTTAGCAAAAACAAACAACTTGTGCTTATTTTCCCACTGCACTTTGCACGTTTTATTGACACTTTTTGCCTTAAATTTATACTATTATTATTTTCCATTCCGAGTACTTATAACTCGTGCCCATTGTAGTGGTTGATGCAGTGTTTTTCTGTTTATCTGTGTCTTTGTACATTTTTCAAATGACTTGGCACTTGTGAGGTGCTTTTTTGAAGCATTTCAGTTTTATCTGCTAAAAAACAATAAACTTGTTTGTTTACGGCAAAAGCCAACTCAAATGTGCCGTTAATATTGCTAAGTCTTTATTTGTCCAACCTTATCTACGGTGCATACTTGAGGTTACTTATACGCCACAGTGTCATTTCCTTTCTTCATTAGTTTTATTTGTATGCTTCCCCACACCTATTATTGTTTTCTTAGCGTAGTGCAATTAAAAATTAAAAACTTGTTACAAAATATTGTTCGCAATAAATGTTTGTTTTGAGTTGTGGTGACCTGTAGGTATTACAATAGAAATCTTAAGTAATGCATCTCTAGAGCCGCACACGTGGCATTGTAAAATTTGTTAATCTTTCTAGCACCTTAGTTGTTTGGCTATTGCGTAGTTATAGTTTTTTGTGTGATATAATGGTATTTTTATCTTATATTTTATTGCATAAGTTTAGTGGTCGGTTTAGTTTTAGATAAGAAGAGCCGCATATATCCTTTTATTGCGCATTTCGAATGACTTTAACTTAGATTCACTCTCTGAAGTGGATTCACATACCAACTGATCAAATTTGACTCGGACTGGCGCCCAAACACACCGAATTGAAATTTGTTTCTTAGATTGTTGCAACATTTTTTTTATGTTTGCGGACAATAAGTTTGCTTGGAATTTTGTGTTTCCAATGCAATCAAGACTATGGTATTGTTAAAATGGTGAAGGCGTCTTTTGGGGAGTCTACTTTACCAAACTCCAGTATTTGAGTGACACAAAAAACTCAGTTTACTCAGTCATCAAGTTATGAAAAACTTACCTCTTATTAGTCGTCTAACGAGCTCTGACGATGCCATCGAAAAAATTAAAGAAAAAGTGCTAGAAAACCATAGTAATGGCATCAGAGAATTAACAGAGAATGTCAAAAATTCTTATTGATCGACTCAACACATTTTAGTTAGTGTTTTGGGTATGAAGCGTGTCAAAGCTGGACTGGTACCAAAAAACCTGAATGCTCCACAACACATTCTAGCATGATTGCGACGGAATATTTGGTCAAACACTAACGGAATCGCTCGGTCACAGTATTCGCCAGGTTTGACTCCCTTTGACTTTTTTGTTTTCGAAATTTCAAAATCCGTTTCGAGGAAAGCGTCGTGAGTCCATTGAAAACATTAAAAGTCAGTGGCAAATTGGATGAAGCATTGGAATGCTTATATCGACTCAAAAGTAAAACATTTTGAAGATTCTTATGGAAATTCGTGAAAAGATTTTTTTTGTCAGTTTGATCAGCCTTTAGGGTAGCCGTTTAGGGTAGCCCTTTTGGGTAGCTTTTTCGGTTACCTTTTAGGTTAGCCATATAGAAACTACAAGAAATATTGGCTTCTTTTACAACATTAGCTTCGGAGTGGGATGTGTTATAGTTGTGTGCTGCAATGTCTATCGAGTCTTTAACTAAATACACCAACAACAAAAATAAAAAATATATAGAAGCGCTCTAATTGAATGTAAATTCAAGTCATTCACCTTTGCTTTAATTGCAATTAACAGGTATTTAAGTCAATTGTTCGATATGAATATGTAAAAGTGAGACATTCGCTTGCATATACACACACATACACATCTGTATATGTGCTTAGGTGTAAGATAATGCGAGTGTGAGATGCATTTTTTCGCAATTTGCGTGAGAATTGTTATTTTGAGAAAATAATCAGATAAACAATAATCAAGTGTACACAGGCAATATTTGCATGCACATTTGTATTTATATATGTTTGTGGGTGTATACATATAAACATATATTGATGCAGCTGCACATATTTGTAGTGTACATGCACAATGACTTGTTATGTCAACGAAGGTCTTGTATTTGCATTTTTCACATTTCACCTTGTTTTCGAAAACATTTGAAAATAATTTCATTTGGAATTTTTATATCAAATGATAATAAAGATAAATTTGTAGATATAATATACAAAGCTCATTTTTTCTTTTGTTTTGTATATTGCAGTGGTGTAAGTGAGTGCATAAGCACTGTGTATATGATAACCCAGTAAACCAAATAATTGTTTCTGAGTGCTTATGTTCACGAAAATGTTGTATTCCTTAGAAAAGAATATAATATACCTCTTTGTGTGGTTATACCTAGATTTCAAAAAATAAAAACAAATAACTCAATATATAATATGCACCATAAGATCAAATATGAACCGGACGGGTCGATTTAAGCCGCGCGCAAAAAAATCCATAAAAAATAATTTTCTAAACTGTATAACTTTCGTGTTTCGTGTTGTTTGATCCACATATGTCAATTTATGTGCGTTTTCCAACTGTTTGGTACGATGCGAAAAGTTTGTCTCGCCATTTTTACCATGGAAAAATTTAACAACGAGTTTGCTTCAAATTTTATTTTGAAAATGTTGTTGAAGGGAAGTCTATTTTATTATGATTACAAGTATTTGGGTGGCACAAAACATTCCGTGAAGGCCGTGATGTCGTCGAAAATTTGCCTCATTCGATTCGGGCATAATCACCTCTTTAAATGCCGCAAACATTGAAAAAGCTAAAGAAACAGTGCTAGAACATCATCCTAGAAACAGCAAGAGGATCTCAAGATCGCTTGTGGATACATTTTCAATACAATGTATTTAATGTTTTGGTTATGAAGCGGTTAAAAGCTAGACTTGAACCATTAGACTGGAATCTTTTGAAAAACGACGTTGAGAGAGGAAGCATAAAAGATACTGGCCAACATAGCTAAGGACCCTACATTTATTAAACGCATCATTACTGCTGATGAGGCGTGGATTTATAGATATGATTTCAAAATTGTCCAACGGTTTGTTTCAGTGATAGTTCCTATTCTGGCTCAATGGGTATATAAACAAGCAAAATTGCTGCATTTTCAACCTGAAGGATTCAAGAGCTGCCATTTCATCCAGAAAAAACAACGGTTTGGTGTGGTTTCTGGGGCGGTGGAATCATCGGTCCATATTTCATCAAAAACCGACTATTCGATGCCTCAAATAGTATCTCGTGATCTCGGCGACATATGGTTTCAACAAGACGGCGCTACTTCCCACACATCGCATGAATTAATGCATTTATTAAGAGAACACCTCAGTAAACAGATAATTTCACGTTTTGTGCCGGTATATTTTTCACCGAGATCGTGTGATATCACACCGTTAGACTTTTTCTTGTGGGGATCTGTAAGGTATAAAGTCTATGCGGGCGATTCCGCCTTGATTCAGGCCTTGTTTCCAATCGAAATGTTCGAAGGGGTCATCAAAAATTAAACTCAACGTATGGACCATCTGAGACGTAGCCGCAGCCAACATTTTAAGGAGATAATCTTCAAAAAATAAATGCCAAAGAATGTTGTTTGGATGATAATAAACATTCTCCATTTAATTTGATTTCTGTGTTTTTTCTTTCAAAAATAAACGAGTTAAAATTTGATTAGGAATACGAAAAGACTTTTCGACTACAAAATTTTTATTTGTCACACCAGGTCAATTTTGATCAGATGATACTGTCTCCTATAGGCTAATTATAAATTTGTTTCTTTACCACAGTCAAAATGTTCGTCCATTAAAAACTAATTGCTTAAATTAAATTGAGGTTATGTATACTAAGCAAGGTCTTATACTTTACAACTTGATAGACTTAATTGAGTTATTTAAAGATAACATATACAGAATACATTTTACATTTATACTAATAAACCGCCGACAAAAAATGCCAAACAATGTTATCGCCTGGTTGTGATTCTTTTATCGTCGAATATGTAGATAAATCGTGTGAGTTCACGATCATAAAAGCATTCACCTTTTCTTGAAAGAGTTGAAAATCCTTAATTCATATCTAATTCTTCTCTCCGAACAATAAAAAATAAATTATGCACTGCTTAAATCGAAAATTACTGTTCCATATGATACAAGGTGTGATCCTGCAAGGTCAAAAATTAAAGTGATAACATTCTGATACGCTACCAGATAGTTGGATAATCGGTATTTATATATAATTTATACATTTTAATTCGGATTAGTTTGTTTTGGTGTTATAACAGCGAATAGTTATTGTTAGGAGTTATTGTTTCGAATACAGTATAATTTTTATTTATATAAAATTGAATATTAAACCCAGCAAATAATTTCAAGATTTGTTGAAACCTATGTCTTTAGTATACTTTTTCAGTAGAATTGTGAAATTAAATTTTCTCTACACTCACGATTTTCATTATAAAATCTATTGTCATACCTTGCTTCAAATGCTGTGCTCAGCAGATCGGCGGGCAAACTAATACGCATCTCAAAGCGTGTTTTTTTTTGCGGTTGCTGCTGTGGTTTCGAAATGAGCTTTGTAAATGTTTGTTGTGTGTCGATATTAATTGATTTCGATCATTTAGTTACGGTTGTTTTGTTTTTGTCATAAATATGCAATATTTCCTTTCAAGCTGTGCAATGTAGTATGCAGCTGAGTTATTGTTTTTGCTTTTATCAGAGTGACTGACTTTAGTTTGACATTCAGATTTTCGTTACTATTATGTTATTATGTTCCGTTTTTAATTACAATTGTTTAATCGTTGCTTTCAGCTAATAAATTTTATGGTTTTTTAATTTTCCTTAAGGGCTTAACACAATTTTATATTTATATTTGAGCAAAAATATTTTGCATTTCATTTTCGTGTATAACTTTTTAGCTTTTTTCCAACACACTGCGAATTTTTATCAATCCTTCTTTTTTTTTTATTAAAATTTTCAATATTTTTCTATCACTTTTTTTTAGCAATTTTTTATTGCTTTTGATATTTTTTGTTACTTAAGCAATTTCTCGTAATGCTTTCAAAGTCACTTAAACTTTTAATACTTTTTACATATTAAATAACATGCAAAATTTCACATTTAGCTGATAAAAGTCGATTAACGTGTTTTTCGCGTTTACTGAACTGCTCAACGGCAGCTCTCTTAGCCAACTGAGCTGAGCCGCTATAAGGGTGGATTTTAGTACATTTCACAAAGCGGGCGAGATCAACGTGCAGCGCAAAATGTTAATCATACGCCCGGCACGCACGCATTGAGAATATTAGTAGAAAAACGTTTACTCAATGTGTGAACGCTTATCAGTGCCCTGTGTGTGTGCAACAATAACTTTAATTAAATAGCATATGAGATAAGTGTTTCAAATCTGGAATGCGCAAAATTTGCTTAAATTTTATGACCAAAAAAAAAAAAATAATAATAGGGAAAAACGGTACTTCGGTTGCACCGAAGCTATTATACCCCTCAAAGTGCATTTTTTATACCATAAAAGGGTATAAAAAGATCTTTATCAAATTTTTCAAAGATATCTTCTCATATAAATAAATTTTCCATACAAGAACTCGGTATTGATCGGTCAGTTGGTATGACAGCTATATGCTATAGTAGTCCGATCTGCACAATATGTTCGCATATTATAAGGTGACCTTGAAGAATAATCTATGCCGAATTTCGTGAAGATATCTTCTCATATAAAAAAGTTTTCTATACAAGAACTCGATATTGAACGGTCAGTTAGTATGACAGCTATATGCTATAGCAGTCCGATCTGCACAATATGTTCGCATATTGTAAGGTGACCTTGAAGAACATTATATATCAAATTTCGAAATGATTTCTTCTCATATAAAAAAGTTTTTCGTACAAGGACTTGATTTTTATCAAACAGTTTATATGGCAGCTATATGCTATAGTGGTTCGATATCAGAGATTTTGATAAATGAGGAGCATTTTGAAGAGAAAAAAATGTGTGCAAAATTTTAGATTGATGTCTGAAAAACTGAGGGACTAGTTCGCGTTTATACAGATAAACGGACAGGTGGACATAGAAAAATCTACTCAGCTCGCCACGCTGATCATAATTATATATTTATATATATATGACATATGTATATATTTTCTGGGTGTTACAAACTTCATGACGTATATTTTGTTCGGGTATATTATAAATGTTAGCATAAAATCTTAACACTTAGATCACTTGTTTTATTGAAATTAGTTTATTAGTCTATAAAAGACGCTTATCAGTTAGTAAGCGCAAGTATGAAGTCACTATTTACTGTTTAAGTGCTTATGTATATGTGTGTGTGAAGAATTCACGTGAGCTGTCAACAGCTGGTAAACTAGTTTAGCATTGTGTTGTTGTTGATAACGAAGCTTGTAGCAATAAAAAAGCGCAATCAAGTAATTACAGCTCGCCTGTACGGCTGTTAATAATTAATGCCGTTATACTAGTGAGTTTTCATCTTAAAAGTAACTAGTGAACTCATGACAGTGAGGTAACCCTGAGGATCAGTGGGTTATGTGAAGAAATAACATAATAAGAGTCAAGAGATCATGAATAATAGCTCTCAATAAAAGTCGTGCGAAAAATAAGCAGTAAATGCCAATTTGAGAAAATTATAACGGTAAAGCAAATGTTACTGTTTAATCTCTGTTGTTGAAAACGTAGGTTAGGTTAGGTTAAAAAGTTGTGCTTAAGAAGGACCTTCACTTGGACGACGGTCCGTTACCCCCTAAAAAAAACCCTAAAAAACCTAGAAATTTTTTTCGAATTCGAATTCGGAATTACGAAGACATTTCCTTGTGAGTCAACAAACAGCATTGCCGCTAATCTGATAAATAACTAGTGGTGGTTAACAATGGCTTATAAATCCATTAGTTTCTCACTGATTAGCCGTACTGGTGGGGGTCTGCTCGCAGCTCACGTTTACTGGAACAGTTATGTATGGATGTGGGTGATGTGCAGACATTAATGTGATCCAAATACATTATTAATATGGGAACAATGGAAACTCACAGTCAAAATTATATTTAATCAACAATCTGAATCTGTAATTGCTAGCTCTCATTGATAATATTTACATTAATGAAATAAAAATGTAATTGTAATTAATTGAGTAAAAACGCGGCTAAACGCGTGTTCTGAAAACGTGTCTAATTTTTTTGATCAACCTTCTCAATTTAACATATTTAATGATAGATAAGAGAAACGTGACGCCATAAATATAAATTGGAACAGAATATAGAATATTGGTTCAAAATATAGAACAATAGAAAAAAAATTGAGAGATAATATTATTTTGCATAAATTTGTAGCGCGTATTTTTCAAACATTTAAATTAGACGATATGAACCATAAATTAGCGAAAAACATGTGCCGTTACTTAAAACCTTAAATACAGCGTTGCTAGGTCTATTTAGATAACATTGAAAAATTGAAATAGAGAAATAGAAATTGTGTACTTCACATCACCCAAGAATTTTCGAAAATCGACCTTTTGATTACAATCATCATTATTATGATTTAAAAAGCATTTTATTCGTCAGATTTTTAGACATGAACCTGAACAAGGCAGGCAAATTATGAATTTTAAAAAAATATGTCCATGGAAGACAAAAATATTTCTTCTATTGAAGAAAATACAATTTTTATAAAATTTCTGTCCATATTTTTCGTCCAAAAAGCAACTTTTTTTTCCAAATTTACAGTAGGTCATCCGGCCGCGGAGCCATGCAATACCGGTGGGCTAGTCCTCACATGCAAAGTCGTTATTTTTTCAATCTTAACGAATAATTTTTGTAAATATTTCTTATGCATGTTATAAAATACCCTAAATAAAAGGGGAACATCTAGAGTGATCTCCTAAGAAAGGTGCTTTTTGAGTGCGAAAGTTCTTTATGAAATGTTTTAAGATTTTGAATACATATAATTATATTCAAAATTTGTTTATATTCGGTAATGTAAAATGTAATTTAATTTTACGCTACTTCCTTTGTTACTAAAAAAAATATGCAATGATAGCGGCCTTTACCGCGCTTGAAAGAGAAAAATATTATAAATCTGTAAATTATTGCCTTCACAATGATCTACAATTGTTAAGGACATTTAAGAGGTTACATGGCTTTGCTGGTTTCAAGAAATTTTTTTTTTAATTGTCTTATTAAATTATACAACGCCTCTAGAATATTGTCCTAAATTTTCAAGTTGATCCGAGCAATAGTTTCGGAGATACAGCTTTGAGAACTTGTGCGCTCGAGGCTAGCTAGGGTAAGTGCGCCGTATTTAAATGCGTTTTTCTCGAAACTGTGTTTTTGAAGTCGATTGGCAAGATTTCTCGAGAACTACTCAACCGATCTTCTTGACATTTCACACAGGTCTTTGAGATACAATTCTTAAAGATTTGGTTGAAGGATTCTTTTTTCGATTACAACTATTTGAAAGAAATATCGCAAAATTTCACTGAAATTTTAATTTTTTTGTAAAGATGTCTGTAAAAATCCAATTTTCGGTTTTTTTTCTTCGTCCAAATTCTAAGTTAAGGTTTTAACAAAAATTGGTATTTTTTCACTTTAGATGATCCCAAAAAGAGTTATCCTGCCAACGTGGGCGCATCTTTTTTCCGAGGGGTCACCGGATATGGGAAATATTTTTTTCCAAATTTCAGAATTTCCTTACTAACCCTGGACGGGCTTCGTTACTTTGCCTCTGATTGCAAAACACGATGATTGTTAGTCGAGCTAACAAAGCAAGTCCAGGGTTAATAGAGTATGTTAGTAACAATAAAATATTCTAAAAAAATATTTAATTTTTTATATGAGAAAAACAATTTTGAAAAAAGGCTGTTTTTTACCCAAGGTAACCATGTAACCCCTTAAATTTAAAAGAAGGCAGACTTTAAAAAATATAGTCGAAATTTGCTCAGAAACGAGTTGATTTTTGGCTCGCCAATATTACATTTTTCATATAATTAAAAAGCAAGAAGGTCAAGCAGAAATATTAAAAAAATAAACAGAAATAAGTCAAATTGATTGCATTATTTATTTTGGAGTTCCAACAGAAGTCAATTTGGAAAATTTAAATTTTGGAAGAACGTAATTCAAAAACTTTTAAACATTATTTATAATTTGCAAAACAATATGATTTTTTCAAATTAATTCGCTTAAGTGACATCCTAGTACTATATATGCACCAATTACAGTATATCGTCTCATATACATATGTGTATATATTTATGAACTCGTCTATCCCAAGAAAAGTGCAATTGTACTCGTCACAGTGAGCCCGCGTCCAATTGTCGCCTTTCTTGTTACACATTATAATGCTGTTTGCGCGTACATATGTATATATGTACAGAGGTGTGTGTGCAAGTGTATTTTTTATTGTCACCAAATATCACTTCAATTGATTGACATTATTAATGTTTTTGTTTTTTTTTAATATTTTTCCATCTTTACGCTCTTAGACTGCGTTCACACACTGATTGTTTTGTCACAAAACCCGTTTTTTTTAAGGTGAGGCACTTATGCCAACGTTTTTCCAATACTCGAAACAGTTCTTAAAGTCAATTTCGTAACACTGCAATAGTATTCTCTGTTGACAGTTTGGCCGGCCGGAAACACCTCGTTAATCAAAGAAAACTGAACTCGTCAATCCTAGTTCGTCGTCAACGCGTTTTTTTTTTTTGAATATTTTGAACTAATCAAAAACGCGACAAACAGTTATCACCGATTTCCTCCATTTTGAACGTTTCGGCACCAGAAATGTGTTTAAAATGGAACTTCTTTGTTGAATAATTTCACTCATCGTAAAAATCACTGAATGCACTTTATGCACTTCAGAAAGAGAAGCATGTACTAAACATGAATGATTATTTTGATGTGAAATTTTGCAGTCATACCAACCTAGAAAAAAAAATATTTCAACGAATAGGTTTTCGCGCGAAAATTAAATTAAAAAGTCTTATTATTTTTTGCCCACAGTATGCAATGAGCGACACCAAAAGTGAATTTGCTGATAATGAGAGAGCAAAAAGTCTGTGTGTGAACGCAGTTTCACCTATCACTGGTTGCTGTTGTTTGTCTGCCGACTGATCAGCGCAGCCGGGCGTGTGATAACAGTAAAGGTCATTAGATTATCGTTTGTGGTGTAGCGACTAACACTATCGCTACAGTGAGTGCGTGCGAGTTGCAAGAGATTCGTGCAAAACTATTTATATATGTAAATATGTATGCTGAGGTGACTAATATTAGCATCATTCAATTAAGCATCACTTTTTATTGTATATTTCGCTGCAAACGCATATTTGTGTACATTTTATCAAATTGTATACACATTTATGTTGACTACTGTATAGGCATCATTTACTTACATTTGTATTTAATTACATATTTTAGTTTATTTGTTTTTATAAATCTTTTCGCTTTATTGATTTTAAATCTTCCTTTTCTTATCACAAAGCAAATTGAGTGAGAATTGGGTGAAGGCGAGGTGTCGTGTAAAATGAGCGCTGTAGTCACATGACTAAAAAACAAGTGCGATTTTCAGTGAAATAGTGAAGTAAAATAAGCTAATAGAACAGTATCATTAGATATTTAAATTATTTTGAAGAGTACGAACATTAAGATGCTGTTTTTATCACCAATCATTAACTCGATTTCTACAAAATAGCTTGTCTTTATGCAATGGCATGCTTGTACTTAGTAATGAGATATGTCGAATTCCTTATCATATCAGTTCGACACGCTTGATTTCTTACATTCTAAATTCGCTTCACACACGTGCATATACATACATATGTACTCGTAATTACATACTCCAAGTAATTAACATTTACACTTGAATTAGTTAATTTTGACATTAATTAAACGCGTTTTAATTATTTTGCAAATTAGCATTGCTTCGTTGATTCAACGAGTGTGAAAAAGCGTGGCAATAAAATTGTTTATCTTCAGGTATGTGTGTATTACAAATATACTTAATTAATGTTAATTACCAACAGCACTTATAGAAAGTCGTGTGAATTGTGTTTATTGCCTGATTCTTCAAATAAAATACACTTAATTTAACAAGTAAAGGAAGAGTTGCACAAAATGTTTGTTCTTTCACAATTTGTTGCAGGCACTTCTTTCACTAGGAAATAAAAGAAAAATGCTTCAGAAATTAGATTACAAAACTACAAAATTGGGTTGAAAGTTCTGCAAAAGGCTCCAATTTGAATCTGAACTAAATATTTCAACTATTTATAAATAGATTAAATTTAAAATAAAGTTTCATTTTATATAGAAATATTCGTATTTGCATAAAAATCTCAACAACTAATTGAGATTTAAAGGAGCTATTGCAATTATATCTTTAATTATACGCAGAACAGTGTGAATTAAGTTTTTAAAACTATGTAACTTTGTACTTGGTCTCAAACCGGAAGCCCTGAGCTGTTTGATTCTTATGTAAAAGAATCGTTTCTGGCCACTCCCAAGTGAATGGAGCTCACGAAAGTGAGAAAGGTTCTCTGATCGCCATTCACATGGGAGTGACCAGAAATGATTCTTTTACATATGGCTCAAGCAGCTCACGACTTCTGGTATTATACCAAGGCGAACCATCCCTAGTCAAGGTAAAACGGCTCCCATGGAAACCAATCAATAGCCTCGGATGAGAGACCTCCCTTTTCATGACGACCATGGCAAACAAAACCTGAAGAGGGAAGCGAGACGCGTTTGCAGACAAAAAAGAGAAAGGCCGAAATGCCTGAGTATGCAGAGCTTGAAAAGTTGGCCGACGGGGGAAATGCTCGAAAATTCTACGAAAAGATGCGGCGACTAACAGAAGGTTTCAAGACCGGAGCATACTCTCGTAGAACCTCCAGAAGTGATCTAATAACCGATGCTCAAACCATAATAAAATGATGGAGGGAACACTTCTTCAGTCTGCTGAATGATGACGATAGAACAGACGTTCCATTGCCCGACTATGAAGAAGTCCGAATAGTAATTACCCGTCTGAAAAACAACAAAGCGGCTGGGGCCGATAGATTGCCGGCCGAGCTATTCAAACACGGCGGCGAGGAACTGATAAGAAGCATGCATCAGCTTCTAAGCTTAAGTATGCTCTGCCCAATCAACAAAAAGGAAGACGCCACAATCTGCGTCAACTACCGTAGAATAAGCCTCCTCAACGTCGCATATAAGATTCTATCGAACGTATTTTGTCTTGCTATATGGTGGAGAGGCATACACGATGACAACATCTGATGAGTCGACGTTACGAGTTTTCGAGAGAAAGGTTCTGCGGAAGATTTATGATCCTTTGCGCTTTGACAACGGCGAACATCGCATTCGATGGAACGATGAGCATAGTTCAGCGAATCCAGAGACAGCGGCTGCGCTGGCTCGGTCATGTTGTTCGGATGAAAGAGAACACTTCAGCTTTGAAGGTTTTCGATTCAATACCTGCTGGTGAAAGCAGAGGAAGAGGAAGACCTCCATCCGTTGGAGAGATCAGGTGAAGAAGGACCTGGCTGCACTTGATAACTCGAACTCGCGCCTATTAGCAAAAGGAAGAAACGACTGGCGCGCTGTTGTTAACTCAGCTATAACCGTGTAAGCGCTGTCTGTACCAATAAAGAAGAAGATATATAGATATATATTTAAATGATCAGCATGACGAGCGGAGACCCAATAAAAATATATATATTATGACCATGACGAGATCCGATCGTCCGATCGACCGTTCATATGCCCACCTATCTGTGTATACGTGAACTAGTCCATCAGTTTTCGATATATCAATCTGAAATTTTGCTCACTTCTTTTTCTTCCCAAGAAGCTGCTCACTTGTCGGAATCGGGGTTATCGGATTATTGGAACATATTTGCCATACAAACTGAATGATGGGAATCGAGTATTGTATGGAAAGTCTTTTCTTTTGATAAGATACCTTCATTTGGCAATTATTATTGTCTAAGGCAACAGTGCAATCTCCGAAAAAAGTATTCCGAGACCACTAAAGCATATATCTGCCATACAAACTCAATAATCGGAAGCAATTGTTAGTATGGAAAACTTTTTCTTTGACGAGATGACTTCGGAAACCTTGACATGCATTATTGTTCGAGGCAATGGTGTAATCTCCGAAGAAATTATTCAAATCTTTATAATTAATGCATATAGCTCTCATACAAACTAAACGATCGGAATTAAGTTCCTGTAAGAAATTGTTGGTACTTGTGAAGGGTATTGTAGTATCGATGCAACCGAATTTGACTTTTTGTTTGTTTATATTTAAACAACAATTAGTAAATGAGCCGGAAATCATGTGGCTATAGAGTTCTCCTATAAGTACAACTCAGCCATTTCAGGCACTCTTCCCAAACCACATTCCCATCACTAACTTGATTAACATTCATTTTTACTGACAATAAATAGCATTTAGCACTTGCTATTTGCTGCAAATATTATTTAAATAAACGTTAATATTCATTTCTATATGTATTTGCTTTTGTTATTCACACGTTGAGGTAAGCACTGTTCGAATTAAGGGTGATTGTTATATGTTGATGAGATATAAACTTGTTTAATATTGAAATCGGTGCAAATGAACTTGAACGAATGGTTTAACGATTCTTTGGAATGTTTTGCATTTCATCTTATTTTTTCTATTTTTATTAGGAATAACGCGAACTTTTTCTAAATTGTTTTTCGATTACTCACAGAATACCCGTCAAAAAATAAATGATTATTTTAGCAAAGAAAAAGAGAAAAATATCCGGCGCATTCACCTGCTGGTGTTGCTTTGAGTGTAAACATGCCTAAAGTTGCTGCGGTTCAAAGATCACTGATCGTTTTATTAGTGAACCGAATTATGATTTGGCTATGTGGCTGATTGAGAGCGGTAATTAGCACTCTTTCATCACTAGTTAATTGTTTATTTTCATGATTCATAGAGAACGTTTAATCAATAACTTTTATACAACATATATTTTAGAAACAGAATTTAAACACAAATCACGATATTGCTTACTAGGCTGCTGATCTTTGAAATATATACATATGTATATATTCTATTTCTTAGACATAATTCTCACGCTTTCAATTCACTAATTTTCACTACAGCTCAGCTCAACAGCTTAACGAAACATTAATTTTATTTTTATTTTTCTTTTTCTTTTTCTTTTTATTTTTTGTTTTTAGATTTCTAGTGATCGCTGCTCAAGATCATAGTACATTTCGCAATGATTTCACTTGTTCTCTGTGTACACTCATTCACACATATGCGAGCTTTAGTTTTTTGAGACAATTGCGCTAATTTAGCACTAAAACGTGTCAGAATTGAACCGTACCATACAAATGTGCTCGATCCACTGAAATACGAATATAATGGCTAACAATGCGAATGAAATTGTTAAACTTCATAGTAACAGCAACAAAAAAATGAAGTAAAACTGGGCAGCACTCCTTTCGAATAGGAGAGGATGGGAGTAGCTTGGGCTGACGCAAAAAAGAAGAAATAAAAGCAGTATGCAACAAAACAAAAATGTGAAAAAGTTACTAACCGAAATGTAAACCAATGGGAAAAAGTAAATAAAAAATATTTATTAAGTTGAGAACCTGGACACATATCTGCTTATGCATATGTGTATAAGTATATATTATTGCCAAATGCAATATCTTGCAGACGTTGCAAAAAATGTAGCAACAATCGGCGAAAAGATACACTGCTGTTTAAGAACGTTACAGCAAAAACTTCAGGAATGAGAAGGTGTCACTGTGACCATCGGTGCAATGAAAAGCGATAAGCCAAGCAAATTTGCATGCATCAGAACAAAGAAATTTTAAGTAAAAAAGCAACAACAGCAATGCTTTTCACGTGATAATGAGGCATCGATTCATATAAGTAAGCGCCCAGCACAGTAACCAGTTCGCTAACCAGTTCGGTAACCATTTCGCTAACTACTCCACGAACCAATCAAGCGCATGTTGCTGCACAAAAGTAAGTCACATTACACATTATCTTAGAATTGACTGTATTTAATTACACTTTACGCAAACAACAATGCATTTGTTTATTCTAGATATTGCAAATACACGAACACATACATATACACATACCCACATAATTTGCTGTGTTGCAAGGTGGCAGCTCAATTATCAAACAACAAAAAACCGTAAATAAAACAAACTATTCTACTGAAATTACACACACAGCAAATACCGAGGCGACCAAACGTCATTGGAGCGCACTAAAAAGTACTCTAACACAACACAAAAACACGGACCGAGGTAAGTGTTTAAAATTTCACTTGCCATAAAAAAATAGAAAAAAAAAATACAAGTGCAATTGCATTTCGAGCGCCTTTGAAAGGTGAAAGGCTTTCATAAACAATTTCTTGTTGGTTCGAATAACGCTTCTGCAAACAGCTTGTCACTGCCCCGTTACACAAATACATACCACATAGACACGTTTGTGAAATTGCCGCTTTACTAGAGGATCCATTAACCTCAAAATGTTGTTGTGGGCGACTGGCGTGTGTAGCCGGTGTAAATATTTGCGTTATTCGCATGAAAAAAGTAGGAAATACTTGTGTTTGTAAGACATCATTATTTGCTTTAAGAATTTTAATTTTATATTATTCTGCGACACAATGATTGTTAGAAATCTTCTAAATGCTATAATACTTTATGGGGCACAACTAAGAAGTGTGATTTTTCTTACCCATTTCGATAGGTTATAAACGGGTTTTCAATAAGAGCCCTACAAATGTAAAACAAAAACGGTTTGAGATATCAATGAAATTCTTTATTCTTGTGAAAGTACATTCGATGCCATTATGCATGGACTTCATTTCTATTGCATGGTCACCACGGGCACGCTGGACTTCTGCAAGTCCACACCCTGAGCCCAATTTTCACAGTTTCCAAGCATAAATCGTCCTATACTATTGCAATTTCACGTTGCCCATTCATACGAAGTTCATCAATCGTCGCGAGTTTGTTGCCAAAGACCATGAACTTAACGTAGCCCCATAGGAAAAAGTCTAACGGCGTCAAATCGCACACCGAGGTGGCCTTTCGTGAGATAATATGTTCACCAAATTCGATTGGCACATTCGCTGTGTGGCTTGTGGCGCCATCCTGTTGAAACCACATATTGTCCAAGTCCATATCATTCAATTCAAGCCAAAAATATTCGGATTTCATTGAGCGGTAGCGATTCCCATTCACAGTAACGTGCCGGTCTTGATCATCATGGAAGAAATACTTTTTTTTGGGATGCAATGGTGACTCATGGAGTACGTGAGGATTTCTGCCTGAGCAATAACGCATATTTAGCTCATTGACGAAGAAATTCAGCCAGAAATGAGCCTCATCGCTGAAGATGATTCTTCAATGAAAATCCGGATCATTTTCAAGTTGTTGCTCAGCACAATTCACGAGCACACCACGATTCCGCTGGTCAAGCGGCTTTAGTTCTGGCGTCAATTTGATCTTGTAAGGGTGTAGGTCAAGATGCCCAACGCTTGAGAACGACGTATGAGAGACTGATTTTGGTCATCATCCCCAATTGATGCGCTAGTGGCAGCAATATTCTCGACACTACGTGTACTTGTTTGTCACACTCTTATCTTTTAAGTCTTTTAGTTAAGCATTTTTTTCCACAGACCGTAGGTCA
This sequence comes from Bactrocera neohumeralis, assembly GCF_024586455.1. Classification (NCBI taxonomy): domain Eukaryota; kingdom Metazoa; phylum Arthropoda; class Insecta; order Diptera; family Tephritidae; genus Bactrocera; species Bactrocera neohumeralis. The sequence goes on along the minus strand of NC_065922.1, from coordinate 34,239,382 downwards.
TTGTACGAACCATATCTTCTAGTAGAGAATATTTGTATGTATCGTCTACGGAAAAAGTAGGAATAACTGCAGCAGTGAATGACCTTTTTTTAACGGCATCAGTAATCACGTGTAACTCGAAAAATATTTAGTGTTTCTCAAAAGATTTTTACTATGTATTCTTAAGATAATATGTACTTCAAAACGTTTAAAACAATTGATACAATAGTTTTTTTTAAGTCCCAAAAATCGCATTTTTCAGACTGTCACGCTTGCAGACCCCCATAGAAAATTTCTGGAAGTCAGCATTATTTAGAGCGGAAGTATACTTGTAATACAAAGCATTCAAAGATAGTCTTTAGACCGAGAAAACTCATTGTAGCAGAAAAGCAAAGAAAATTGCACCAAAAAATAAATGCTTTTTCTGAGAGTGCACAAATAAAATTCACCACAGAGGTGGAATCCATTACGAAATCATCGAAGAACCACTTTCTGCACAATATTATTTTTCTTGTAACTTTTTTTGTCTGTGATAAGCTGCACGGAATGAACCATTGCTGAACGATTATTGCTGTAAAAAATCCCAGTCGAGGGCTATATATATTAAGTGTTGAAAATTTGTAACAATAGCTGTACTTATATTGAACCTTTTATAAACGCACCTGTCGCACGTTACTTTGTTACACACCTCCTTAAGCTGCATAGCTTGCGCCTGCGCATTTACATAAAATATTCATTTAAATATAACCTGCAAGTATATTTAATTTCCCTATAAAGTAATTAGCTCGGGCAGATGTGGATTTTTTGGCGCTTATCTGCGCGAATTTAAATGAAATACTTGTCTGCGGCGGACACACCTATTTAATTTTGTTTTTTATTTTCTGCCAAATACCATATACAGAAACATGTTTTTCAATTGCTTGCGTCCAGTAAACTAACTTCGAAAATCTCACTTGTCATACACTCATACGGAATATATGTGTATATACATATGTACGTATTTATAATATGTAAATTTGCGAATAAGTTCGTATTATTTCACATTACACATTATTTAACCTTCTGTGGGTTCATACACTCATATTTCGGAATATATGTCACACACTATATACATATGTATTTTTTAAGTATTTATAATATGTATTTGAATTTTGGTTCATGACATTTACTTTTTGAATAAGTTCGTATTATTTCACATTACACATTATTTAACCTTCTGCGTGGGTTCTTTTTACGTGATTCATGTATTTCGTTGAAAATGTCACACAGCTACTCGCAGAGCTCAATTTATAAGTAGTTCAACCAGTTACTGCTATGTTGTTCCTCACCAGCTAAAAATTTATCATCCAAATGAGATATAAAAATTACGCAACTGGAAATTGGTATCTTTAAGGGCGTGGTACCGTTGTTTCAAATATAAGTACTCGTATATAAGTTTATAATAAAGCTTTTTTTTAAGTGAACATTATCTTTTTAAGCATCTCTTGAAAAGTTTGGCTGCTGTTGCTCCTCTTCTTAAAATTAATTTATTAAAAATAAGAAAAATTCTTAACCATAATATCCCTTACAAGTGCATTTTTTTATAATGTGGGCAAAAAATAGTAAGACTTTGTTCATAATTTTAAAATTCTTAATTTTTTCTTCAAAATCTATATTGTCCCCACCAAAGTAATCGCCCTTGGCCCCAATGCTCTTGTGCCAACGTGTTTTCCAATCCTCGAAACAGTTCTTAAAGTCAAATTCCGGAATAGCCTTCGATACGCGTAGCGATTGACCTTTAATGTCTTTGATTGACTCAAAACGGTTTTGCCGGAGCGGTGGTGCAGCCACACGGAGCTAAATCAGCCGAATACCGTGATTGCGGAACGATATTGGTTGAAAATTTGGCGAGAAACTCACGAAGAATTAATGCAGTATGCGACGGTGAATTATCGTGATGCAAAAACCAAGAATTGTCGGTTCATAATTAGCTTCGGGCAAACGACGCATAACACCCAAATAATATTCCTTGTTGACATTTTGGTCGCCCGCAATTAATTCAGAGTGCACCACACCCTGATAATCGAATGCTTTGACATGGTTTTTTCTGTTTCGGCTCACCTTTGCCCCGATATTCGGCCAACTGATCGTCTGTTTCCGGGTTATAAACATAAATACAAGATTCATCGCCAGCAGTAATACTTTTCATGACATCCTGGTAGTCGGAAATAATTGTTTCACAGACGTTAACGCGACGCTATTTTTCAAAAAAATATTGTGATTTTGAAACCAATTGTGTTTTCACTTTTCTTAGGCCCAAATGATCTTTCAAAATGGTTTTCACTCAGTAAGATCTCTGACTGTTAGTCGTCGATTCTCAAGCACCAATTCCTCTATTTTATTGACGTGTTGATCATCAGTTGATGTTGATGGCCGTCCTGGACGCATTCTCGATTCTCTTCAAATAATTTGTACCAATCAAAAACTCTTGCTCATCACAAACAATGAATCACCGAAGGCCTCTTCCAACACTCTGAACCTTTCGGACCAGAAATTTGATTCCGCACACAAAATTTAATGGAACTTCTTTCTTGAATAATTTCACTCATCGTACAAATCGCCTAATGAACTTTATTTAATATAATAAACAAATATTATAACCATATCAAAATTTGTAAAGATGTGTAATCAAAAATTATTCATACAAGAAATTTATTATATTATCGTTCAGATTGTTTCGACCCTCATTCTATTATGTCCTCTATCCCGTGCTTCGAAAGAAGTTCATCCATACAAATAGTTTTATCTGTGCTTTCACATAGAAGATGTGATATATAGTGTTCTTTTATTCTTCCTCCTGTCAGCTTCTACAATAGTTATTGTATAGTATTCCCAGTCTGCTGACATGTCTGCCATTTAGACAGTAACCTTTTAGCCCTCCCACAAGAGATCTAATGTCATTCTTTTTCAATTTTAATAGTCGTCATGTGCCGCCCATATTCTATTCATGCTACATTTGCCTACTTTTTGAGCAAGTCAGGGGTCTACTCTAATTGTAGGGTGGTAACTGCTCTTTCTAGGTTATTTGCTTCACAGTTACCAGAAATATCACTATATACTGGAACCCATTGTAGGTTTATCATAAAATAGAATATTAGATCTATTAAGAGATCAAGACATTCTTTCACTGTATATGTCTAAACCATAAGAGAGAGAGAGAGAGAGAGAGAGAGAGAGAGAGAGAGAGAGAGAGAGAGAGAGAGAGTGATTCAAAGCCGCTTACATTACAAGTATATTAAAAATTATATTTCTTGTTGTGAGCGCACTCTTTGTCAGAACAAGAAGGCTTTCTTTAATTGCTATGATCGGTGCTTGGAGGACGCTGCTGTGGTCTGGTAGAAGGAAGGCGATTCTAGTTTTGTTGCAAGGACACCAACTCTTATTGGATTATCTAGTTTGAACCTATCTATATAAATACTAATTCCTGTATTCCTGAACACCATTCTTCTCTGGAAGTGAATGAAATTTTGGGGTCCATGGTACCGGTTAGAAATAGGAGCTTACTTAGTATCTTAGTATACCCTTTATTGCAATCAAGTAATAAGCAGAATTTCCTCAGTCTAAGGACTGACTTTGCTGCCTGTGTTCAACGCATGGATATGAAAATACTCGAGAGAATATATATTTTTTATTAATAGTAAATACTTGGTATGAAAAATTGTATTGATATATAATTTTATAAACAACAGAAAATTATTAGGATCTTTTATTCTCAAATTATCTATACTCGTATCAATCTAATTATTATGAAAATAAGTTGTGCAATAGCCTTACTGTGCTCCAAAAGTAGGCGGAGTCGTTGCTAGTTTGATGCTCAAAATTACAATGAAGCGCAAGTTTAAATTATACAACCGTCAATCAGACTTTTACACCAGCGAAAGTTTAAGATATAATCAATAATTTTAATGTTGTTTATCTTAAACTTTGGCAGGTGTAAAACTTATAGTTTTTTCTGTGTCTCAGTAATTACTACTCTTTCATAGTTGACTAACCTCCAAAGCGCACAAGCATCTAATCTCACAAAATTTTGTGGTTAAGCCTCAGTGATTGCAAGGGGTAGTCAAAATCAAAAAGCAAGTGAAGTTCTGGTTCACAATAATTGTGGTGCAAAAAATTCTTTGTTGCTATTTCAAATTTGATTTTTATTGCTGGTCGGAAAAGAACAATTAGAATGTGAATAGAAATAAGTAAAAAATATTAAGAACAATAATAAGTACCATAAAAAATTAGTAAACCTGTTCGTTCTGCATGAAAGCGGGAACAAAGGCTCATTAAGTTTCTACACATACATACATATATATGTATAAGTAGGTATGTGTGGGAATTTGTATGTACATACATGTACATATGTATATATCACTACAATTGGCAATAGCGCGCGTAATAACTTCGAAACACAGCTGTTGTTGTTGTGTTGCCAGATAGAAATTAGCTGGAGCGTTGAACTACCAAAGTTGCGTTTTGTTTCTATATTTCTATATACATATACATATATGTAAGTAATATACCCAACTCGAAAGGAAGTTGAATGTCGGCTTGAGCTTTAGTTGAAAGCATTCAAGATTTTACTGATGTGATCTTCATGTGGTTTATTTATTTGCGATGGAAGCTATTAAATTAAGTTAACTTTCCATGATATAATCGCAGAAAGATTCGTTTAAAATTTATGACAGGAAAACGAATTTTTTGTTTATACATATTTTTTACTTATTTGCTTTAGATTACTGCCATAATTGCTTTTAATTTAAACTTGACTCGCTTAAGTATACCAACATGATTCTTATATGTTGAGTTACCAAAAGTTATGAAATCATATTTCGAACTTGTTAAAATTAATGTTATTATGCAAATTAAAAAAAAATTAAAAAAAGAACATATTTTGAAGCGCTTTTGCCCTCATAAGTAGGCAACAATAAGTTATAAGAATAGCACACAATTCTCCAATAGTAGCCATAATCTAAAAATAATTATAAAAGAAGTCAACTTTCGTTAAGAAACGCTAAATAATTTAAGTTACATTATTAAATGTATTGCATATTGGATTTCAGTTTGTCATCTTAAATTGTGCAAGAGTAAATTCTTTACAATCACTCTATTCTTAAAAAATGTTGCCTACCTTTAGGCGACAACCAGTCGTATTATCTTAATTGTTGGTAGATAAAAAAATCCATTGTTGATTTTATGATTAAATCCATTACCTGCAGCAAGTGCATACTTTAAAAAAATCTCTCTTTAATTTGCTTTAGGAATGACGACTGCATTTTGTAATTCCTCATTATAATTTATAGCACTCGTCGCAGTTTGACGATATTTGTTCTAAAGGTGATGTATTTTAACACTTAAGGTTCGAGAAATCCCATCATGTGTCATGTGGAATAATATTTATTCAGTTTGAATTAAAAAATGCGCATTTACTGTTACTTTTGCATATCAACCTGAGATAAGTTGGATAATGAATGATAATGAAAATACGTGCTCACGTGGCCTGCCAGATTAATTGGGCAGATTTTTAAATAATGCTTCAAAATTAATTAACCAAATTTTAATCAAACAAAATCACATTATTTCTCAAGCCATTCGAATTAATGATTTAGTGATTTTTTTATTCAGAATCAGAATAAATCCACGACGTCAATTATAGCTTATCTTGAAATAGAGCAAAATATTTCGATGTGCAGTTTTTTTATGTAGATGAGGAAAAGATGTTAGTACGGTGTGTGGCCTTAAATTCTGAAACAATAGTCCAATTTCTTCCCCCTCTTACCAAGTAATCAAATTTGATCCGGACTGGTTCATTTATAAAAACCGAATCGATACTAGATTTGTACATTTTTTTTGTGTTCGTGTGAACTCCATATGTCAATAAGTGTGTGTTAAGCAGCTGTTTGTTTATAACGCGAAAAGTCAGGTGAATTTCACCATGAAAAAGAATTGAACGAATTTTGTACTTCCATTGGAATCACAGCTACGCAATAAAAAATTATGAATGTTGAGCAGTATTTTTGTAATATACTTTATCACGATTAGAAGAATTTGGGACGCAAAAATCATTCAGTGAAGATCGTGAAATCATCGAAAACTTCCCTCATGTGAGTCGCCCAACCATCTCTGCTAATGACGATAACATCGAAAAAGTTAAAATAAAACAGTGATTGCAAATCGCTGTGTTGGCATCAGAGAAATCACAGACGAAATTAATATCTCTTATGAGTCGACTGAACACATTTTCGTTAATATGTAGGGTATGAAGTTTGCAATATAAGATATAGATTTGTATTAAAATACGTGAAAAGGGGCATTTTTGTCAGTCCGGATCATTTATGATAATATTAGCGCATCGTGATAAGGCGTGATTGACTTTAAAATATTTTTTTTTTTATATAAAATATGCACGGTGGGATTGATTAGCGATTAGCCATAAGAAGAAATAATTAAATTAATAGCTCCACATTCTAAAACTTGCGTACCTCAAAAGGCTATATCTCTACAAACAAAACTCCGAGAGTTCATTTGTCGAAAAATATCGGACCACTATAACATATATTAGCACGAACGATCAAATCAAGTTCTTGCCTATGGAAAACTTTGTGTTTGACAAGATATATTCACGAAATTTGGTATATATTATTTCCTAAAGCAACCATGTAATCTCCGACGAAAATGTTCAGATCGGTTAACTATAGCATATTTCTTCCATATAAACTGAACAATAGTTCAAAAAGAAATTCCATTAAATTTTGTGTTTAGCTTCTGGTGCCAAAATGTTAACATTTTTTCTTGTTTTATATAACATCTTCGGTGATTATTGGTTGTCGTAAGAAGAAGTGTTTTCGATTGGTAAAGATTATTCAACGAAAAGGCTATATCTCGAGAATGCGTTGACGACGAAAAATAGATTGCATGCATTTAGGACGGTCAAAACATGAACTGATGATCTTCACGTTAATAAAATGAAGTCGAACACAATGAGATTGGTATTCAAGATTATTAACAGTCAGAGTCGTTGAACGAAGGACGGTGAAAACCATTTCTGAAAGATTAATAAAATGAAGCGAATCCAATGAGGGTATTCAGAATTAACAGTCAGAGTCGTTGGAATATCAAAAGGATCAGTGAAAACCATTTTGAAAGATTATTGGGTCTTAGGAAAATGAAATCACGATTGGTTGCAAAATCACTCAATTTTTTCGAAATACGACGCATACTATTTGAGCGTTATGTGTTGTTTTCGTGAAGCTAATCGTAAAAATGGCCGGAATTATGGGCCCACAACTCTTGTTTTTTGCTCCACGATAATGCACCGTCGCATACTGCATTGATTCGTCGTGAGTTTTTCGCCAAATTTTCAACCAATATCGCACTACAACCTGATTTGCCTGATTTAGCTCCGTGTGACTTCTGGCTATTCAGCAAACTCAAACGAAGGCTCCGAGGAAACCGTTCTAAGTCAATTGAAGACATAAAACGTGAATCGCTAAGCGCATTGAAGGCTATTTCGGTAATTGACTTTAAAAACTGTTTCGAGGTTTGAAAAAAAAAACGTTGCCACAATTCTATTAGGAACAAGGGGTTTACTTGGATGAGACGTTCATGGATTTTGAAGAATAAATTAAGTGTTTAAAAATTATGAACAAAGTCTTACTATTGTTTGCGTTTCTTAAAACATAGTTCATATTAAAAAACACACAAAAACACAAAATTTCTCATACCCCTTAATTTGATTAACAAAACGTTGTAATCTCATTTTCTCACACATGTTCTGCTAAAAAGTGCAAATATTTAATTAGCACTTTTTCAAGTTTTGTAAATAACGCTTTTAATTAACAGCATTATGGTAAAGTTCACATACAAACAAACGCATTGTTGATAAAACGATTCAGCAAATTGGTGTGATAATCTAATCAGATCACAAAACAAGACTTCTTAAGATACTTAATTAGTTTGCGCACAAAAAAAAAAACAAACAGAACATAGTTTTATGCGACTACATTATACACACATTATGTATAACATATATTTCCACATATGTATGTTGACAGTAGACATGTATGTGCCTACTTAAATATGTCAAGATCTTCGCTCTTAAGCCTAGACTTCCCAAAGAACTGGTTGCTTAGCGTGTTTCCATATATGAATCGAGTGACTAAATGCCAACACACGCACCGAGAATGTTGGGGACTAGATAAGCTTGGACGCTATACTTTCAAAGAAAATAGTAAGGAATAAAATTGCGATTTGCGGATAAAACTCATTATGACAATTGTAAAATGAATAAAATGTATAGAAAAACGCGTGAGCGCAATTAAAAATAAACCGTTTATCAATGTGAGCAGTTAATAAAAAGTTGAATGACGGCAACGAAATATAACAACGATCTGCAGAAGGATAGAAATGAGGAGCAACCAGTTATACCGCATACCTGATACCTGATACATATATGTATATGTATGTAGTATACATATTCCTAATGCATATTTGTATATAAGATGTATATATGTATATATATATGTATATATATATAAGGCTTTGTATAGGCAGAAAGTAGAAAGGCAGAGGAGTATGAAACAAGGCAATAACGCTTCACATTCAAATAAGGTTAAGATATAAAAATCGCGCACAATATTTTATGGTATTTATTCTCGCCAGCAATAAAGATAAATTTGCTAATACTGCAGTCAGCAGCCGACAATGACTTCACATTATTTCGTATCCATATCACTGGCTCAGGAAATGTGTCTGCGGTGACGAGGGTAAATGTAGGATAAATGTGCGACATGCGCTCAAATTACTTTATAACGTCTCATATAAAGCTGAAGCTGCTTCTTATATGTACATATGTATATGTATGTATGTTTGTGTGACCGTCTGATCTTGTCAAGTTTCTGATCTTGTGCTTGCAACATGTGCGCTCTGATTGTGTCGCTGGTTGCTCATTTCTCGCACAAATCTGTATGTATTTCAAGAAATTATTATTTCTAGCGACAAGTTTTGTGGCGCCGACATGCTATCGCGCATGTCCACCAGTTATGTTGCACTTTTGATTCTTCGTTCTTAGCGAAAGTTCAAAAAAGTAGATATTTCGCATTGTGTTGATTGATTTATTTGATTTTGATAATTCTGGAAGACTTATGTTACTATAAATATTTATTTTTATTAAATTCTTTTGCACATTGCAAAAATTGCTGCTATAAATTTATTAAATGCTCATTAAATTGCGACATAAAGCGATATGTGTTTTGAACTCTGCTGAGGTTGACGTGCAATAAGATTAAATAAAAATAATAGTAATTTTTGTAGTTGTTGTTTTGGCAATGCAGACAAACAATTCACAAAAAAACCTACATATATTTCTTGCCTTCATCAGGTGATTAAACATTTTTTGATTGCGAGTGATGACGCTAATTTAATAAAAAATTATAAGTAAACATATTATGAGCACAAATTAATTACGAACAATTAAGAAGTTCAGTGACATCATTCGAATTATTTTTAAAAAATATCCGCTATGCAATTATTTTGTGGTAAATCGTTTTAAGTATTTTATTTAAAAAAAAAATTGGTTTTATATTTAACGTCTAGTATTATATATTTTTTACTCTTCAGTAAGCCGTTATAGGCAATATTTGAAATTAAATACATACAATTTTTTTTTAATTTTCTCAGTAGAAAATTATTACATAACGGTTAATTTTCTACTGAGAAAATTAAAAAAAAAACTGCTTGTATTTAATTTCTAAAAGTATGGTGAATTCGTTTACAAAATGTAAATTCTTTAAAATTTTCCAAATGAATTTCATCCGCTTCAAAGTAATTCTAGCCATTGAAACAGTTAGAATAGTCTTTTGGCTATATAGCCTTCGAGACCTTCGTCTATTTGGTTTTTACCTCCTTAACGGCGTCGAGATGGTATGAGAGGGACGATGGGCGTGGCACCGTCCACTTTTGGGTGAAATCCCATATCTCTCGACCCGACCGACCGATTTCGAGTGCAATCTTCTTATATTCATATATCACAGTGGGAAAATGGGCGAACCAACCACGCCTTGTTCCCATATAACACAATTTTAAATTTCACTTGATTCTTTGACTTTCCAGTACACAAATCAAGAAGCAATTAATATAACGGGATATAACTATGCACGAATAACGTCTTTAGTGTGTGCCACCAAAAATTGCTCAAATCCAGCAAAAACCTAGGTGCCGATTATTTGGTCCCAGTGCCTATGTTTGACTTTTGATCGGAAATCGGTCAATATGTGAGATTTATAATTGAAATCCCGGGATATTCCTTCTCTGATAATGATATGTCTGTATGTCAAAAAAGGGTTGAATCGGACAAATACTTCCCATAGTCCTCATATACCTAATATAAAGATAACCGAACTTCCGGGCGACTTTGTACCGCATATATCGTCTAATATGTGAGTTATCTCAATGAAAATGAGAGAGCGTGTTTTACTCATAACGGTGTATATTTGTGTTTAAAATAGATAAATTTGAACGAAAACTTGACTTAGTCCATATATGACTAATATCAGGATTTTCGAACATCCGGCTGACTTTACTTAATATGATTGGTTTTTTAGTATGGGGCAAGGTAATAGTATATGGTATTGGGAAAAAAGATAAAATCGGGTTGATACTACCCCAACTCCCATATACTACATATAATGTTTATCGTTTTTTTAACAAGCCTTATATTTATGTCAGTGTATGAGTTATATATAGAATACATATGTATATTTAAAATTGTTTGGCTTTCGTTCCCCTGATTGACGTTTTACACCTTAAAGTATTTCCCTGGCTTTGATTCTTGTTCGGTTGCACCCGAACTTAGCCCTTCCTTACTTGTTCTTTGTTGTTTTTGATCGGTTGACTTGATTTGCAGTTATACGTATGCTATAGTGATCTGATCTGATAAATATGCTCGAAGATTATACCGTTTCCCTGAACAATAATTCAAGCCAAATTTTGTGAAGATATCATGTGAAATGAAAAATTTGTAATTCAATGACCTGAGCTGGATCGATCAGTTTGTATGGAGGCTACATTATATCCTTAGTGATTCAATATCGGCGGTTCTGACAAATGAGCAGCTTATTGGGGATAAGGGAACATGTGCAAAATGTCTTAAAACTGTGGGACTAGTCCGCTTTAAAACAGACGAATATGGGTAAGTCGATCGTCAGATCGTCATGTTGCTCATATATTGTATTCAACGTTTCTTTCTGGTTGTTACAAGCTTCATGACAACCTTATGGTATATTCCTTATTCTGGTAAAAATGACAAAAAAATTTGAGAACGATGCTATGATTAACATACAAAATAACTCTCTTTTTCTCTAGGTAGTTTTCTTTGAACAAAATACTTGAGAAATTTCTGATTAATCTGTATGTAAATGGCAGAGTTCCCGACGAAAGAAGTGATTTTGAAAGAGAGCTCCCACTTTATAGATAATACAGTATCTTATCTTTAATCATTCATTGTTAATTTATTACTAAAATTCCGCTTAATAATTAGGGAAAAGTCAATTCTATACAAAATACGAATGCATTTTTTTGTTAGTTGGTAAAAAAAAACGCCTGAAAGTAAGCGGTCGAACTTGAGCCATTATTAGAACCTATGTATATAGTGCACTTAATGGATTTGCTATAAAATCCTGAAATCTTTAGATAATTTAAAATCGGCCACTCCTAAACAAATTACAAATAAAAATGCAACAAAGGGTTCACTTAACCTTGTGATGCAAATGCACATAATATATAAAATCCCAGTGTACCCACAAGGTCACATTATAGGCATTAGTCCCACCATAAATTATAAAAGTACGAATGCAGTATTAAAATAAATGCGCATACATTTGTGGGATAAAGATAGAGATAAGCGTAGCATTTCTCATCCGATCAGATAGCGCGTGTAGATACTGAGGATTACCACAGGAGAGCGGGATGAATAACGTGTCACATGGTGTTGAGATAACAATATATGCATATGGGCAAGAGTGTGCATTAAATTTACACTAATCTAAATTTAAAACACTTAACTTATTAACTATGCAGTAAAACGAACTAATTAAGTCTATATTAAGATAAGTATTCACTTAAGTATTTACGTTACATAAATCAACTGTAAAAGTAAATAAGTTTTAAAATAGAAATATAGTTCTATATTATAAATAGTAGCTTACACCTTTGGTAAATATTCAGTTGATCTTCTGTTGAGATTTATGATCTGTTTATACGTCCTATTTGAGAAATATATACTGATTTTCTCGAAATAGACTGTTACAAGGAATGGGAAACGGAAAAATACTTGAATTCTTAATGATTCGAAAAACTTTAATATAACTAAACTATATGTCAAGATATGGCGTAACTTGATTATAATTCAATTGTTCCAATATTCTTTATGTTATTCTTTTGAAGTGTAAACGACGCTCAAATATGTCCAACAAAAGTGTTTTTGCAGGGAGTTTTTCTTCATTACTTTTTAATTTAAATGTGATGATTTTGGCTTGAAAGACGGCGAACAGCTCGCAGAACCTTTGGGAGGCAACCAAGCATCTAATTGTGAACGTTTAAATGCAGCCCGATATATCCAAAGGAACCAGTAATAACACCAACAACAATGTCAGCAGATTAACTCTTGCCAACAGGAGCTATCTCGGACTGAGTAGGCAATTGAGAAGTAAAGTCTTCTCTCGACGAACAAAGACCAAACTCTACAAATCACTCATTATTCCCGTCCTGCTATATGGCGCAGAGGTATGTACGATAACAGCATCTGATGAGTCGACGTTAAAAGTTTTCGAGAGAAAAGTTCTGCGAAAGATTTATGGTCCTTTGCGCGTTGGCCAGGGCGAATATCGTATTCGATGGAAAGATGAGCTGTACGAGATATACGACGACATTGGCAAAGTTTAGCGTATTAAAAGACAGCGGCTACGCTGGTTAGATCATATCGTCCGAATGGAAGAAAACACTCCAGCTCTGAAAGTATTCGACGCATTACCCGCTTGGGGAAGCAGAGGAAGAGAAAGACCTCCACTCCGTTGGAAATACCAGGTGGGGAAGGACCTGGCTACACTTGGAATATCCAAATGGCGCCAAACGGTAAAAAGGAAGAACGACTGCGCTGTTGTAAACTCGGCTATAACCGGGTAAGCGTTGTTTACGTCAATAAAGAAAAAGAAGATATCCATAGGAAGGAATATAGCTGCGACATGAGTTGAAGTCAATAGTCGTTGAAAAGCGGGTTATAACTGGACTGTAACTGTAACTGGTTTGATTACTGTAGTCATTACTTCAATCCTAAACTAATATAATTATATGGGAAACCTGGCCCACCAGTCAATCAACGGCAAAGCCGAATATCCCTGACGCCAAGGTTTTGATAGACTCAGGAGGACGTGCGGTATTATGAGCTTCTTAGACTGGGTGAAACCATTTAGAGGGAACGCTGGGCTCATGAAGACATCCAGCCCGCGCAGTTCTTTTGAAATGGAATCCGCTAATCTCCAGAAAGACTTTAGGTCACGTTAGCATATGGCCGCCATACAAACTGACTGATCAAAAATAAATTTTTTTTTTATACAATTTCAAGCTGTAGGAAGTGCACCTCTGTAGGCTATTATAGCTTTGGTGTCGCTGAATATAAGATTTGCTCATGTCTACTCATTCCTTTACAGTCCACAATACCACGCACAACAGTTCAAAGGGCCATGATCTTTAAATTATTCAATACTAATTGTTTAGGTCTTACTCGAACCGGCGATGTGATATTGCAATGCTCTACTTCATGTATAAATTTACATTAAGTACATTACTTTTAGTATTTATTAACATGCCATTGTCTTATTTGATAGATTTTTTTTAATGTTCCATAACACTTGGCCTTCACCATCAAACAGGTTGGCGCGGCGTGGTCTCTTGTAATTCCACTCGGCAGCCTTGTAAGACGCTGAGCTCGTTTATTTATAGCTACCGCCTAGCAATACAATTAATACTTGCATATCGCATAGATTACAAGTGCAAAGCAGGAAATGACTGCCATCAACGACCGACCACACATTTAAGTGCAGTTTAAGTTTGTTTGTTTTTATTGAAACTAACAAAAGTTCGTTCCAAAGCAATTATGAAGTGCTACCGCTTAGCCTTGCCATGAATTCTAGTAACCCAAACAAGTGACACTTGCCGACTTCTGGCTTGCCCGGCCCCACAAAAACCGGCTGTAGAAGGTGTCAATCTCTCGCGCACTAAACGAATGACCGACCAATGGATGCAGAGTGAGTGTGAGAGGTGGTGAAGAAATTCATAACAACAATTCAACTATTCACCAGCTGTTCAACCGCATTGTGCTTTTTGTCTGCTGCTTTTGTGTTTAGTACATATGTATGTATGTATTTATCGGTTGTCTCGGTGCTGACCACATGTTGTGTTTATACAAAAGTAGTTTATCTTCTTGATTGTCCATTTGTTGCCCTGCACAGCTGTTCGATTGCTTATTCGATTCAGTATTCCAGTATATGACGCAGAAGATAATAATTCTCGCCCATTCTTCTTTTATCCATTGCACAGTATTTATTTAGTTGGTCGGAATATATGATTGTTTTTTGAAGTTATTATGTCTAAAAACAATCGACGACAATTCACATTTCTTTCGTGGGAAAACAACCCACACAAATTTACAATTTCAAGATAATGCGTTGAATTTAGTTTGAGTTCACCTTTGCAACTAGCTCGATAATTGGTTGTAAACTGTATATTAAAGCTTCAGGTGTCAGCTAATATATTACAATACTTATTATAGAAAAATATACAAAGTACTATATATGAAGAAAAGTCAGCCCCTATCTTTCGAATATACATATAGTGTACTTCTATGATCAAATTGAAAGGTGAATTTTTAATTTATACTTCGCGTATTTTTCGAATCTGTAAATTTCTTTTTCTGTAAGTTGGTAGTATTGTTAGTATGCTAAATTTCACGTCAAAATATTCATTAGTATTTGAGATACGTGTCGTTTTGTGAGGCTCTAAAAGTGAATTCTTCGATTTTTCCTATGTCTGAATTTATTGAACAAAGATGTGCGATAATGCACCATCTCATACTGCTTTGGATATTCGCGATCTTTCGCCACATTTTCAACTAATATCGTGCCGCAAGCACCGCATTCGCCTGAATTACCTTCGTGTAACTTCTGGCTATTCAGCAAATTCACATGACCACTCCGAGGACACCGTTTTGACTCAATTGAGGATATAAAAGCTGAATCGAAGAAGGCTCTGATGGCCATAACGACGGAGGATTTTTCCAAGCGCTATGATGACTGGAAAATTCGTTGGCATAAGTGTATTGGACAAAATTCACCTTTCAATTTGATCACACTAGCATAAATAATAATAAGTTCCTTATAAAACGACAAAGTGCTTTGAGCCTTTAAAAATATGTTGAGGCGTCTAATGCCTTTTAGACAATATTCAGAAAGAGCTTCTACGATTGCGGCAAGTGGAACTTTTCTAAGGGCAAGTATTTCTGTAGATCTACTGTAGGTCAAAAGGATCTTACAGTCGCACAGAAGCTAGTCAATTCAAGATGAAAAGGTAGACTCAACCCGTTCCCATTCTGTTGTGAAGGTGCCACCTGTTCCATCATCATCTTCGAATGTGCAGTTACCAGCGATTTCACTATGACCAGATACCCCAACGTGGGTTTCCGGGCGACACACATCTCTTAACTAACTTGGAGCGCACAGTTAGTGAGTTCGGCGCTAATATTGTCGCTTTGCTGTTAGAGTGAATGTTCGCCTTCCTGAATGAGGCCACAGGACGAAGCAGTTCGCCTACTGCCACCATAATTACAGCTACTTTTGTCTGAAAAACAGTACAGTAGCCCGGTAGTCCTATGTTAAGCATGACCGAGAGCTCCTTACAAAAACCTGTCCCTTCAACATTTCCTCCTAGTTGCGATCCTTTACAGCGCCTCTTCTTCCTGTCCGCATATCCCTAGTCTGTAAGTGAGCAGAGATAAAGTCACCAGGAGTAACTTTTGGGAGGCAGTGGTCCAAGTATTTAGAGGCGCAGTTGAAGGAGGAGAGAATTTTCAAGTATTCAGAGTCGCGTTTGAAGGAGGAGAGAATTTCAGCGTGTCCTGTTTGGACCCCTTCTATATTCAGTTCTCCTGAGTCCTAGCGCAATCTTCGCAGCAATGCACCTGTCGACACCACATTGCGGCTAAGTCTCTTTAATGAGGTATCTGCATAAGTATTCTCTTGTGTTTGAATTATATATATATTAAATATTGTTGTTATTGATTTCACATGTACGAGAACAAGGTTCAAGCTTGGCGAAATGTTGAATCGCAAACGTTTTCGATATAATTTAATATTTTTGGTACCTATAACCGCTCCATGTGGTTAGGCACGGGTGAATAACAAAATCGAGGCGTATTTGAAGTAGAACTTCAACCAAAACACAATTCAATTTCATTTGCGCAAATTGTATTCTTGATAACGGATTCAGAGAAAATTATTATCAGTTGAAAATATGTAATGCGACTAAACTCATTAGTATTAAGCAAAAGTAACTCATCTTTCTCTTTACATTTTGGGAGTGTACTTCTTTCACAGCTCAGTATCAGAGATGAAATTATTTTTAGTGTTCGCTTTCATAAAAATTTCCAAGAACGTTGATTTTTCAAACTGAATTTCGTTACTTGCAATTCTCTTCATGCCATTTCTTTTCACAAGTCTGCGTAGATATGCCATTGAACTCTTTATTCTAAAAATAATTCGGTATAAAGCTGGTAAAGTAGCTTCGGCGCTTCTTGTGTTTGCACTGAAGTCTGTTTTACATGAATTGTTGGTTTTTTTTAAAGCTTTTTTGTTGTACATGTGTACTTAAAGTATAATTTAAGTATATATCTTTCTTGTGTGTTTGCTTGAAAATAACTACAATGTAGACGACTTACGTATGTATGTGTATTTGCTCATAAACTTTTAGATTGTGAGAATTTCTGCTCTTTAATACCTTTAAGTAATTTACCCACGACACTTGACCACTAAGTAGCTGTGTTTTCTATTTAACGCAGTTCCTTTGAAGATAATATAATTTGATCATTAACGCACAGAACTCATGTCGTAAGAAAAATATCTACATACATATATATGTAGATGTAGTAGAAATTAAATTTTTTTGTAGTCAGACATCTAAAATGTGCTAAAACTTGAACAACTTTTTTCAACTTTTTAACAAGTTTTTTTTATATATTTTTAATTTGATACTAAGATGTTAATATGAGAATCATTCCAGTCAGTATTTTTACACATTTTTAATGAGGTAAGAAGAAGCAAGAAGCCGTTTTGGAAATAATAACGAATACTTGAGTTACTGTATATGTATACATATACATATACATAATACCTGTATTGCACCCAAATTCATTTATGTACATGTGTATGTTTGGGTATATTTAACCACTTATGACTCAATTATTAAATATAGAAAAAGTCTTGTATTTAATTAAAAGTGTGCTGAGAACATATTGATCATAGTTACTCCCACAAAACCGGAATAAAAATGTATGCAAAATTCAGTATATTAAGGTTTTATTCAGTTAGCTTGACTAGTGCGTGGCTAGTTCAACAGGCTTCCACTGTGTGATTAATCTATGTGTGTAATCAAAGAAGTAATGATTACCCTGTTGTTCATTAAATATTAATTTCATATGCATATAAAAATGTAAATAAGTCGTTCTTCGAAAAGGGGTAATATTATTTTGTTTGTAAAAGAGATAAAGTTACTTAATATATACGAAAATACATACAACAAGAAAAAATGTTAACTTCGGCTGCACCGAAGCTTTTATACCCTTAACAGGTGCATTTCTTTTAGTAACTATGTGTTCAGTTTGTATGGAAGCTATATGCTATAGTTAACCGATCTGACCAATTTCTTCGAAGATTATATTGTTGCCTTAGAAAATAATCTATACCAAATTTGGTGAAGATACATTGTCAAATGTGAAAGTTTTTCATACAAAAACTTGATTCCGATCGTTCAGTTTATCGCATATAGTGGTCCGATATCGGCCGTTCAGCTTTTTTAAGAGAAAATGACGTTTGCAAAATTTCAAAACGATATCTTAAAAACTGAGGGACTAGTTCTTATATATACAGACGGACGGACGGACTGACAGACAGACGGACATAGTTAAATCGACTCAGCTCAACATACTGATCATTTATATATATACTTTATAGGGTCTCCGACGCTTCTTTCTGGGTGTTACAAAGATCGTGACAAACTTAATATACCCTGTTCAGGGTATAAAAATATAAATAAACTATTACAATGTGAATTTATTAGAAAATATTTTACTTAAAAAAAAGCCTTTTGTCTTTCGCAAATTTTCCAAAAATCACTATAAAAATGCTAGAGAAAGCGTTTTAACTAACTGACTCATTCGCAGAATGAGCTCAAATCATCAATTTTAGGTTATAAGCCGCTGTTATATTTTATGTAAGTAGCAGGGAGGGCAGTAGATGCTAACCACTCTGAATCCAACATACTATAAATATACAGGGTTTGTCCGGAAAGTAATAGGACTGTTTTTCTTCCGCCACGACTGTACCCACTGGATTTGGTAGAGGGCATACCTACTTAGCTAACGAACGAGCGGCGGGTCAGTTGTCTTTGAGCACCTGGAGAGTTAGGACAAACATTTTCGCTCGACATGTTTCTGTGAGTTGTGCAAGCTGAAAATGCAGCGTTCGTTAGAGCAGAGGTTCGCTATTAAATTCTGTGTGAAATTCGGTAAATCTGCGACAGAGACGTTTGATATCATCAAGAACAGGTGACGAGTCATGGATCTTTGAGTATGATACTGAGACAAAGAGGCAATCTTCCGAGTGGTACCCGCCGGCGTCTCCTCGCCCAAAAAAGAAAAGAATGAGCAAATCCAAAGTGAAAACGATACTCCTTTTTTTTGACATCAAAGGCATTTCCACCATGAATTTGTTCCTATTGGGCAAACCGTTAACGCCAAGTTTTACGTGGAAGTCCTAAAGAGACTCAAACAAAGGGTCAATCGGGTCCGACAAGACATCGCAACCGAAGTTGCACACGCCCCGGCTAACACCGCCTTTCTTGTGAACAGTTACCTAACCAAGGTCGGTATCCCAACGCTTCCGCAGCCGCCCTACAGCCCAGATGTGGCCCCCCGGACTTTTTTGTTGCCTGGCCTGAAAAAACCGATGAAGCAGTATGCAGCACCGCTCTCAAGGTTATTCCGGAGAATTCCTTCTGTGACGCCTTCAATGTTTCGAAATCGCGCTGGCGCGATGCATCGACGCAGCAGGACCCTATTTCGAAAGTTTTTAAAGAATTGTAACGATTGGTTCAATAAATTGTTTTAAATCAACTCAGTCCTATTACTTTCCGGACAAACCCTGTATTGCTATATCCGATAATGGTTCGAAATCGGCGGTTCCGTGTGTAAAAATTTAAATGGATATATGATTGACTATGCTCGTCACTATGATTATATTTGTTTTATTAGATTTGTGGTCTTTTCGGAGTTATATTTTCGACAGTTGTTACTTAATTTAAACTGAGTTTGGTTTGTCATTTCAAAATAATCAGACTTACTCCAGAATAACGTTCGCAAATCGTGCAAATTTATTACCAAACTAATTGCTGCTGTGGAACCTCGTATTAAAGTAGAGAAGTGTGCTACAATTAGATCAGTCTACTTTATGGAAGATTTTGCGGAAGATCGTTCCAAGTATACAAACTTCAAATCCAAAAAGCTTTCAAGCGCGTCGTACGTTCGGTGAATGGTGTACGATCCTGATTTTCAATAGAATTTCAGCGGTATCAGCGGGTCAAAAATGAGTTTTTTGGTTAAACGGCATTAGGAGTTCTGATAATCCACAAACCATTATTGAAACGCCGTCTATGGGCAGAGGGTATCATTGGTCCATATTTCTTCAAAAATTGAGCTAGACAGAATTATAAAGTCAAAGGGCTATGTAGTAATTATTAATGAATTTTTCATGCCTGAATCGGTGTATGTTGCTATGGACAACAAGCAACAACAAGATGACACTACACTTCATTCAACCAACGAAACAATCAATTTATTGAAGAAAACTCGCGTCGTTGGTTGCCAATACTATTTTTCCTTCCGCTGGACTATTTTCGCAAATAGTGTTGGAAAATTGGGCCTCTCGTCTGGAATTTATTTGAGTTAGCTATTGTAGTCACTTGCCTGAAATCATTTTTAAAGTATAATGGCAAACCCTTATCTTAATAATAAAGATAAATTCTTGGTCATTGCATTAAATTATATTCGCTTCATTTCTTCTTGAAAATCGCATGTCTAAACAAAACACTTTTTACCTCATATGGATTCTGACGTTTCTTTCTGAATGTTACAAACTTCATGGCAAACTTAATATACTTTATTCAGCGAAGAATGGCACGACGAGTATTACTAAGCTGAGATCCAACTCTCTACTGAAACAACTCACTCACAATTTTTCAGACCGTATATCGAGCCAATTCGAGAGATAAGAATTAATTTCGTTAGAAAATCGAGAAATGCCTAAATAACCATATTTTTTGTATAGTTAAAAGATAATTTGCGCCCTTTAACCGTCTTTGGTTGAACTCAGCCGAAATAATTAAAAAATCCGTTCGGTAAAGAAAAAAACTTTTTCTTCATATGTACAAATGTATGTATATAGTATGTATGTATAAGTTATATTCAACAAATAAGAAAAATAATGTACCTTTTTATGTGTCTGTGTGTATGTACATATATTGCAAAAACTTCACTTCAAAGTAAAAAAATTGCCACTACAGCAATATTAGCTGCTGCGGCAAGCGCTAAAAAGGCGCATAAAAAACGTTATGATCATACAAACGTATGTGTACATATAGTAAATATAAGTACACAAATATACTTGGATACGAACTTGTATGTACATATCCACACATATACATACATAAGTATGTATATGCGTTTGTAGACTTCAAACTGATGCACCAATCATTTGTGACCTACAAACCTATTTAAACCTCGTTTTGGCCCCTCGGCAACGATATTCCCGTTCGCTTTTAGATAAATGTAAATGTATGTATATACAGTTATACGGGTACATAGAAAAACTCGACAGTAGCGCGCTGTATGCATACATGCATATGTACATACATAAGTATGTATGTATACATGTACATAAATGCTAAGTTTGTTTGTTATGCTAAATGCTTATTCATTTATTTTGTATTTATGTACATATTTTTGTTTTGTATACGCGAAATTATGACTTAGCTCAAAAGTTAATGAATTGTTTTCTATTTTTAATTCTAATCTTTGGAGCCATCTAAGCTAACGGTATTAATAATAGGAGTATTTAAATTAACACAAAAGAAGCATATAGTATATGTATATCGTCACCTAAAATGCAAAATAACGTAACAACATTTTCGAAAATAAACAGTGGCATGAATGAAACACGAAATTAAATGGAACAAGATTGAAAAAAAATTTTAATATTGGTTAAAACTGGTTCATATGAGCGCAGAACCTGAAAATGTTGGACATTTGTAATATTATGTATGTAATTTGAAGTAGTGAATCGTAATCAATAGGATACTCAATTTCGATTTTTTTGATGATACGTTATTTTACATTTTAGGTGACGATATGTATCATAAATATGAAAAAAATATTAGTTAAATAAAATAAAATGAAAATATTGTGTAGTCGAAAAAGTAATTTCGTATTTTCTCAGTAGATGTCGGCGCAGTCGTATATGTATCTCCAGTGCTACCAATCACATTGTGTCATATCATTTAGTGTTGGAAAGGTGAGATTTTAAGCTTCATTTAACAAAAACAAAATTAAATTCGGGGCTGCTGAAAAATGTACAGCTATTCAAAAATGAGTGCAAATAATGAAGAAATTCGCGATATTTTGAAATTTTTGTAAAAAAAGGGAAGAATGCCACTCAAGCCACCAATGAAATTTGTGAAGTTTACGAAGACGATGCTGTATCAGTTCGTGTAGCACAACAATGGTTCGCTCGCTTCCGTTCTGGAAATTTTGACATTTCGATTTAAACTAACGAAAGGTTTACAATGATGGAATAAAGTCTCTAGCGAAAAAATGGCAAAAAGAAATCGACCAAGATGGTGCATATTTGTTTATATATTTATTAGTATAAATATAAAAAACAAGTTGAAGTTGGATTAGAAATACGAAAAGACTTTTTCGACTACCAATATATATTTTTTTAGATTAGTTTTATTTTATATTACATACATATATTGTCAATAACATATCATCAAAAAAATCTAATTTTTTATTGCGTAGCATAAGGTTTTCAGGTTCCGCTGTCAGATATAACCAATATATAACCATTTTATAACCAAAACTAAAAGTTTTTTTCAATATGAGTGGTTTCTATTATATCGTTTTTCCTTCGCATGTACACTTATGAAAAGTGATGTTACGCTATTTTGCATTTTAGGTGACGATACGTATGTTTATACATCTATATTAAGAAATTTCGAATAAATACTTATTCTCAATCAAGAAGCAATATCAAATACACACAAAATAGAATATATTATCATATTCATGTTTATATGTATACGAATTTCATTTTGGCAATCACTTTCTACGTCATTCAGTCAAATAAAATAAACAGTTCATGAAAAGCAACAACCAAAAACAACACAATAGCTGCGATAAGCAAATTGGCGAATTTTCATATTCATCTGAGGTGTTCGTTCGCTCGCATTTTGATTCGCAGCCTCATCAGTATACGTACTTACATACATATATGAATGCATATGTAAATATGTGCACAAGCATATATGTGGGCAAAGCTTTTCAATTTAGTGCGGGTATTTACATATGTTCGAGACGGTTAGGACAGACGCGTCTTGTTCGAAACTTTGTTGACTACGTGACAGAATACTAAGGAACATCTCAGATCATATAAATATTGGTATTAGGGTGAACCCAAACAAAATGTATATTAAAGTCGAAATAGTTAACTCAAATGTGATATTACATAAACTCAATAAAAGTACTAGCTTGGTCGATATAAGGGAATTATTGATCAAATTCAACCTTTTTTGACCCAAGGGTATATTTTTTTTTTAAAGAATTTGAATAATATATCTCACAGTATGGCCGATATTTTCGACTAAAAGTCAAAGATACGAACTGGGGTCCACATGTTTGGTGTCTGGGATCTTAAAGAGTCGTAGTCCGATTTTTGGCCGTAAGATGAAATAGCTTAAGGGCACCTTTAAAGGCCCTTTGTATACTGCACAGTGATATCAAATCATCTGATAGTCTGATTACGCCCATTTTCACACCGTAATTGGGAATATCAAGTTAATATTACCGAATTTAGTTGAACCCGGCCCAATCCAGAAATGGTTAAATATGAGCGGGGCCAGCTCTTACAAAACTCTACTCTATAATATTGGGTGTAAAATTGTATGTCTCTGAAGAAATTATTTATTGATTTATCACGCTTTTAGTAGATTTTAATGAAACCGTTAAATGGGGAGTAGGCGGGGTCCTTAAGGGATTTTTCCTAAGCGAATTTGGTTGCTATAGCTCTAGTGGCTTAAGAGATATTTACATTAAAGCTTCTGTAGGACGAAGCATTTTTGCAGCATTTTTAGCCCACAGATCATAATTTCGTGCTCAGTTATGACATTTTATAGATTTTCGATTAATGTCGTTATATGGGCGTGGCAGTTGCTTACTTTTTTTTACCAAGGAACCGATTACTTCGTGAGTATCACGTCTAAGACCGGGACTAGTATAACTCAAACAATGATTCGTCAACTGGACAACCCTAATGAACATATGTTTCATGACCTTTGGATATAACACTACATTTTGCGCGTACACAAATGTGTATTGTGTTTACGTACGTGGCAACATATATATATATTATGTTCAAACTATCATTTTATCTACATGAGTTAATTTATGCAAACACACACACGAACGTGCTTTTATGGGCACTTCACGCGTTCTGTTGGTGACGTTGAAAACGTTAAACACATTAACATGCCGCATAGCGTTCTTTACGTACTTGGTGTATTGCCATGCGGACGAATTGATATGTTATGACAATATAACTATGATTTCCTTATGTTGTGCACTGCTTAGATTGACTGCTTAAAATATACTACGTACATAAAATAATTTATTGCGGATAATTATGATAAAATACGCATTCATTCGGAATATTGATTGTTATAATTATTTGTGTTAACTTTGTGACAGTTAATGATTTTATAAAATGACGGCAAACGACATTCTGACATTTAAATACAATACTTAAATGCTTAGCTAAATGCCGTAAGTGAGTGGCTAAAAGTGTGTTGACATTAATAATCTGTTTGATTAAGTTTTCAATTATTTAGGTAGAAGTATTAGTGTAAATTTGTGTGGATAAGTAGACAGCAATTGGCTGCATGTTTAAGGGGTTACATTGGGTCCCTCGGGTAAAAACAGCCTTTTTTCAACAATATATTTTCTTATATAGACAATGAAATATTTTATTACAATTTTTTATTGTTACAAACATACACTATTAACAAAAAAACTGAAATTTTTGGAAAAAAATATTTTAAACTCGGCCATTGCGACACCATTTCCGGTGATTCCTCGGAAAAAAGTGAGAAAGAAATACGTGTTTTTTAGTTAAAACCTTAACTCAGAACTTGGACGAAGAAAAAAACTGAAAATAGAATTTTTGGCAGACATTTTTACAAAAAAATGAAAAATTCAGTGAAAATTTCGCGATATCAAATTTCAAATAATTGTAATCGAAGTCTTCTTCCAAGTCTTTAAGAATTGTAGAACTTTGTAAAAATTCATGAAGATAGGATGAGTAGTTCTCGAGAAATCTTGCCAACCGACTTCAAAAACACAGTTTCGAGAAAAAACGCGTTTAAAGACGGGGCACTTAATCTAGCTACATAGTCTCGAGTGCACAAGTTCTCAAAGCTGTATCGCCGAAACTATTACTCGGATCAACTTGAATTTAGGACAATATTCTATAGGTGTTGTAGAACTTAATAAGACAATAAAAAGATCGATTTTTTGAAACCCGTAAACTCATGTAACCCTTTAAGGGACACAGTTGGTTAAATGTTTATATTTTTTACATATTTTGATAGTACATACTTTTAAACATACCATACTAAAGCTTTAAGTCGTTATCTCTAATAGTTTTCGAGTTACAGGCTTCTAGACTGTTGCCGCTCAGTTCAAAATACTGAGCTGTAGATCTATTAGCTCTTTGGGAAGAAAGTCTTAAATGTCATAAGAAGCCCCTCGTTATCTTCTAATTTTTTTAAAAACAGCAACACCTTTGCTAACGTACACACATAATCGATTTTACATAGAATAGCGTCCCACACGGCCTTTAAGTAAAACAACTTTTAAATATTATTTTTGTTTATAAGAAACTTGTATAAAACAGCTGTAGTTACGCAGAAAATCTTTAAAGCTTTTAAAATTTATCAAACAAGCATTCACACTATGAATACAGATATACATACACACGTACATATGCATGTAAATTTATAAGCATTTTCAAGTTATGCTATTTGCATATGTAAATACTATTGTCTGTTTGTAAATTTTGAGAGTTTTGTTTTAGTTATTTATCTTGTGTTTTATATACTTGGAACTATAAATTTGTTCAATTTAAGCAGAAAAATAGCATGGAAAACAATTTACCTTACTTTTCTGTAAGTTTAATGTATTTTTGCGAAATAATGCTTACACCTGATCAGTGTTAGCTTGGAGGGTAATTACCAGTATTTGATTTAAAAACAATATTCATTCATTTCGCAGAAAAACTGTACTTTCATAACAGATGAATTGGTGATTGATTTATATACTATACAAAAGTAGTGACTTTTAACTTGTGACTTTTAGCTGGAAGAGATAATCACTGTGTGCTGTGAGATAACGCCTATGCAGCAAATCTAAAAATACATTACAACAAAGTACATACACAGGTAGTTCCATAGAAACGTTACAGAAGCCGCGCATCTTATCAGGAAAATGAAAATAAAATTTGCTATATTGAAAGGGAAATTCCATTGAAAGTTAGATGGGAATTGATTCTTCCAACCAAGTAACTCAATTTACTACGTGAGTTTGAAGAGCGATGCATTTTGAATAATATTTCACACAAGTTTTTGAAATTTATGTGCTTGCAAATACCAGTCATAATCTTATGATAAATGCAATGTAGATTCGCTCTTAAAAATAAAACTTTTACACGCTTTTAGCAGCACTTTTTATATTCTAAACGAAATTTGTAGTAATACCCAGAAGTGTACGTTGGAGATCCTCTAAAGTATATACATACATATGTACATATATGTACAATAGAAATGATCAGCGTGACGAGCTTAGTTGATTTAGCCATGCCCGTCTGTCTGTTCATACATATGTCCATCTGTGTATATGCGAAAAAGTTTCCTCAGAGGTGTTAATGCTTGGATTTGATCTGACATTTTTCCACGTATTTTTCGCTTCAATTATCTCGGAATCACTGATATGGGACCACCATAGACCGACAATGGTCGACCTATCTTTGAAAAAGTCAATGAATTATGGAGACGATTGACCAGGACCGTCACATAAGCAGCCATGACATCGCTAAGGGACTTAACATTCATCACCAAACGGTTTTGAGCCATTTAAAAAAGGCTGTCTACAAAAAAAGGTCGATGTTTGGGTACCACATGAATTGACTGTGAAAAATTTAATGAACCGAACTAACATCTGTGATTCTTTGCTGAAACGAAATGAAATCGAATTATTTCAGAAGGGAACGGTAACAGGAGACGAAAGGACGGATCAAATACGACAATAATGTGCGAAAAAGACCACAGCGTGGTGAAGCTCAACAAATGGTCGCCCAGGATTGACGTCTCGCAAGGTTAAGCTGAGTGTTCGGTGGGGTTGGAAAGGAATCATCCACTATAAACTGCTCCCGCCTGGTCGAACGATTGATTCTACATTTCACTGTCAACAACTGATGAGATTGAAGCAAGCAATCGAAAAAAACGGGCAGAACTGATGAACTGAAAGGGCTTCGTCTTCCATTAGGACAACGCTAGACCATACACATCTTTGATGACTCGGCAAAAACTGGAAGAGCTTGGCTGGAAAGTTTTGATGCATTCACCATATAGCCCTGACCTTGCACCATCGGACTACCATTTGTTTTGGTCAATGCTGAACTCCCTTAATGGAGTAAAGTTTTAAGCTGATAGAATGTTGTCTCTAGCGGAAAATGGCAAAAAGTGGTTGCCCAAAATGGTACATATTTGGTTCATTAAAATTCATTATAAAAATAAAAAAATAAGTTAAAGGTTGATTAGAAATACGAAAATACTTTTTCGACTACCCAATATTTGTAAAGCTCATAATCTTGCTACTGGACAGTATTAAGCAATAGCGATGATGAAAGAAAAAGCCAGTCTCTTTAAGGCTTTCGACATTCATCAGGATAAAAGCTTCATAAGATTCCGCTGTTTTCCTATTATTCAATATTTTGTACCAAGAAAATATGAAAATATGTACTTTGCGTGAGAAATTAAAAACATATCATGCTGTATCGAAAATAAGGTTTAAAGTTCCGTTTTTCAAGCAGCCATATGTTATGCTAGAATTCCGAATATGTTTTCAAAATATTATGAATAAATATTTGAAAACATATTTAAATGTAAAATTTTGCCAAAAAATACGCGCTTATACAAATTTTCATATTTCGTTAAAGTATTTGAGTTGCTATGAACGGAATGGACCAACGGACTCGATACATTTTTAGATAATGGAAAAAAACTAGAAAAACATTTTCGTACTAAAAAATACGGATGTATATATTTTGTATATACGTATGTATATAGATATTTATACATATAATACTGAAACGTTTTATTCCGCGGCTAAAATACCCGATAAACAATGCCACGCGTGGCAGTTTTCAAAATACACATAAAATGTATTAGTGTGATCTTGCTTCATTCATTGAGTACTACTAAGTAGCCCTCGAAATTTGTTAGGCATTTCGTGTCTGAGGGAATAGTATTCTTTAGATATTCATGTTTTTTTCTTTTATTAGTTTTATATTTTTTCTCTTGCAACATGTTGCTGCAGAGAATTATAGTTTTGTTTACCTAACGTTTATATACATATATCACCTGAAACTAGTCGAGACAGATGTAGGATTGTATAGATATACATATGTAAATGATCAGAGTGACGAGTTGAAATCCGGGAGACTGTCTATCTGGCCGTCCGAACGTCCATTCGCGCAAGCTTGTAAAAAATTAATATATCTTGATGTAACTGGTACACATGTTCTTCTATCAGTTCCAATTTCGCATTCCTATTTCATATTGCAACCATATACATTAGAGTGATTCAAAAAAAAATTTTTTTTTTTTCGTTTGGTACTCGGAAAAATAGGTTCCTAGACACCTCTAAGAAAGCCTCTCCAAACATGAGTTTTTACTTGTAACGGGAAGGTCCGCCAACATACAATTTTCTATTTTTTCTTATTATCAGATAGAAAAATTTATATCTCGCTTCCGACTACTTAAAAAAATATATTGTTCCTTAGATTTTGTAGGAAATTGAATGCTCTACAAAAAAGGTCTATTATGATTTTTTTCGTAAACCCAAACGTTTAAAAGATATTAACAGTTAAAGTTTGATTATTTTTGGAAACATTTTTTATTTCTTATGAATTTTATAACTCAATGAAAAAAAATTAATATGAATAGATTTTTGGAAAGGCTTTCTTATAGGTGTCTAGGAACCTATTTTTCATAGTACCAAACGAAAAAAAAAAAATTTTTTTTTTTGATCCACCCTAATATACATATATATACTATATTTCCAATTTTAAATTCTATTTTATTCTTTCACTTTCTAGTACATAAATCAAGAATAAATTAATATAGCGAGATAAAACTTTGTACGAATAAGACCTTTGAAGTCAGTGTATGGATATACATATAATTGAAATTCAGAGAGAATTTTTTCCTTATAATAGTTGCTCTGTGTATCACAAATGGGTGGAATCGGATCAATACTTTCCTGAGCCCCCCATATACTTAATATAAAGATTTTCGAACTCCTCGATCGGTCAATATGTGGTTATCTCAATGAAAATGAGAGAGGCGTGTTTCACTCATATGTAGCAGTGTATCTTTGTGTCTAAAATAAAAAAAATTGGGCTTGAAAAAGTTTGATCTAGTCCCCTTATAACTAATATCAGGAATTTCGATAAGCCGGTGTTTACTCAATATGTGCTTGTATGTGAAGTACTTTATGAAACTCAGCAGCCTGTTTTTAGTATGTAACACTCAAAACATTGTGGTATTGACAAAAATAGTTAAAATCGGTTGCCAGCACCCGAAGGAATTCTCCGGTCTTTGATTTGCAAGAGTATGAAATGTTCGGTTGTACCCACATTTAGCCTTCGTTACCTTCTTTCATACATACCAACTTTTTATTTCAAGAAATTTCATAACATTAACTTGAGAAATATTAAACAATAATAAAGAAAAGTCTTTAGTAGCTGTTGTACACATCTAAAGGTTGTCTCACTTTATTCAAAACATGTGGTGCAGAGAAGGCTTTTTACACAGTATTTGATGACATTACGAAAATTACTTCAATGATTACTGAGCATATCATGTCAAATAAAAAAGTTTTCCATAGAAAAAGCCAACTATTACATTTCGGGATTTGACAACCCTAGTGTTGCAATTTGGCAACTCACAACTTTAATGTAAATTTTGACATTTTTGATGTCATACATGCTCAGAACGTTTTGACACACGAGCGCTTTTTGTGTTGTTTAAAGTAACTTAAAATGTTAATTCTAAAAGGTACATAACCATTTGTCTTTCAAGAAAGGGGGAAAACTGTTGAAAATGAACCACTCTCACCAAAACAATGCGATCTCTCACACATCGCAAAAACGCATGTTTGCGAGATACCTCAATCAGAGTGACAAAAGTGATTCGAAAATTGGTTCAAACGCTTAAAAAAGTGTATAGAGATGCAGAATATTTTGAAAAAATATCGATTTTCGCTGATTAATATTTGCCTTATGGTGGCAAACTTAATATATCCTGTTCAGGCTTTTTACTTTGCCAAGAAATTTGAAAACATCAGCGAAAGCAAGAATACCGGTGCGGGGTAATGCAGTATAACTAGTAAGGCTCAGAATAGTACTGAAATGGGTTTTAAAGTGTTGGATTTTCTTAAAATTTATCTCAATATACATCTGCACATATGTTTCTGCATATATTAAATATATAAAAAGGTTATTACTTCATTGTATAACACGTCACCTTAGAACAGTTTCATAGTTTATAAGAAAAATGTTTCCGCTCTGTATGGATTTTTGTACTTTATAAAAATAACGCTTCTAAAAGTAAAAAAAAAAACCAATAATAAATTCATGAGCGACTTTACAAACATTGTCAAACGTAATAGTACTCTTTGCTACATATTACATACATATGTTTGTAATTAGAGGTACATAGATATCCATTGACTTGTAGAACTTATATTAATTTATATAAAAAAAGCTTATAATGTATAAAAATGACATGCTTATGATATAATTTACTCACTTAATCGTTGTTTAGGAACTTTGCTCTGCTTTTTGTGGTGAGTGAAAAGGTATCGATATTACACGCGATCAGAAAAGTCGTCTTTTTTTATTATAAATGCGTTGGATTATATAAAAACAATCACGTTTTACTTTGAATAATTTTTAAGTTACACTTTTTTCCAAAATCACAGTATTTATTTTTACTAACAAATTTTGCTTACTAAATTTGGTGCCACTTGGTACGTTTTGTTTTTTTTTATGCTTTGTTATTTCGATAAGTTTGTTTTTTGTTTTTTTATTTCTTTTTTTTATTTTTTGCTACAAAGACACTATTTTTTCTTGTATTTGCTGTGTGTTTGCCGTTTCTTGAAGGCGCTGGTACACGTTAGGCTAGGTCAGTGTGCGAGTTGCGCGGGTTTCGAGATCAAACACCGAAATATTTAATGTGAAATTTCCGCAACCAAATTGAAAATACTCGTTTCTTCTGTTTTTTAAATTTTCGCTGAAAATGTTCGAGAATTTCAAATTCTTTGCTAATTGCTGCAATTGCGTGCGAAAGCTGCGCGATTTACTTTTAAATAATAATTTTATTTCCTATTTTTTGTGCCGTCTTTTGCAGGTTAATGTCCTTTGGCACGTGTGCTGTGTGCAACGACAAGAAGAAGAAGCAGAAAAAACGAGTGCAAGGCGATTATCGGTGCTACGTTGCTTAGTTGAGGCACGCAAATTAAATGCAAATAAAAATAAATTTTTTCTTGGACTCAAAACGCCGCTAAAATGTTCAGTACTGCTGGTGAGTTTTGGCTATGCTATCTTTATTATATTTATATTTATATAATTTTCAGTTATTTAGTTGCATTAATTATTATGTATATATTATTATTTTTTTAATTTCGTCTTCGCTTATCGGGAATGTGTCTATTTTTACACTTTGCAAGTTTAAGTGTTTATGTGTGTGTGTGTGTGTGTATTTTGAATGCACCTTATTTTTGCTCTGCTCGATTTGGCTCTCGAAATTTGCTTTCATGCATTAACTGTGCGCGTTTTCTTTGAAATATTCTTCTTGCAAGCAAATATCGCTGCGTTCGTTCACAAAAGCTGCTCAGTCAGCTTCAGCCGCGGCTTGTGTTGTTGTAGTCATTGCTCGTTTCGCTTAATTCTTAATTATTATGAATGTTGGCGCTTCTGACGTTCTTCACTTTAAATTTAGCAATGCAATTTATGCGGAGTCCATATATGCCTCCCGGCTACGGTGTGACGTGTAGTATTCTTATTGCAATTGCTTGCCTTGCAAATGATCGCCACAAATTGTATTTGTTGCTGTAGTTGTTGTTGCTGTTTCGACTGCAATTGCCGCTGCACTGAAATCGCCAATAATCCAGCCAGTCAAAAACGTATTGATAAAAGTAAACCAACAACGGTTTCACCATTACACTACAGTCACCAATAGACCCGTCTCTCGTAGCTGCGGTTATTGCTGTTTTCGTCTGTTTCCTTCTATCACTCAATACTATTGCTGCGCGCACTTTGCTGTCTACTCCCACTTATTTCTACTTTTCTATTTTCCTTGCTTTTATTTTATTTGATTTTTTTTCAATTAAAAGGCTGCGTGATTTTTGCTTTTTTGCTTTGCCCTCAGTAGTTCAACATATGGTTGCGTTGGAAAATTGCCGCTTCTTCAATTAAGAAAAATTGAAAGTGAAATGCTATGCGAAATTCACACTATCGAAAATTGGCTGTGAATTGCTTAAATGAGCGCTGCTTTTCACTTGCAACAATAATTAACCGCAATCACGTGACCTTTAGTCATACGTTTGTGTACTCGCGTCAAACTCGTGTTTACCGTTTGCAATTTAAATAATGTATGCATAGAGCACGTGCTGCTAGTGATACCTTCAATATGTGTTTCGGTTAGCTAATTTCAAAAGTTGCTGTGCAGTAATGATTACTTTGCTTTTGAAAACGATTACTTTTCTTTTAGTAACAATTACTTTACTTTTCAAAACGATTACTTTACTTTTTATTTGTACAAACTTGCAGTTAAAGTTGAAAGTTCCGGCGTATACGTCTGCTCAACAGCGCTTCGTCCTACTTTATGCCGCCTTGTGTATTAATAAGTTGCGAATTTCAGTTGAAATATCTGCATACTTCGATTGCATTACACTTATTTTGTATTATTTATATTTTCTTCCATTTATTTTTGCTTACATTTTCTCTCATTTACGCCGAAATACCGGTATTAACGAGCGCAAGCGCGTTTAAATTCAAAAATAAAGTAGAAAACTGCAGCAGTTCTTAAACCCGATTGCCGCATCTGCAAGATAGCTTTCCACAGTTTTTACTGTTTTTTTTTTTTTTTTTATTTCCTTGCTCGTCTGTCTGCTGGCGTTTGCCTTTCGAATGAACACTTTGTTTCGTTTACCGCCTCTTAGTGTCGTCTTATTCGCATTCACATAAATAACTTTACATTATGTACAAGCTGTACATATGCAAGTAGTAAGTACATACATACACCTACATACATACAAATTGAATCAAATGCTTTTATTTGCGTTTGTTTAGCATTTCTTCAGTCAGCTCTTATGAATTTATCGACTTTGTGTGCGTTCATTTAGATCTTATGGCTACTAATATATTGTTTGCTTTTCATTTGCCTTTGGTACGAAATTTTTTCGTAGACCTTTTATTTGCGCGTTCACCGATCTTCACAACAATTCTCAAACAGCTCTGAATACCAACTGAGGCGATTCTATTTGAAGCGATACACTATTCTGTGGGCTGCTGCTTTGTATAGCGCCGTGCTTTTGCGCCTCACTTTGTTTGTATGCTCACACATATTCACACGTATGTTATATTACGAGTTTGTAGCTATGCATGCTTGCAAGTGTGTATGTGTGTTGCTGTGACTTGCGGTTGATATAAATACCATGCAAACAGCTACTTTGTGCTGTTGTGATGTGATTACGTGATATCAACATCACAAGTTGATCTTGCCAAGCTTTTTAACAGCAAAACTTTAGCGAAATCGTGAAAATTACAGCTTTAAGCTTTCTGCTAAATTTGTGCTTTGCTTGCAAAGTTTTAAACAGAAAAAGCAAATAATGTTTAATTTAAAATTAATTGAAATAAACACTGCCAATTGTTAATTAAGGAAATGGCGAAAGCAAGTTTTCTTGTAAACCAATTTTACAGTTTAAAAGCTTTTTTCCAATTTGAAAATTTATTATTGTTGTTACTAAAACTTTTAAGAGATATAGTTAAAGAGATAGAGGATATTTAACTAAAAAGTAGACTATACATACTTATGCCACTTCATCTTACTAAAGAGTTAAAAATCACAATTTCTCTTCAAATATATCTATAACGCTTTGTGAGCATTTTGGTCAAATGAGTACACATTTATAGTACTTTATATACCTAATTTTGTGTCATGACAATTACTCAGGTTAGGTGAGGTAAAGAAGCTGATTTCTCGTGAGGCCACATATAATTCCATTTGAAAAGCTAAATACGCTTCTCCGTTGTGATGCCCAAATTTCCTAGGTGTGAATGAAAAAAACCATCAAATCTCGACAAAATGCCTAGAGCCTGTCAAAAATTTATTGAGAATATCAAATCCAGACAATTCGTCGGGTTCGTAAAAATTATGGCCGAGATGCTTCAACCTTATTTTGGCGAAAGGTGGTTAGTGGAGAAGAAATTGTGGTGATGTGAGTCTTGCTAAGAGCTAACGGTTCAATAGACCTTTCACAAGCCCACAACTACTGGTTTTTGGCCAACGCTTGCTGAGCTCCCACGTAACCCATAGATCCAGCGCTTGAATGCACAAACGCAGCGGAATCTCTGCTTATTCCTATTTAGATGGAATTTGGGTACTGGGGCCTTTTCTTGCAAGCTCAGCGGCTTTATAATTTCCGACGATTCCGCTGTGTTCAGGCAATATGGAGGTAGCTACTGCTAGTGAAATCTTGCACTCCTCGTCTAGCCTTAAGCTCACTGTCAGACAACTGAAGTCCTGTCTGCATATAGCAGACGTTTAAAAAAAAATTTTAGATGAGAAGGAATCAATAAGAGAATTTTGGAAAACTATATCATAAATGCTGCATAAAAGATAAACCTTTCTTGGAACTAGTAAACAGAAGGATATTTAAAAAGATTATGGAAGAACATTTGGCCTGATTTAAGTAAGAGCGCAGACTTTGGACATTCTGTCGATGTACATATATATATGAAATAGCGGAATTAGCAAAAAAAAACCGGTTTAAATAAGGTAAATGTGGAAGACGTCGAAGAAATAGTGCAAAAAAGAGTAGCTAGTCTTTCTAATGATGAGCTCAAGGAGATACCTGAGCAAAATGAAAACAGACATATTGACAGTAGTGATTTCAAAGAAGAGCAAGAAAACTTTCGATCGTGCTTTTAAAAAGGAGTTTTACTTTTGGACCAACTTATTGAAAATTATCGAAATTTTGATAGGAGTTCACATGCTGTATCCACTTATCAACAACTTCTAAACGAACATTAGATGCCTTCTTGATAAAAGGCAGAAAATTGGAAACACAAAATTTACTAAGTGATCTGTCGGATTTCTTTTTTTTCACAAGATTACTTAATTAGGTTAGATATTACCAATTTTCTCTTAATCTTCCTTTAACTCCATTATGTTTATACTCTATTTGGTTGGCCATTTCATAATGAACAGACTTGCTCTGAGTCAAAATTTGGAAACTGTGCAAATTTAATACCAGAATAATGATTCATTTTGAATGACGCATCTCGCGCTGTGTCCATTATACGATGAAGCTAAATTTTGCTTGAATGGGTAGGTTAATAAACAAAACTGTAGCATTTGGAGTGCTGATAATTCTCAAGCTACTGTTATATCCTCAAAAAGTCACTGTTTGTTGTGCTCTATGAGCAGAGGGAATCATTGGTTCTAATTTGACCTTTTTATTATCAAAACTGAAACTGTCAATGGGGAACGCTATATTGTCGATAAATGACTTCTTCAAATCTGAATTTGAGGATGTTGAGGTATACGGCGCTACATGTCATACAACCAAGGAAATAATAATTTTCTTGAAGGAAACTTTTGGTGTAATTGGGTTATTATAATACAGAGGTGGGCATATGAGCCCTCAGTGGCATTTTGCGCCTTTCGAGCACGCGTGCACATTTTGAGGGCTAGATGAGGAGATCATCGCTGGCAAACATGAAGAGCGAATTGAGAGCAACGCATTTTACCACTCCTTGCATCACAAAAATAAGTATGCACAGTGTTTATCCGTTTTGTTTTCAGAAAAAAATGCCGCAGAACTAATAATAATATCCATTTTTTTATTTTTTTTCAGTTATTTCATATTTTAGTTAAAAGCAATAGCAAAAAACAGAAACTTAAATTAATAATTTTTCAAATTAGAGAAAAAAAAGGCTTAAATAGCTAAAAATTACATCACTAAAGTATGTATGCAATAATAATACATTCCAAAGAAAAAGTTCCAACGGTTTTATTTTTGAGCTTTGATGGGCTGTTAATATTTTATTGGATAGCTTTTGGATTTTTTTATTGCATTCAATCTGGATGGCATGGACTTTACCCGTTTTTGGGTCACTGAAGTTGGGATATTGCCCCACTCTTCGATTAAAGCAGATATCAAAGATTCTTTGCGGGTTATTTGGCGTCTTCTGATTTTTCTCTCTATAAAATGACCCAAATGTTCGATAGGGTTCACATCAAGAGATTGGGTTGGTGTTTTTAATTGTTTGGATGTCTTGTAAAGTAGCAATTCCTTAACAACGTGAGCGGAGTGTTTTGGATCATTGCCCTGTTGGAAGACAAATGATCCTTCAAGTCCCAATTTGGCCGCACTATCGTTTAAATTCGATGTTAATATATTAAGGTAATAATATTTGTTTATTTTATGCTCAATGAATACAAGATTCCTTACACCAGTTGGTGCCATACTCCCCCAAACCATGAGCGACCTACCAACATGTTTTACCAAGGCAGCCATATTCCGTGAATCAAGCTCTGTATTTACTTTTCTCCATACTTTTTCATATCCATCTGATCCAAAAATGTATAATTACTTTCATCTAAGAAAATAACAGAATTCCAGAAATATTCTCTAAGTTTACTTTCGTGCTTTCACAAAGTTTAATCTTTTTTGTCTGTTAATGTTGCTTATGAATGGCTTTTTACGGACATTACGACCATGGAAACCTGTATCATACAGCACTTGACGATTAGTTTGGGGATGGCAGGTTTTACTGGTCTCATTTTTAATTTCAGTACGCACTTTTCGAGCACTTTTCTTCAGATTAGCCTGTATCTTGTGTGTGATAATGTACCGATCCTTGGAATCAAAAATTTCTTGTCGTCCAGATCTTTCCTTATTTTTTGTATTGACCTCTTTTTTGTATTTTTCTACTATTTTTTGAATATTAGAATTACTTTTATTTATTAGTTTTCCAATTTGCCTCTGACTTTTGTTTTCTTTATATAGTAGTTTTATAATAGCACCTTTCAAATTTTATGATAGTTCCTTGACGGGCGGCTCCATGATCAAAATGTAATTGCAATTAACGATGAAATTTAATGAAAACTTCGGAAAATTATTATTTTATAAAAAAAAACAATACTTATTGCTTCAAAACGTATAAACACTGTGTATCAATCGAAACAATACTGAAATGGTAAACTGCATAAATACTTATTTATGTGACATGATTCTCGCTTTTTACAGAGAAAATCTAACGGTTTTTAATAACGGAATATGTCAATGATATCAATTTGTCATATTCGTGAAGGCAATATTATGAGTAGTTGTTTTTGCAAAAAAACACAAAATATATACTTTTTATTTTGCAAATAATTTGACTTTTTTACGCCAATATATAGTGCATACTTATTTCTGTGATACACTGTATATACATATGTATGGGTAGTTGCACTGTGGGTAACAATTGTAAAATTGTCTAACAATTTTAAGTTTCTTTATAACTACCATAAATTTATAAAATGGTAGACAAATGATAAAAAGTATAATAAATATTTCTGAAGATGTTCTTTGGTTGAAGTTCCAGCTGCTTCCAAAATGCATTCTTTAATGAAATCTCCATCGAAAAATGAGTGGTTACCTAAAATCATTTGAAGTGCAATCGCGTAGCTAACATTGATTGCATCCTTACTATCAACAGAACACTCCTAAAAGTACAATATTCCAGATAATACCATATTTGGAACAACTTAATAAAATTTAATAAAACAATTATAGAAAAAAAAGTCTCAATTCTCTAAATATTTTGGTAAAATAACCAAAATGAAAAATATCACAAATCATATATTTTTATCGAAACTGCAATATGTTTAAAAAAATATATATATTATGGTCACTAGTATCTTTTCGTTTTTATATATGTAGATATATAAACTGCTTGCATACATATGTACGTATAAAAGCCCACAACTTGAGAAAAGATTTCCCATTTGTAACTAAAATGAATTTTTACAACTGGCATCACCACCATTAACAGTTTTATCACACATACATTAGTGTGAACAAAATATGGTATTGTGAAGTTTTAAAATTTGCTGCTTTCTTATTAAATAAAATTGTTTTTGGATACAAGTATAACTTATGTACGTCATTTTTTCAGTGATTCAGTGATTTTTATGCCCTTCCTCCAGTAAACTGATATTGCCCTCATCTAGCCCTCGTTCGCACTTCGCTAACTTTGCGGGCTAATAATTTGCCTATCCTTGAGTTAATATATCTAAGTATTAACATTCATTAATAGCCCTGACAGACGAGCAAAATTAATGCCCATTAACCAACGCTAATGCGCATTGAAATTTTATGGTGACAGACTGCAGACTTGTGACAGACAGTTAATTGTGAAATTTGTTTAATTATTAAAAACAAAAATGAAATAAAATAAATAAAAGAAATTATTAATGGAAATTTTCAATATAAATTTAATGAAAAAATTCGTTTATTAATAACTTCGTTAAAAGATAATAGAGTGATATTAAAAGCAATAATTGATTGTAATGTGAAAAAAGTGTGCGAAAAGGTTAAGAATATTGGAAAAATGGATAGCAAACTGTGCGTGGTTTACTTTCTGCCATCTAAAAATATTAAGATTTGTTTTTGTTAATATACTTACACATAATTTAATTAGCAATATAAAAACTGCTAACCTCTGATGCTGTAAACGCAAAGGAGGCGGCAGACTTCAAGCGACATTTGTCAAACAATAGCAAAAATCAGACATTTTTAACCATGTTGCTTACACAAATTTCGTAAATTCAGCTACATGCACGAAATTCATGTATATTACAAATTTGCATTAACACGGGCCAAATGCGGAAGTAAATGTAAATTAAGCCCGCTAATGCAAATTAGCGCTGTCGTCTGTCAGGGCTATAATTCCCTATATGTATGTATGTCTTAAATATGTTGAAATTTTCCGTACTCTCTCTCTCTCTCTACTTCTCTCGTCGTTTCGTAGATATGCTTAATGGAAACTATAATTTTTTTTAACTGATCTCATGTTTTCAAGCATAACTGCAGACAAACATATATATGTCTGGAGATTGCACCATCTAAAATACAGTAGCGGACAAAAAAAAAGAGGACACCTTAGAAATGTGTGATTATTTGATTTTATTTGGACTTTAATAAAAAAAATTTCATCAAACTTGATTCATTTAAGTATTCGAAACAAAAATAAATAATTCAATTCAAAATAAGTATTTATATTTTTTATTAGAAGCCGAAACAAAATATATATAATTATAAAAAAAATTGTACTCAAATCTAAACGCGATACAATAAAAACTCCATTTTTTTTAAATAAATTAGTAATAATATTGTAGACATCAAAATGTCTTCATTCAATATTTCTTGGCGCCTCATTTGTTTTTATCACGGTTTTTATTGGTTCGGGCATGGAATCAACTAACGACTGTAAAATTTTTGCCGGTATACCGTTATAACAAATCTCTTCAATTATTCGGCCAAGGTCTGGCAATGTCCAAGTCTCTTCTTGGTTATCCGCGCTTTCATGATGTTCCAAAGGTTTTCTATGGGGTTTATATCAGGACTGTTCCCAGGCCAGTCAATTGATAAAACACCCAATTCTGCTAGATATTTTTTTATTGAAAAAAATTAAAATGTGTATTAACCATGTCTTTGTAAAAATTAAATGTTATTAAGGATATGCAATATAAAAAAATGTTACTTACCGATTTGGCTCGATGGCATGGCGCAGAATCATCCAGAAAAATTATGTTGTCCATATAGGAAAAGTGATCTTCAATTGAAGGGACCAGGTTTTCCAGTAAGATATTAATTTTGGACTCATCTGAAAATATGACTTCTCTTCAATCTTTCTTGGTCCAGGTTTTGTGCAGTTTCGCCCATTGGAGGAGTTTTTGTCGCATTTTTACCGTCAATAGTGGATTTTTGACAGGTCGACAGGCAGTTAGTCTGGCTTCTTGGAGGCGCCGTCGTACTGTTCGCGTACTGATCTCGGTTCC
Organism: Bactrocera neohumeralis; assembly: GCF_024586455.1. Taxonomy (NCBI): domain Eukaryota; kingdom Metazoa; phylum Arthropoda; class Insecta; order Diptera; family Tephritidae; genus Bactrocera; species Bactrocera neohumeralis. The sequence continues at coordinate 34,199,119 of NC_065922.1, read as the reverse complement.
ATTTAATTCCTGAACTTCGCTTCTGATGTCTTTAGGTGTTTTAAATCTGTTCTGAATACTAATCCGCTTAATATGGTGGTCATTAGGGAGTGCCATTTTGAGGCAACCTTCTTTTTCAACTGAAAACAGTTGAAATGTGTAAAAAAAAAGTCCATCAAAAGATGAGCTCTTAATATTAATATTAAGAGGTGCCTCTTTTAAATTTTCTGTTTTCCATATAAATTACATGGAAAAAAAATCGTTTTTTTGTGGTAGTTATTCTGCGGAGGTTATTATATGTGCACGCGATGGCTGCCAGTTGGGATGGTAAACTCGATTTGGATTCTACTCGAGAATCGAGTTTTCTCGTAAAATAATTGTCAGTGAAGTCTAGAATTATTTGTGTAAAGCTTTATTCAGCCGATCCACACGATCCGTGTGAAACAATCGACAACTATCGCAATAGGGTGAATCAGCTGATTTGTTTTTGTCAAAATATTGTTTTTGAAAAGAATTTATTCTTGTGCGTAAACTGCGCTTTGAAAGATTCAAAGAAATTCTGAAAGCTGTTTTTATACTCTTGCAACATGTTGCTACAGAGTTGAATAGCTTCGTTCACGCCATTAACCGTGAATTAAGGGGTTACAGTTAAAAAGCTGAAAAAAGCGAAAAACTTTTAAATCTTTTGATTCAAAATTTTGTACACATATTATGGTATCTCTTGACTATATTATAAGACTTAGTATTAGTAAAACGATTTATTTGGAAAGGAACTACAGCTGATCTCTGGAAGCACCTCTCAAAAGAGACGTTTTGCGGTGACCACTATATCTCTGAACTGGATTCTTTAAAATTAAAAAAACCGAATCGATTTCGTTAAAGGAATGTTAAATCTAGTAAAGCAAAATACATTTTTTTACAAAATGGTGGTTTCTAAAAAAAAAAAATTTTTGACCAAAATTATTGGTAAATTGTTTATAAAAAAAAAATATTTATCGGTCAGAAAAAAATTTTATTTAATTGCTAAACAATATATTTAAGTAGCTCGTGTTAAAATTTGATACTAATCGGTTTAACCGCTTCCGAGTAATGTTGGTCACCGGCTTTGAAGACACCATTTTGAGAAAAACACTACGAAGTTTGGCCTTGCACTTCCAAGCACTCTGAAACGCCTTAAGATATACTAAAGCTCTAATTTCGCATAGGGGATTGCAGTAGCAGGTAGCACCTGTGGGTAGAAATATTTTATAAAGTGAGTTTGGTCTCGCCCTCTAATAAGTTTAAAGAACTCCTACCGACACTGTACAAAAGGAACAAATGTCAGATTTATAATTGAAATTTGGAGAGAATCCTTTCCTGATAGTACATAGTATGTCTGTGTGCTACACATCTGTTGAATCGGGTCCTCCATATACCTAATACAAAAATTTCTGAACTTCTGGGTGACTATATACCGTGTATATCTTCCAATAAGTGAGTTATCTTAATAAAATTAAGATAGCGTGTTTCTCTTATAACGGTGCACATTTGTGCATAGAATGAATAAACTCGGGTGAAAACTCACCATAGATCTCATATAACTAACAGACCTTATGTACCTGAGAGTACTTATATTATATTAAGTACTATATATTAAAAATAAATTCATAATTTGTGCGTTAAATTTAATTTTTTTGAGCATAGTTAAAATTATCCGATTTAAGTGAGATGTGCACTGTTTTGTTCGAAGCCCGTTGCCATTTTGGAAATAATTTATGCTGCTCTCATAGAAAGCCCCGTTCATAATGGTAAAAAAACAGACACCATTAATTTTCACAAGCTTTTCTTGAGGTGAATTTTTTACAGTAAAATTATTCGCCTTAGGATGGAACAGGTAGTAATCACTTGGCTATAATTTGTGAATGCACAGGAACCTTCCAACCAAAATTTTGAGCTTTCGACGAATCACTATTGTTGTATGTGGCAACTTCATGTCTTGATGAAACACAATTTCTCTCCTCTTGGCCAAAGCTGTCCACATCCTTTGAAATTTAGAGTTTGGCGCGATTGGTTCGATTTTGTTTCAGTTCAGCAGCGATTCGAAAATGGAAATTCCGTCCTCAGGTCGTTTTTTCGTTAAATCGTGTGGAACCTATAGACTGTGCTTCCTTTGTATTCGGCTCTATTTAAAGGTACATTATTTCATCAATATTTTCCACAATCGGTCTTCCTTTAACATCAAAATGATCGGATTTGAAACCAAAATTCCACATCATTTTCTGTTATAGTATCACAGTTAAACAGTTAAGTTATAGACAGTCCTAGCCGCTTGGCTTGCGTTTGCCTTTATCGAAGAAGAAACTGTCAAATATGGCAGGTGTCCATCCTTGACGTGTGCTTAAAAAATAATGAGTCCAGCAAAACAAGTCTTTGAAGTGATGTTTACGCATATTTAAATTATTGGCTGAGTTATTAATCATGCTAAACAAAACTTGAGAGGAGAGCAAACCACACCAGTTTCCTCACTTGGTGTTGTGTACAACAAAAGGAATATTCTATACTGTGAGTTGTGGACTAGTTTTTCAAATATGGCATTTTTTAACAATTGCATTCGTGAGGCCATCGCTTCCGACAACAAGCGCAGATTTATAAAATCTATTTTATAAGTTCAAATTGAATATTAGTTTCTTCACTCTTTAACAACTCAGATGACTCATGATAGTAAGTAATTTAAAAACAAGTAAGGAAGGGCTAAGTTTGGGTGTAATCGAATATTTCATACTCTTGCAACTTGCCAGCACCAAAGTCTGGGAAATACATCCATATAGGGCTAGTTTTCACCCAATTTTATTCATTTAGAATACAACGATACATTGTTATTATTTATGCTCTTTCAATTTCATTAAAATAACTCCCACATTGACTGATATACGTTGTATAAAGTCAATTCAAAAACTCACTATTTGTTCAAAGTCTAGTCCGAATATGTGATTAGTGCTTGATTTGTGTTCATATGGAATTTAAAATTGTGCTATAAAAATAATTCACAAACAAATTTTAATCTTCCAAACAAATATTATTAAAAGCAAGCTCTCTTCAATGTGTATTTGAAGAGATATTCCCCTTCAGGACGAAGTTGAACCATCAAACTTATCAGAACTAAAATGGTACAATAGACCTAAATTTTATGCATGTTGTCTTGTGAAGTGCCATGATGTTTGTAACACCCTGAAGGAAACGTCGAAGACACTATAAAATAATACATTGCGTTCAAAAAATAACGTTTTCGTTTCCAAAGTGAAGGTAGGTCGGTGTAGTGTAGCGCTTATTAGGAAAGATGTGAATATAGAAAAAATATTGTTTTGTTATAGCTGATGTTTATTCAAAACTTGCTCTAATCTCACGGGTTGTTTATTATAGCCTGCCATTTTTACTTTACAACTTAAAACTAAATTTTCCGTATATGAAAGGCCAAACATTCGCTATTAGATTGACCTCTGGTGACTGTGATGACTAATTTAAAGTAACAATATGATTTTCTTGCTTCCATTGAGTACCGAGTCTAGTTCTATGTTTCGGATCATGGTTTTCTTGTAGTTATTATCCAATCATGGTTATTTTTTGCGTAAGACATTTCAGCTGACTTCAGTAAGATGCTCAGGATTTTCTTAACCAAACATGTCGCAAGAGATTGAGAATAGAAAAGTTGATTATCTGAAAATATCACATTGCTCAAATAACGGTAGATGTTGTCCTCTGCTACGTTTCTGGTTTCTCCATAATGGTCAGACCACCTCTTCACAAATGTATAACTCGCATTTAAAAAGTTTTCAATTTTTTTAATAGTACATTTGGGTCCTTTGGGACGAGTTGTTAGAAAGCTTGCTTCAAAATGTTTCTTATACTCTGCACTCATTTTACTTTTTTTATGGTACTACCTGACGCACTAAGAAGATCAGAAACAACGGCTTTTTCAATAAGTTTGCAAATGGTTTGGGATATCAATGACATTTTTTATTCCTGTGAAAGTACATTCGTTGCCATTATATATGACTCTCGATTTCTTTCGCATGGCCACCACGGGCACGCTTGCTGAAGTCCAGACGCTGAATCCAATTTTCGACGGTTTTCAAGCATAAATCGGCCGATACTGCTGCAATTTTACGTTCGATATTCGTACGAAGTTCATCAATCGGGGCTGGCTAGGCCCACAGGCCAATTGACTGAGCCATTTCGTGAGACAACACGTTTACCAAACTTGGTTTTCAATAAATCGTTTGTGACATTCGCTGTGTGGCTTGTGGCGCCATCCTGTTGGAACTACATATTAACCAAGTCCATATCATCCAATTCGGTCCAAAAATATTCAGTTATCATTGAGCGGTAACGTGTCGGTCTTGATCATCACGGGGAAGAAGTACGGTTCAATGACGTCGCCGGCCCATAAACCGCTCCAAACCGTATTTTTTTCAGGATGCAATGGTGACTCATGGAGTACGTGTGGATTGCTGCCTAACCAATGACGCATATTTTACTTTTTGATGAAGCCATTCAGCCAGAAATGAGGGTCATCGCTGAAGATGATTTTTCGATGAAAATCCGGATCATTTTCAAGTTGTTGCTCAGCTCAATTCAGTTACATACGACGATTCTGGTAGTCATCAGTTATTGCGTCAATTTAATCTTGTAAGGATGTAGGCCAAAATCTTTTCGCAAAGTCGTCACAAAGGTGCCCCACGCTTGAGAACGACGAGTGAGAGACTGAATTAGGCCTTCCTCAACTGATGTGCTAGCGGCAGCAATGTTTTCGACGGGAACATTTTGTACTATGCTTGTGGATTTTTCTACTGAACGCTCCATTGTTGATCTGACAGGACGATTATGACGACCATAAATTGGACGCTCTTAAAGTAGAGGCAACTGACTCCGAATTTCGGCAGTAAATTTTAATAATTTCGGTTCTACTACTTTTGCAGTGTCCCTATTGAAAAACCCGTTAACGGACCGAAATGCGCGCGGAATCAAATTAATTAATAATTTTAATTAATTTTCGAAAAAATCAAATGAGTTTTCCGAGATTTGATCACAGAAAGGAATAACGTTATTTTTGAACGCACTGTATCGGAAACGCTTGATATAGTAAAAACATGAACAGTTTTATATAAAAAAATTCTGAATGATCATGTTTTCCTTAAACTACAATAAAAAACCTTCAAATCACTCCAAAATAATGTGGTGAATATAAATAACAAATTCCATTCTCTACAATTATAATTTTACGATTCATATCTTTGGTATGAATAACTACTTCCTTATTGCACATTTTCGTTCAGCGAAATCTCATTTCCACAACTAGTTTTTCAACTTAAATAATATCGTTTGTTTTGATGCACTATAACAATAAGATGTGCGAAATTTTCGTCTCCATAATAATTGGCCCAATAAAACTACGCAACCGTTTTTGAAGTCATTCAACTAACAACTCGTTTGCGGCATCCAAATATGCATACATACTCAACTATACTAAATAATGCTCGTGTGCAATTTATATGTTAACAAATGGTTTGTATGGACTGGCTGCAGTAATCCAGAATGCTTTGATTTAATTATGCAAAAACACCAGTTTTTGTCATTAAAATTTGAACAACATTAAGTCATAAACGTTAATTTAAAGTTTTAATGGCTAAGCAACTTGGCGATTAAGGCCTTGCTAAAAAAGGATATACGCCAAACAGAATTTGCAAAATGATTATTGGATCTTCCGCAACAACATTTTTTGCATTTATTTATTCGGAAATAAAAATTCAAAAATCTGCTCAAAAGCATTTTTAAATGCTTTTTGCATAGCTATTGGCATGTATATTCATGATCATGCAAAGATCGCTGGTTATCAATGATCTTGTGATATAAAAACCTGTACTTTAGATTTCTAATAGGAGTGAGAGAGAGAGGGGGGAGAGCAAAATTGTATTCTCTTGCAGATTAGTGAGTATTATATAATTTTTTTTATTATAAGCTACGTTCCCGCAAAAGATATTTTTTCTGTCTATATCAGATATTTTACAAAATTGAGTTTTTCCGCTTAATACTGTAAAGTTGTTTATTATTATTATATTAATTCATAGTGGACATAGTTGACATTTTAGTGTTAGTTTAAATTATTAGTGTGTACAGAAATTGAAAAATATCTTTAGTTTAAGATTTATATTTTGGCTTAAATTGTGGCAAATGGTCGCCCCATGGATGGAAGCCTGTCTCATCAGCAAGATAATGCAGTGTGTATTTTTGGCCATCGGGTGCTATCCATGTCGAAAAGCCGTCTACTATGAGCGCTTTAGTATCTCCGCCAAAATCCTTAAGTTCTGCACTTTCCTTGCGTTCGGTACCGTCACTAGTTTCAAAACTGAAAGTATAAAAAAATAAATATTATATATTATTATATTTATTTTTTTTAATAGTAATAATATATTTATACTCGTATTTTTGGCGGATATCGAGATCAACCGTTTTTAGCCCTTAAATATTCAACCACCCTTCTCCCCTTCCGCTCTTCGCATACATCGGTATGAGAGTTATCTTCTAATAATAATGTACTTTTGTTCTTAAAATGGTTAAAATATTGTGAAAACTTGGCTTAGGCCCCATATAACTAAAATCAAGATATTCAAACATCCTGTGGACTTTATTCCTTAAATATTGGTGATGATATGTGAGGTGCCCTAATGAAACTGATTCTTTTTCTGTTAGTAATACGTTTTCTTCTTCTGCTTTACTGGCGTAGAAACTGCTTACGCGGTTGTAGCCGAGTTAACAACAGCGCTAGTCAGAGCTGGAGTGTTTTCGTCCATTCGGACCACATGACCTAGCCAGCGTAGCCACTGTCTTTTAATTTGCTGAACTATGTCATCATTCCATCGAATGCCATATTCGCCTTGGCCAACTCGCAAAAGACCATAAATCTTCCGCAGAACCTTTCTCTTGAAAACTCGTAACGTTGACTTATCAGATGTTGTCATCGTCCATGCCTCTGCATTAAATAGCAGGACGAGAATAATAGAGTTTTGTTTTTCTTCGTTAAGTTACTTCTTAATTGCCTACTTAGTCCGAAGTAGCACTTGGCAAGAGATATTCTGCGTTGGATTTCGAGGTTGACGTTGTTGTTGGTGTTGGTGCTGGTTCTAAGAAAGACGAAATTATCTACGACTTCGAAGTTATGACTGTCAACAGTAACGTTCACCACCAGAACCATTTGCTTTGCTTCCTTGTCCAGTCTGAAGAAAGCAGAACTAACGGCGCGGTTGTTGATGCCAGTGCTATCAATATCATCGGCGTACGTCAGCAGCTGCACACTCTTATAGAAGATGGTTCCTTCACTATTTAGTTGTGCAGCTCGAGTTATTTTCTTCAAGAGAAGATTGAAGAAGTCACTCAAAAGGGAAAAGCGTGTTGTCTGAAACCTCGTTTGATATCGCACGGCTCGGAGAGGTCCATCCCGATCCTGACAGAGCTTTTGGTTTTGCTCAACGACAGTTTACACACCCGTATTAGTTTTGCGGGAATAGCAAAGTCAGACATCGCGGCATAAATGCACCTCCTTTTCGTGCTGTCAAAAGCAGCTTTGAAATCGACGATTCTCTTTTCACGGCCCTTTTCCAAGATTTGGCGCATGGTGAATATCTGGTCAGTTGTTGATTTTCCAGGTCTAAAGCCACACTGATAAGACCCAATCAGTTTGTTGATGGTAGGCTTTAATCTTTCATATAATAATAGTTGAAGAGGCTTATCCCACTGTAGTTGGCGCGGATTGTTGGGTCTCCCTTTTTGTGGATTGGGCAAAGGACACTTAAATTGCAATCGTCGGAAATCTTTTCGTCCGACCATATTCTACAAAAAAACCGATGCCTGCGTGTTATCAGTTCTTCGCCACCGGCAATCCATCGGCCCCGCCGCTTTGTAGGAATCGATTGGGGAATTGGTTTCGGCATCTCCTGATGTTATGCCTTCACTGCCATTCAGCAGGCTGAAGAGTATGCTCTAGCACCGATGCTAGATACTAGATCACATCGGGGGGATATACAAGAGTACTGGCCTACACCCCCTTTTATGTAAAGGTGAAAAGAGATCTGAGCTAAATTATTCGACGCTTGCAAATTTGTGTCGGGAACAGATATGTTAATTCGTAATTGATTTCTGATCCTGAAATTTCTGTGACTAGGAGATTTATTTTTTTATATTTCATGGGCACACACATTAAGTGTGAGGGGGATAAAAATTTGATCAACATGTAGAAAAAGTTATTTTCACTACAAATACCGGAGGATGAACTCATTGAATTACTGCAAAAATTTGTTCTAGTGTCAGTACGTTTTTAACCTTACTTAAAAAGAGATTAATTCTCTTCAGTTATATCTATTATTATAAGGCTTATTGACCTCCAAAAATGACGGTTAACACATTATATTTCCTTATTAAAATTTTATTGAACAAATCTTTTTGTTTTTACCATTTTTTTGAACAATTCTTGAAAATGTTCCAGGAATATTTAAATGCAGCTTAAAGTTGAAAACTAGTTATATAATGAAACAAAGTATTTGCAAAAAAATTTATTACTTTCCTTAAGTATGAGAAAGTTTGGGAACGTTCTCACACATTGGGAACGGGTTTGGTTTAATTAGTCAAGCATTGCATAACATAATCTTTTGCTACTTTTTTAAGTGAAATTATTTATTTCAATATGAAATAGTAAAACCAGAAAATTCGCACAAACACGGTACAAATGTGTGTTATAGCACAACACTTACGGAGGGAGTAAGGTTATATTTTTTTTTTAATATTTTCATTGAATACATATTAGTATTTCGAAAATATTAATGCAAAATTTAATATCTTAAGAATATTATGTAAAAATTCAAGTCAATTGGAGCAAGGTTGGTAAATTACCAAGAAGAATTTTACAAGCATTTTATCTTGTTGACTCCAAAACTGCTTCTACGTTCAAACCCATCTTCCGCACAACTAACATTTTCGAAGTCCGTCAGCTGTATGCGTTTAAAACTATTGCACCGAGCCTTTTGAAACTTTGAACACTATTTCGACACATAATTCACGAGTGAAAGCCCGAGAAATTTCCACATAGGTTAATAATAGTTTTTCTTTCACACTAACAAGTTTTCCGATTTATTTTCAAATCGCTTTTTTCTCTTCAAAGTGTTCGAAAAATATTTAATCATCATTTAATTATAGCATCGTGAAAATTTTTTTTTTCGAAAATTATAATTTAATATACCGTTGATTTTAATAAAGAGATTTTAATTGTGTTATCATAAAAAATCACAAAATATGCGTATTTGCACGAATTAACCTTACACCCCCTTAAACAAGTTCCCGGCGAATAGAACAGCATTTTTTAGCACCATGAAGTCACAGCTTAGAATTTTTGACCTCTTGCCTTATCTGTCTTAACCAGCACTCCGCTGTATCGTTAAAAAACAACTGAGGAAATAAATTTGATCCGACACATCTGATTATCATTGCTGAATATTGAAATAATTTTTGTATATTTTTTTTGCCTTTTGTTCATTGATTCGTGTAACATCCGAGATTCACTACTCGTTGCATTGCCGATTGCATTTGATTCACTTTTTCTGTGTAGTGTATTTTCTGTTTTTACTTTGTTACCTAAAATCATAACCATCTACTCCGATATTGTCAAAATCGTAACGCAACAGTCGTGCATTCGCCGAGTCGTCAAGCGGTGCTGCACAGCCGAGAGCAATTAATCCACAGATCGTCAGGACGCTTAATGCAAACTTCATTTTATATTTTGTTATTGTATATTTCTGTTTCTATTGAAATTTATATAAAACATCCGTTAAGTCCGAGCTCGTAGTGTTCTCTTTTGCGGTTTCTAACTAATGCACTATTTTTTCTTATGCTGTTTGCTTTTTATATGCATAAATTAATGCGCAGAAAATAAGAAATAAAATCGCAATCGGTATATTTAAGTAACCTAATAGAGTGCCCGAAAAACTTGTATAAATACACAGTTTGCCATTTTAACGCCACGAGTTGAGAAAAAATGTGGTATGAAAGAGATGAGAGCTAACATTAGCATCAGAAAGCGCCAGTTGTTAGGTAAAAGAATGCATAAAACGAATTTGGAAACAATCTGAGATTTGAAAACAAGTTGGCCAATTAATTATATTTTAATGCAGTTATGTTCAAAACGAGATAGATATATTGTATACATATGTATGTATATATGTTTGTACATATGTACATATGTATGTATATATGTTTGTACATATGTATACGCTACATATATTTACTTTCCTAATGTGGGTCAATGTTAGGTATTCGGCTTATAATTCGTGATGTCATGAATGATCCAACTTGAACAACTGGAAATTCTGATTCCTTATAATGGCCTGAACTCCTAAGAATTAATTAAAAACTCCTAAGTATGGATTAAATAGACCGAAGCATATCGATAACGTGCTTTGCGCTTGACCAAAATGTATTGAGGCGGCTAGTATCAAGAAAGATCATAAAAGCAGAGAAGTGCTGCTTTGACAATTTGTGTCCACCACCAGCGCACCACACGTCGATAATCGAATAAAACTGCCAACATAACTTTGATGAGGTTTTTTCGGCTTCGGCTCCTCTTTTCCACGATATTCGACCGATGGAACGTTTGTTTTCAGGTCGTAAGCATAGATTCAACACTCACCGCCAGTAATAATCCTGGTATTCGGAAGACATCGTTTCACAGACGTCAACGCCCCGCTGGTTTTCATAAAAGTTGAATGATTCTGGAAACAAACGTGCTTTTACTTTTATAAGGTCTAAATAATCTTTCAAAATGGTTTTCAGTGATCCTTCCGATATTCCAACAATTCCAGGAAGATCTCTGACTGTTAATCGTCGATTCTCTATTACCAGTTCCTTTATTTTATTGACGTGTTGATCGTCAGTTCATGTTGATGACCGTCCTCCTGGCCATGGCTCGTCGTCAACGCGTTCTCGACCCTCTTTGAATATTTTATACCAATGAAAAACACTTGCTTGCCACAAGCAATTATCACCGAAGGCCTTTTGCAACATTCTGAACGTTTCGGCATCAGAAATCTGATTCCGCACAAAAATTTATTGAATACTTTCACTCTTCGTAAAAATCGCCAAATGAACTTTATGTACTTCAGAAAGATTAGCGTATACTAAAGACTAATGATTATTTTGATGTGACATTTGACATGGAAATATTTTGGCGAATGGGTTATCGGCCGAAATTTAAATTAAAAAGTCTTACTATTTTTTGCAAACAGAACTAGTAAATCTACTTCAGAGAAACCAATTGGATTCATTGCGGTTTTTTCCTTCAATACGAACACTCTCGATATGACAGTTATGTTCGAAAATACGACAGAAGTGATAATATTTCACGAATTACGTCATAAACGTAAAATTCAACGCTATGGGAAAACAAACTTGTTCCAATATATATACTATACATCTCATATTTACATATACCTACATATACCATATATAAAAAGTCATAACCATATTTGAAGACAGGAAAGTAAAATGCATCCGATGGGTGTGAGAAACTCACTTGTAGTTTATTATCTTAGAAGATATATTTTATAAAATTCATTTGACAAGTAAACATTTATCCATTGAACAGTAAAACCCGTTACAGTTGTGGAAGAGATGGACATATTTATTATTTATAATCTAAACTTTTTATTTCGTATTCGCTATTTAAGCTTTTCGACCTTAATGAATTTTGCGCCATCTTACGTAGCTTTCGCTTTTAATTTGTCAAGCAACCATTATAACCAGTTTATTATTTTGTAGACTTACCCATTTGAACAATTTATAATTACATACCTTTGAAATACGTCTAGCTTTATTTGATGCACCAGAAAAGGTGAAAAAAGTTTTTCAGTTGTAGATATTTTGAATGAAGCGTTGGTTCTTTTTTCTCTTTTGTATATTTTCATTTATAAAATTATAATTTGATGCCTCTTTTTTCTCTTAATTACACTTTAAATTCTCTAGATATGTATGTACTATTAGTAATTTGGGTGTCGAATTGTTCTTTTTCCGGTTTGCACGAAAATCAACAAGAGCTCAAAACGTGTTGTCCAACACTAAACTATTCATTCAGTAGCTTTTCAGAAAGCTTTACGTCTATCGAATGAACGAACGGTTAATATTGAATTTGTTCTAGTTCTTCTTGATGTGGATAAATAAACGGTTATTAAGTGCTTAAGTCAGTAAAGAATTTTGGAAAAATCGAGTTTATACCGTGTATGTTGATAAATTTGCGTGAAATAGTGTTCTCGCGTACACCTGAGTAATGTCAAAAAATTGTGCAATCAGCACAGGCTTTTTCTGCCCCAATATTCTTTATATAGTGATTTTCGACATCCCACTTGTCTTTAATCCGTTTGGATTGGTCAAAATGTGCGATATTTTAGTGAAATTAAGGGAGCAAGCGTTCTGACAAAATATGGGGCTTAGCGCTTAAGAAATCGTCTGGGTGTAACCCTCCGAAAAATCACTGATTTCAAGATTTTTTTTTTAAATAAATACCTTAATGACGAATACGATTTAATGTGAGTGAGGTATGTATGAGGATTTAATGTTTATTTATTGGGTGTATAATAGTTGAAATGACAGGTAAAAATGGTCCTGTACGATGTCCAAGATTGCGGTCGTAATTTTGATATAAAGCAAAAATTTCAAAAAGATTATTAATCTGTAAAAAAGTCGCTATCGCGCTATGGGAGCTTTTTTTTGTGTTTTTTTTTTAATTTGTAAAAATGGCGGCGGTTTGAACAAAAATTATCGACTTCGGAACTTTTTTCACAGTTCTCGTAGAAAAAAAATAGGATGATTTAAAAATAAAAACAAAAAAGCTTCCATAGTGCGATAGAGAATGATGTTAAAAATGTTCTCTCCAAACTCATTTGTCAAAGCGGTTCTAGAAAGTTTTGTACTTCAGCAGTGCTTTCATTATCAGGAATAACGTTCGGTCGAAAAACTGAATGCAAATGGAGTGCAAATGCTTCGGCTTTCTCTTGATTATCTCTGCATCTGACACCATAACTATTTTCAATAATTGTGTTTTTTCTGGTAGGCCTCTTTAAATATTTGGTTGCCTTCCACAGATTTCTTAGATATTCTGCTGTTTCTTGGTATTTTACTTTCCGCAATTTGCACTTCAAATCGTTAATTATCTTGTTTAAAATTCGTTTGTTAAGAGGACTTCGAACTACTTTCGCCACTTTTTCTTGAGTATTCTCTTCTCTTCGCTGATCAGCCGTCTTAATTCAATGGAAAGTTACATTTTTTTGAATTCATCAGCACTTGATTGTGCAGTGAAAAGAAATCCCGCTTAATGGATAGCAATTATAAGCTTTTCAACTGCTTAGTAAATATCATGGCTAGTATTTACGAGTAGTATATTCAAACTAGCTCGATTTCGGAATGCTGCTGTATCAGTATTTTGTGTATTAGTTTTGTATGGTTTTTCCGTACTCGACACAGTAGTCCCAAACGTTACTCTTATTGGCGAGTGATCAAAGTTTAAGTCAAAGCTCTCCTTAATGTGAAGTTGATGTTGTGATATGCCTTTATACACGACAAAATCCAGCAGCACTGGTCTTTTTCGAGGATCGCTAGGCCAGTATGTGAGATTTTGTCGAACAAGGAATGTTGAATTCTTTCACAAGATTTTTAAAATAAAGTTTTGCCACCACCAAAACATATTGGTGAGTCGAAAAAGTATTTTCGCATTTCTAATCAAACTTAAACTTATTTTTCTTTTTTAATTTATACAAATATGTATATTTTTTTTCGAGCACTTTTTGCCATTTTTCCGCTAGAAATATTATTCCATCAGTATAAAACTTTAATCAGTGTAAATCGAAATTTCCAGAAGGGAAGCGAGCGAATCATTGTTGTGCTAGACGAACTGATATGTCATCGTCTCCGTAAACTTCACAAATTTCATTGGTGGCTTGCGTAGCATTCTTCCCGTTTTTTACACAAAAAGTTAAAAACATAGCGAGTTTTTTCATTATTTTCACTAATTTTTGAACAGTTGTAACTTTTTTTCAACTTCCCCGAATTTTATTTATTTTTAGTTAAGCTTAAAATCTCACCTTTCCAACACTATATGGTATGACACAATGTGATTGGTAGAACTAGAGATATACATACGAGTGCAACGACATCTACTGAGAAATACGAAAAGACTTTTTCGACTACTCAATATTTCCCAGGCTTTCATCGCAGCTAGTTGCTAGGGTATGAAATCTTCGGTAACGTCCGGAACCTAGCACTTTTTTTTTACTTGTTTAATGTATTAATTGCAACCCTGAATATTAGCAATAAAAATTGTGGTTTACCTTAATATGTTATCCATGAATTTTACCGCTTATATACATACATACAAACAAATTAAATAAGCATTGGCAGTTTATTCTTGAAAATGCTCAAAACATTGAACATTTTTAATATGTATGTATATGTATGCTGTTTTCAATTACATACCATAGTACAATTAACATTTAGACATATATGCTATAACTCTATGTATTTTCATATTTTATTTTTATGTATGTACAAACTTATGTACTTAGTGTATTCATCTGCAAACAAGTAATCATGTAATATGTATATGTATGTATGTATTCATGCGACATGCGTCTACACCAATTCAGCTATTTTGCCTTTGTGATAATATTACTCCAAGAAATGCACCAGATATTTACGTATGCGATTTCCAGAAGTTATTACAATTTGCCTAAATTAGTTTACATTTACTTCTTCTTTATTAGTTTAACAAATGTGCCTATTATTTCTTTTTTTTTTCATTGAAAAACTATACTAAAGGGAGTCGAAAGCTGTATAACAAAAATATTTGTTGTAATAAGCGCTTTAACCGGTTAATGCCACATATTATAAAACTAACTAAAATTTAATAGTTTCTGCTGCGAATATAAATATTAAGTCTATAAAAATATAAATAGTTAATTGTTAACAACAAAAAAAATATGCTCAACCATAAACAATCTATTCAATTCCTTTTCTCAATAATCCGTAGCTTTTAAGCTGCATACTTAAAAATAACAAGCTGTGTGACGGTATAAAGTACATTAGTAGTTAAACAATTTCATTTACTGCGACAATAAATCACGCCCTCACTCTCCGTAGAGTTCTTTCTATGCCCAGCCTAACGCTTCACACCGAATAAATTTGGTATTGATTTGATTTTCTTACGCGAACAGTTCAAATAATCTTTATACATATCCGAGCGCAAATAACGGGAATACGAATCACTCTTCATGAGGTGATAGACATGCGCAGCGGCCACATCGAAACACCAGCGATTCGGCCCATTCACGGCGTTGACGGCCTCACGTGCCAATTCCACTGATTTCGAGTCCACATTCACCGGACAGGGTGCATCGGGTGCGAGAAACTCTTGCCAGATTTTGTGTATTGCTTCTTTGATTTCAGATTGTGGTAGTGTTTTCATCTGTTGCACCGACTCCCAAAACCTGTACGATAGAAGAGCGCATATTATTAGTAGTAATATTTTTTTGGCAATTTATTACTGTTTACTTACTTTAAATTCTCGCCACTGTATTCCTTTTCGAGAAATTTCGTGAATTGCTCACGTCCAACGGGATCGTTTAGTAGCTCACGTAAACTGAAGCCCCAACGTTTTACATGACGCAAAGGTACTTCTTTTCTGTAGGTGAGAAATTATTTTTTTTTTGAAATTTTTGTTGTAATATTTGGGAAGATGTCTTCACGAAATTCGGCAGAGGCTATTTTCCAAAACTCCGCTACAATCTTCGAAGAAATGGTTAGGAACGGACAACTATTGGATACAGCTGCCATACGAACTGACAACTGAGACAACTTTTTTATTTGAGAAGATATCTTAACGAAATTTGGCAAAGGTTATTTTCCAGAACTGTATAGGTGTTCTCTGAAGAAATTATGGAGATCGGTTAACGACTAGATATAGCTGTCATACGAATTGACCGATCAAAATCAAGTCCTTGTATAGAAAACTTTTTTATTTGACAAAATATATTCGCAAAATTTGGCAGAAATCATTTTCCAAAGCACCGTTATAATCTCTGAAGAAATCGGACATGTATTGGATATAGCTGCCATACAAACTTATCGATCAAAATCAAGTTAAAGATATTTTATACCCTTTTATGCAATAAAAAAAGGCCTATGAAGTGTATTATAGTTTCAATGGAGCCGAAGTTAACGTGTTTTCTTGAAAATGTTGAAAGTGGTCCATATTCCCTCTAATACCGATATGAAAAGAATATTGATTACTTCCGAACTAAACTAATCATTTCTAATAAGCCTTAATACCTAACTATACTTATAATACCACAACCATTTATCTCAACACCCTTAATTATATAGGTATGCTACTTACGAGTTACGTTCCGCATCCCACATTTCAGTGCTGTCCGTTTGCCAAGGATTTGGCAACTCGGGTGATGTTATAAAGTAATCAAATTCATTGTATTGCTCGTAGTAGGCAACCAAACTGTGTTATAAATGATAGCACCATTATAAATGAGCACCAAACTATATCTGAATTGAATATTCCAATTTGACTTACGCTTCGGCTGCCTTTGACACTTTTATTGTGCGCCGCTCGAGCTTTTGTTTGCGCAAACCAATCACACGCGTCACCTGTTCGACGGGATTCTTGGCCACAGCACCGCCGGATGTGCCGCAACCGTGACCGCCACGTCGATATGCTTTCTTAATGTCGATTTCGGTTGTATTTACACAGCCTGGCATTGGTCGGTGAACATCCCAGAAGGCGCGCTCCTGTGAGTCCAATACTTTGCGCTCGAGCTTATCACGTTTTTTGGCCACTTTGCTTTGTGACTCCGCCTGTTATGAAGTTAATAGTAGTTATTCAAAGGAAATGTTCAATTTATGTGTAGGCTACCAACCTGCATGAATATGAATTCCCATTTGCGTGAGAACATCTTCTGTAGTTTGGCTAAATTTTCCGCCTCGTAATCGGCCAATTCCAGTCGGGTTTTGTTCTGCATCGTGCGCTTGCACAGATACACGGCATAATCTGTGTTCTCAGGCTCCCAACAATTTGATGGCCAGAAGTAGGGTGTTTGAAATCTGTGTGAAATTGAATGAATTTTAATATACAAGTTCACGTTTACATATTTTTTATATTCACATACATTCAATAAAATCCAAATCCTACTCACCTATAAAAAGTGCCATCGTTTTTCACAGTCAACTGATGATCATCGATGGGGAAAATGTAGCCATGTGATGCAAGCAAATGCGCAAAGTGCAATGCTTCAGTCACATCTTCAACATCTAAGTTCTTTAGTATCCAAGCGACTAAGTCGGCACCGGTAAAGACCGACGGCACTTTGCTCATAAACGCTTTGACAGTGCGCACCGCCACACCCGTAGATTCCGCTTGCATCTTCTCAATAATTGCTTCCATCTGTGGGTTTGCAAGAAAGCCATACTACAGATTATGTTATAATTTTTTTAGTAATGCGAATTTACCTGCTTAATTTGAAATTAATATGGATTTTATATAACATAATGAAGCAGTAATATATTAGAAATTATATCTGTTCTGTATATCTGCTTCATCTAAAGATGTCCTCGGGCATACCGAAAAATTTTACAAATTGAATACCGCATATGTTTATGTTTACTCTAACAAGTTCACATAAATATTTTAATGAAGGAAATTTTATCATTCGTCGGTACTAAGCGATAGGGAGCAGTAAAATTTGGCATTGTATAAATTACTCATACCACCCGTTGTCCTCAATAAAAGCTATTGCTCATATATACGTATATAGGTATGTATATACAGCCGTTGACAACTAATTAGAAACGACACCTATTTTGAAGTAAATGATATTATTTTCCAATAAATCACGTATATTTATTGTATTGTCACTTATTTTATTGAAACCTATGTTAAACTCAATCTCTAATAGTACATTTTTTTTAAATTCGTGTTTGTTTTGAAGATTTTAACAAAAACATGTGGAATCAACGATTTGGGTGCGACAACTAATTAGACACGAAAATATTTTATCAACAAAAAATAATGATATTACAAAAACTTGCTTACTTTCAGTTAGAATTTTGTTGGTTATCTCTTTTACTTTATTATTGCGTCACATCGATTCAGAATTGACGTTATAAGACTCTAACAGCGCGGCAATGGTGTAGCTTGCAATGCCGTCAATTTCGTCACAAAGAACATCATATTTTTTTGGTACATATAGCTCTTTTAACATCACTCAGAGATGTTCTAACGGATTTAAGTCTGGGCTGGACAATTCCCACTCCAAAACATTGATAGAATTTTCATTAAAAAACTTTTGTGTCAACTCAGACGTATGTTTGAATTGTTATCTTTCTTATAACAGGCAAATTTTCCTCAGCCCATGGCAACATGACATTTTTTTAGGATTTCGACGTATTTCTCCTTGTTTAAAATTCCATCAATCTTATGGAGTGGAGTGGATCAACACCATTTCAGATTAAACATCCCCACACCATGATTGATCCTCCACCATACTCAACTACGCGTGGAACATAGCGAGAATCAATTTCTTGAATTATTGGACAGCGAACATATCTTTGATCATCAAGACCTAAGCGATTAATTTTTGTTATATCGTTCCAAACGACATACCGCCGTTGATTTTTTGTCTTAGACCAATAAGAGTTGGCAAAGTCTACGCGTCGTTTCTACGAATTTTAGTCAGAAGTGGGTTCCTGCGTGCTGCCCTGCCGTGAAGTCTAGATTCGACCAAACGCCGGGCTATTGTTCTCTTGGATATTTAGACATTGTATTCGCCTTGAATTTCATATAGAATGTCAGTGGAACTCATTTTTGGGTCTCTTCGCGAGATAGTATTAATCCTGTGGTCTATTTCTTTAGCAGTTTTTGGTTTTTTTCTTTGTGTGCAATATTGAAAATAGTTTTAAAATTCTGTATATGCTTAAGGACATTCAAAACAATTTTTTTGAGCATTTGACCTTATACGAAATTTCTTTGCACATCTTTCCAAACCGACGAAGGTCAAAAATGTAGCTGCAAAGGGTAGGTGTACAGCTGCAGCTATTCCTCATTAAAAAACTTGAATATTTTAAACCACTACTTTGAAACACACCCTTACCTGAAATCAATAATATTATTAATAAAAATTAACACATTGACTAATTTTAGTTCTTTAAACAACTGTTTCTAATTAGCTGTCGCACTTGATTCATCTTCTATATCGTAACGCATTTACTATTTGGGAAAAAATGAAAAGAACTTTAACTTTACAATTACAAAACTGATTGAATTTAGTAGTAAATAGAGTAACACGAACAATGAAAGCCTTTTAGGAATATGAATAACGGTATATCAAATATTTATATGGTTATACTCATTAGCCACCTACAAAAAAGGGAGCGTTTCTAATTATGTAGTTGTCAGCGGCTATATATTACATGTTCTATAAGAAATGTAATGGAGTTAGCATCAAATTAGCTATTTTGCTAAGTGAACTTCAAGTAAATACTTTACAATAGGCAAAGTTAAACGTTGATAAAATATATTTAATTGAAAACCAACGTGGCGTATGAGTAATGTTCCAATATTGAAGTCATCCAGCAGATGCTTTATAAAAACCAGAAAAATTAAAAATCGTAGCGTTATATTAGACTATTTTAAACATTCGCTTTAATGTTAAGTATATACATATGGGGTTACTACTCCCATTAACATGTAGAAATCTCTCAGAATAGTTAAAAATGTTTGGACTTGACGTATTTTAAAGTATAGCATTTGACAATGTTTTTCGTCGCGAGAAATAGGTTTCAAAGCAGTGTTTCACCATCTAACTTATTCCACAAGAAACAAAGCCGGTGCCGTGTTTTAAAAATGATTGATTCTCTTTGGAAGCCAGTAGTGAAAAAAGCGATAATAGTTTTGTTTAAGCAGATGGAATTATGAAGAAAATTATATATGTGTTAAAAATGACATATTCACTATTTCCTTGGTTAAATTATTGAAATTATGTTCTTTACTTTTAATTGAATATTCGGCTAAAGCTGTGTATTGCTTTGGACTTTGATAAAAATAGTATACAAGTACTAATGAAGAAACACCAAAAATAATGTGGTGATCTATTTCAATGAAATCAATTAATTTAATCAATTGATCAATACGTTTTTTTTTTTGCAAATTAACGCATGTTCAATGTGTTTACGTTTAATTCGTCAAAGATTTTTTGATCTTCTTATTGTGTTACATCGTGCCGTGAAATAAGAAAAGTTAGTGCTCAGTAAAAAAAAACAACGTTTTGAAGCAGCCTTTCTATCGAAAAAAGTCCCTAAGGAGTATTAAAAAACTGCAAAGTATTAGTATAATTGTGAAAGGAGGTCCCGACTATTATGCAAAAACTGGAAGCGTAGGTGACAGGCCAGAAAGAGTAAGAAATCTTGTGACATCTAAAGGTCACGAGCAGAGCTGGCCTCTAATGCACCTGCAGGCAATTCCAAAGCCAACATCTACGTAGACAGCCAAGTAGCAATCAAGGCAATAAACTCGTATCGCATATCGGCCAGAAGTGTCTGCGGAACTAAGGAAACCAACTTCAATTCTACTAGGTGTCAGGCCACAAAGGCATCGAAAGGAATGAAATAGTGAACGAGATTGCCAAGAATGGTGTACGGCTAACGCCCGAAAGCGTGATCAACATTGAGAAACCCATATACGATGATCTGGACAGAAGTATGGTAAAGAAAATCAAACCCGGATGTAACGAGCTACCTGCGTGCAAAACTGCAACAATTATGTGCTAAACGGTAGATCGGAAGTAAACAAAATTCTTATTGACACTCAATAGAAGAGATTTTAGGAACATAATCGGAATACTAACTGTTTACTGTGTGGTGGAAACGCTGTAAGCATCTGGGGTACCAACGGTAAGGTACAATGAAGGAGATATCGGTAGTGAGGCCATAGAAACTGTTCAAATTCGCGTCAGGCGCAGGCACCCTAAAGAATGACTACTCCTCATGGACTTAGTAAATGAACTTCATCTGGTATCACAAAAGACCAAAACTGGTCTATGCGTGGCTCATTGGCCTACCAGATTAACCTAACCTAAAGATTAGGATAATGCTATTGTTTTTAAGAAAAAAATACTGCTCAGTCTAAGAGAAGCTAAAAAAAGTTTATTAAAAAGTGATTAGATATATCTCCGGATAGAATACGGGACAGACTTCATCAAACCCTCTACTTTTAAAAACACACATTGAATAAAAGTTGCATTGGAAAACATCAACCATGATTGGAACCAACTTTTGTATTTTTCAACGCTTTCAGCAGTGTTTTGCTAAGAATAGAACAAAACATATATTTAAAAGAATGTTAAGCAAACCTGAAGTCAGCTGAAACAATTTTAGAAAAACATAACCATGCTTAGGTCGGTGCACCTCAGTAGTGCTTCAAAGAATTCGTCTCAAATTTGTATTTCTAACCAAATTTCGTTTACGGAGTCGTTGCGAATGTTGGAAAACGGTGATCCAAAATCACAAGCGTAGTACGGAGCCTTCAAAAACGGTCGAGAGATCGTTGAAGACATGCCTCGTTCTGGACTATCTTCGACCTCTTCAACTGATGAAAATATTAAAAAAATGAAGGATATGGTGCTTGAAACTCGTCAGGCAATAGTTAGGGAGATGTCAAGAGAGAGCGACATCTCTCGCGAGTCCGTTCGAATGATTTTGATGGATGTTTTGGGTATGAAACAAGTTCTTTATCGACTCATCCCAATAAAGCTGATTGTTTTTCAAAAAGAGGACAGGACTCTTTGGAATTCCGATCCCACATTCATGGAGAGCATTATAACTGCTGATGAGACATGGGTTTATGGCATGGAATCAAGTCAACAAACATCGGAATGGAGGAAAAAAACGAGTCGAAACCAAAAAAAGTCACGCCACAGCCGCCAAAAATTAAGATGATGCTCATTGTTTTTATCGATATTCGTGATTGGTAAATTGATGATTTGGTGCACTATGAAATTATTCCGGAGGGACAGACGGTCAATAAGGAGTTCTATTTGTCCATATTGAGGCGTTTCCGTGAGAACATCTGTCGAAAACGGCCGGAGTTGTGGAAGAAAAAATCATGGATTTTACACGATGACAATGCATCATTGCATCGATCCACGATTGTGACTGAAACTAAAGCCAAAAACTCAATGAATACCATCGATCAACCATCGTATTCACCAGATTTGGCTCCGTGTGATTTTTTCTTGTTCCCCAAACTGAAATTGCCGCTCCGTGGAAGCCGGTTTTAGTCGATCGAAGTGAGGAAACAAAATTCTCTGAAGCAGGGAAGGCCATCCCAAAAAGTGCTTATTAAAAGTCTTTCGTAAAATTTAGTGGCACAAGTGTATTACATATGGTAGGGATTACACTGAAGGCGATAAAATAGATATTGATGAATGATTCAATATTTTGCGTTTTATTTACAATTTCCGGGTACTTTTTTGCCAGAAGAAGGAATTCCTTGTACAAAAATAAAATACATGTTTCTTTTAAGTGTTTACTGTGTGTGATGGGACATATTAAGCACCGAAACTCCTTTCTACTATTTACTGTGTCATATGAACTCATCTCGTTTTCTGTTGATATAATTTCACTTAGGAGACACTGCATGCCTGTATGTTTGTACATACAACAATTTCATTTGGTGAATTGGAATGGGTTTTGATAAAACTGTTGCTTAGTATAAATATACACTACAAAAACTAAACATACGCAGCTAATATCCGCTTAAAGACTACCACCAACTGTTTAATAAAATATTTGCGACTTTTTGTATTGTTGTTTTTTGATTACCTTTTTGTACACCAGAATATTGGGCGCATCTTCGTTGCGACGCTGTTGTGGGTGATTTAGAATGGCGCCAGTGGTGAGTGAAGGCTTCGCACCAGGCAGCGCAGTATGGGAGCCGTCCGCGCCGCCACCACTGCCACTGCTGGCCGACGATTTCCCATGTTGAGCGCTTTGTTGCTGCTGCTGCTGATGATGTTGATGATGATAGTGACTGTTGCTCACACCCAAACCGGTACTGGCGGCACTATTGCCACTGCCGTTGCCAGTGATGCCACCCACGGCAGCCGGTGTAGACATGCTGGTCACACTGCTGGTGCTGTTCGTACTCGAGGTGCATGTGCTATTGCTTGTGGTGCTGTTGGCGCTGTTCATGTTGAAATTCACCTTTGGCGCTGACGATGATGATATTGGTGATGATGTAGTGGTGGTGCTGGTGGATAGTATTGTTTTGCCGCTTGCAACTGTGGCGGTAGTTGCAACGGTGACAGTTGTTGTAACGTTTGCTGTTGTGATGCTTGTTGTTGTCTTATGGTTGTTGCTGCTGTTTTCGCTTTTGACAACAACATTTTCATTTATTGTGAAACTAGTGGTGTCTGTAATGGTAGTTTTTTCGTTACACTTGGTGGCTGTCGCCGCCTCAACGCCTGCAGTTGTTTTCTCTGTTTTTGTTGTTGTAGCAGTTGTTGGTGCTGGCGCTTCTACAGCTGTTGCTGTTGGTGTTGTTGCTGATATATTAGCTGTATTCGTAGATGTGGCAGGCGGTGGCGCAACGACAGGCGTAACTACCGTTTTGGGCGTTGCTCCTTGCGGTGTGGTTGGCGTTACCGGTGTGGCCGGTGTTATTGTTGTAGATATAGCTGCTTCAGCGACCGTGGCAGGCGTCGCAGCTGTTGAGGAGTCATCCTCGCTCGCCAATTCAATCGAAATTGTCACATTTGACAACTCTAATGGCTTCATATTTGTTGTAGTTATTGTTGTGATTGCGATTTTTTCCGACACTTCATTACAATTATCGCCGCTCGTTACTTTGCTTGCTGCAAGCGTTTGCGCCGCAACCTCACCATTGTCACCACCCTCAAGCGCTATGCGTTGGCGGTGGCCCATTTCCTCGCCCCCAATTGCACTGTTTGCACTGGCGGCGCTTTCGGCTGCCGACTTGGCAGCCAAGACGATTGAAGTTTGCGTTTTGTCCACCTCTGAAGTCATCGTTACCATTTTTTCATTGATTAGGAGTTATGGTGATTGAGATTTCGCCGCCGCACAAGTATACAAACTAGCTATGTATGTACAGGTATCATGCATACATATATACATATGAAAAAACTTCAATTCCTTTCAATTACTTATCACCGTTAAAATCACTTTCCATTTGTGTTTCGTTTGACAAGTCTACACGAAGACATTTACCGATTTGCAGCGCTTTGGTTTGTACGAAATACACGCTTCGATAACGGTTATACGCCAAATGACAGTATGAACACCCCGCCACTAACCGACCGACCGACCGACCGACTGTCGCTACAAGGTGCACAGAGGGCAGTAAAAGCTAAAAAGGTCAGACCGAACTGCCGTTATCGGAGTTGTAGCACTCGAACTTACACGCACACTTACCTACCTACACGCACCCACATACATACGCACGCACGTATGTAGATACACTCTCTGAGTGCGCACACTTAAGCCATTTTTTATTTGATATTTATTTTTATGGCCGCTGCTGTTGCATTTGTTGTTGTTGTTGCTGTTCAAAACAGCGGGGTTGGGTCGCGAGTAATTGCTGTGCTCTCTGCGCCAGCTACCTTTCACTCGGCGCTGTTCATATATATACATATATACATATATTTTCTTCCTTTTTCCTTACGCACTCGTACAAATTTTTCCGTATAGCAAATTATCTGCAGACGAATTTATATTAACTCAACCGTATTAACACTTTCAAATTGTTAACTTTTAATTTATTATTTAGTATTGCGTTTTGATTTCAACATTATTTCACATTTTAATACACAAAAACTGTCAGTTGTACCGAAATTTCCAGAGTTATGTATTAATATGTTGCACCGTTAGATATTTCCTCCTTTGCACGCCACACATAAATTCCAAATGTCACTTTGCCACTCGAAGCTGCCTGACACTGGTACTGGCAATGGCATACCGCCACTACTCGTGCGCTCAGCTTACTCGTTTAATCGCTTCGGTTGGCATTCGTTAGCTCGTTGGTGGCGCTCCTTTCGTGTCAGTTGTTCGTGACAATTTGCTCATCGTTTATTAATGCCGATAAAGTTATTTTTGTAGTTTTCCTTTGTTGTTGCTGCCAATTTTATGGTGTGTGCTTCTTTCAAGTGTCTTGCTTCAATGGCTTGCTCTCTGCCATTTCTGCCTTTCATGTTCTCTACTCTACTACTTTCGGTTCCCATTTGAGCGTCGGCTCTCTGTTTCACCGTTAGCAACGTTAATAGTGTTGCCACTAGCTGTCATTTGTGAGTTAATTTGTAATTCAAATACATTTATTAAAAGTTATAGACAACTTTTGTGTCGAGCGAGTTAGTCACTGTTTAATTTGTAATGAATCTTCAAGAAAAGTCTTTACCAAAAATATCTATATATTATATACACATATGAGAATTTCTGCTACCAGTTTTGATGTTTTCATGTTTTGTATAGGTTGTGGTTACTTTTGCTTAAAATGTATATGTGACCTGGTCTACGGAAAGGGGGCTTAGGTGTCAAAAAATCAATTTTCACTTTTTAGTTGATTCGGATGGAAGATGAGATTTTTAACAGCTGTTTCCCAGAAAACTAGTTTTCGCACGTTAGCTCCCTTCTCCCTTTTCGTAGACTAGGTCACATATATGAAATTGGTTAAGTTACCTAGATTCATATACGAGGTGGGTTCAGAATATAAAATTTCGTGGGTTTGGAGAGTCCAATTGTCAGTTTCGTTTATTTGATTGTTATACATGCCATTGAAATACTTGCTTACTGCATTTGTAGCAAGTACTACCTTTGTCTGTCGTCTGGGAATTGCTGGCCAAAACAAGAGTTAACCCATTTCCGGCGGCACCTAGATCCGCTGCATTGATTTCATTTCAACTTTTTATTTTGCTTATAATAAAAATAAAAACTCGATGCTTAAAATTTTTTTTGAGATTGTTACATTGAGCCGTTTAGCCACGGAATCAGAAAGATGCAAAATCGCATACGAATATTGATTTCACGACATATCTCGTTCATTTTCGACTTGGTGATTTTTCAAAGTTGCTGGTCGAAAAATGGACCAATAGCTGTAAATGGGTTCGACCATTGGAAAAAGCACTGGCACAAGTCCATAATATCAAAAGGAAATATTCTGAAAGCGACGACTTTAATGTAGACGATTGAGTAAATAATTTTTAACCAAAAAAAAAAAAAACTCAGCAACTTCAAATTTAATGTGGAATGTATATTAACATTCGAAAGAACATACTTTCGCTTTTATTTTTTTAAGATTATCTCTTTCAAATTTTGGCCGCGGCTACGTCTCAGATATTCTATCCGTTAAGCCCAATTTTCGGTGACTCGTTCGAGCATTTTAACTATTAACAGGCGAAGGACACGCTTGATGTTTTGCTCCAAGGCCTGAATCGAAGCGGCATTGTCCGTATAGACTTTAGATTTTACATATCCCCACAGAAAAAGTCCAATGGTGCGATATCACACGATCTTGGTGGCCAATCGATCGACCCAAAACGTGAAATTATCTGCTGACCGAACTGATCTCTTTATAAATCCAATGATTGATGCGATGTGTGAGATTTGGTGCTGTTTTGTTGAAACTAAATGTCGTCGAGATCACGAGTTTCAATTTCAGGCATCAAATAGTCGGTTATCATGGCGCGATAACGGTCGCTATTGACGATTTCCTTCTCAACGGCATCATTTTTGAAGAAATATGGACCGATGGTTCCACCGTCTCACAAACCACACCAAACCGTTGTTTTTTCTAGATGAAATGACAGCTTTTGAATTTCTTCAGGTTGCTCTTCGTTCTAAATGCGCCAATTGTGCTTGTTTATATACCCATTAAGCCAGAAATGGGCCTCATCGCTTAACAAAATTTGTCACGAAAATGTCGGATTTTCTTGGAACTTTTCACGATCCTATAGAGCGAAGCGATGTCCCTTTGGAAGGTCGAGCGGCTTCAGTTCTTGCACAAGATGTAATTTGTTCGCTTTAAATTTAAAATCTTGACGTACAATGCGCCAAATCGTTCCACACGTCAGTCCGAGTGTTTGCGAGCGGCGCCGAATCGACTCTTCACGGTCTTCGTGTACACTCTCAGCAACGGCTGCTATTGAAAAAAGTACCTCCACTTGGATCACCTGTTGTATGTATATAACGGGTTTTTCAATAGGGACACTATAAAAGTAGACTGATAGGGACAGCAAACGACGCCATATTTTTGCCGCTTTTTTGACTCTTTTGACATATCTCTTCAGTAATGTTCGCCGCTCCCGAAATTCAGAGTCAGTGGCTTCAACTTTAAGAGTGCTGCGTCCAATTTATGGTCGTTGTAAGCGTGCTGTCGGATCAAAATTTGAGCGTCTAGTGGAAAAATTTGAATTCACAGGCATAGTACAAAATGTTCCCGTGAAAGTGAGACAAAGAAATGCACGTAGTGTCGAGAATATTGGTACCGCTAGCGCATCAATTGAGGAAGACCAAAATCAGTCTCTCACACGTCGTTTTCAAGCGTTGGGCATCCCTGTGATGTCGTTGTGGCGAATTTTGCGATTAGATCTTGGCCTACATCCTTACAAGATCAAATTGACGCAAGATTATGAAGCCGCTTGATCACCAGAATGGTCGTATGTTGATCCGGATTTTCATCGAAAAATCATCTTCAGTGATGAAGCTAATTTCTGGCTTAATGGCTTCGTCCATTAACACAATATGCGTTATTGGTCAGGCAGCAATCCACACGTACTTCATCACCTTTGCGTCCCGAAAAAATTACTGTTTGGTGCGGTTTATGGGCCGGCGGCGTCATTGGGCCATACTTCTTCCGTGATGATCAAGACCGGCAAATTACTGTGAATCGGAATCTCTACCGCTCAATGATTACCGAATATTTTTGACCTAAATTGGATGATATGGCCTTGGACAATATGTGGCTCCAACAGCACGGCGTCACAAGCCAAACTGCGAATGTTACAATCGATTTATTGAAAGCCAAGTTTGGTGAAGGTGTTATCACACGAAATGGACCAGTCCATCGGTCATCCAATTTGACGCCGTTAGACTATTTCCTGTGGGGCTATGTCAATTCTATGGTCTATGCCAACAAGCTAGCGACGATTGATGAACTCCGTACGAATATCGAACGAGAAATTGCAGCAGTATCGGCCGATTTATACTTGAAAGCCATTGGAAATTGGGTTCAGCGTCTGGACTTCTGCAAATGTGCCCGTAGTGGTTATGTAAAAGAAATCGAGTTCCATAACGAATTTCATTTTATCTCAAAACGCGCTCTGATTGAAAAAGTCGTTACAAAGTTTAAATAAATTAAAATCTGCTCATTACTGTAGTTTTCTGGTACACGTCCAATTAGTGTTTAGATTTGTGGTTAAATTGAGAACGAACTTAAATACTATGGATTCC
Source organism: Bactrocera neohumeralis (assembly GCF_024586455.1). NCBI lineage: Eukaryota > Metazoa > Arthropoda > Insecta > Diptera > Tephritidae > Bactrocera > Bactrocera neohumeralis. Next base: position 34,170,556 of record NC_065922.1, on the reverse strand, counting down.
TTCAAGAAGTTTCTTGACTATATCACAAGCAACGAACTATCTCTCTGCAGATAGCAAAAGCTGCCAACTTCAAGTGAGATGCTATTTATGTCTCAAAGGTATACTTAAAATGCTAAAATAAAAATAAAAATAGTTTTTCTCTGATTCGAATTTGAAGTAATCTGAACTTTAGACCTATGCAGAGGATTGATTAATACAATTAATCAGTGATTTGGAAATCAGTTTAAAAATATATTTTTAATTTGAGTTAATGCTTTTGAATACTGAAATAATTTGGAAATATTAATCAATAATAAAAAGACAATTTTAGTTTTCTAATTTTATTAATATTTGGAAAACGTAATCTGGCAACAACTGCCGTTGCATATGATTCTCATTGATGTGAGTATGTGCCAAAAAATTACCGTTTCTGGTTTGAATTGAATTTTACGCTCTCTTCCACACGTTCATTGACGCGGAGAGCGTTGAGCAAGCAAACCAGTGGTGCGCATGCGTCATTTGGTGGGCCTAGGACAAAAATAGCATAATTGGCATGAAAGGATGACTAAATGACTAACTGATTAATTGAAGCGGAATGAAAGAATGGTCAAGTGGATGACTGATTACCGCTTCGTTGGTTGTGTCGCTGATGTTAAGTTCGAGTGACTGCAAATGGTTGGCCGCACCGAACACCGCTGGGTGTGCTAATGTTTGATAAGCACATGACTACAAATATGTTTTTGTTAATATTAAGTAGTGGTTTCTGTGTGTGCAGATATTTTTGGGCGTGAGGATTTTAAGTACTTCAAATATAATAATGTCACTATACCCCTTTACCCAATTAGTACAAAATTTTGTATTTTATGTACTTTTGTGGTATCAACAAAGTTATTAACTACTTTTAGGTAGATTTATAAATGTGATATAATATATATTTCTTTCTGACTAAAAATACTGTATTTTATTTTTTGAAAAGGCAGGCTGGAATACTTTTGTTTTAATGGCCGTCTCCTTTCTTGCAGTCGAGCCCAAGCGGTTTTCGAGATAAATTAAGACAAATTTATATTTTACAGACATCATGGGAACGCATAACGGTAACCAGAAACGACAGATAGTTGGCGTGACCTTTTCTTTAGATACCTTACCGGACCCGATCGGTTTACAAATGTGAGAGTTATTCTACGAAAATGATTGACGGTACTCCTACTATTCGGTTCTGGGCGTCTGGTACAAATTTCGCTCTCAGCTAGGAACATAGCACATCAGCAACACCGAGTGTGAACAAGTTAACATCTCATACTTTAAAGCTGAAAGCAGAAAATGTTAAATTTTCATATGACACCTTAACGATCCCGATCGGTCTATAAATTCGGGAGTTATCAGATGAGCGACGGTACCCCTACTAGTCGGTTCTGCGCACCCGGTACAAATCTCCATGTATATATTATTATTATTTAAATGTATATGTATGTATATTTTTTTAGTAAAAAATAAAGGTATATGCCAAAATAGTGATTATCAAAGTAATAGATGCGATAATATGTCTTACTTAATTATTTTTAACTGAAGACGACAGTGAGTATGCACACAATTTTATTATGACAAATTTTCTTCTATTTTTTCCATATAATTTTTTAATATTTTTAAATTATACAATTTCTATAAATTTTTCGAAATTCCTCTCATTTACCTTTCATTTGACACTAAAATCATCAAAATCGCATCAAAATTAGGAAAAAATGCAAATTTCTTAAAAATTTTACAAACTCCTCTTCAATCCCGTCAATTTGACACCAAAATCATCAAAATCGGTTAAGATTTGCCGGAATTACGAAAAATCCCTATTTTCCTTCAATTTTTCAAAACTCCTTTAAAATCCCTTTGATTTGACACCAAAATCATCAAACTCGGTTAGGATTTGCCGGAATTACGAAAAATCCCTATTTCCTTCAATTTTCCAAAACTCCTTTCAAACCCCTTCAATTTGATACCAAAATCATCAAAATCGGTTAAGAATTGCCGATTCTACAAAAATCAGCTATTTTCTTTCAATTTTCCTAAATTTTCCAAAACTCCTCTCGAATCCCTTCAATTTGACACCAAAATCATCAAAATCGGTTAGGATTTGCCGGAATTACGAAAAATCCCTATTTCCTTCAATTTTCCAAAACTCCTTTCAAACCCCTTCAATTTGATACCAAAATCATCAAAATCGGTTAAGATTTGCCGAATTTACAAAAAAAAATGTTATTTTCTTCATTTCTTCCAATTTTCCAAAACTCCTCTCGAATCCCTTCAATTTGACACCAAAATCATCAAAATCGGTTAAGATTTGCCGAAATTACGAAAAAATTACAATCTGGTCACCCCAGCCACACGGCGGCGCAAACAAAAAATTTCATTTCCCAAATCGCCAATTTGCACCAGGCACCCAGAATCGCCCAGTAGGTAGCTGCCGCGAAAAATAATTTTTTCGTGTAGCCTACCCCAAAGGCGCAAGTAAAACTGCTTTAGCCACATCTGCAGGACAGCCGGAAGAAAGGGCTGCTGCCACGTTAACACGAATAACTTCTATAATTCGCCACTGATTTTGTGCATTCAGGTACCAAATGAAAGGGAAAACCCGCAGCAATACAACCAACAACAAATAAACATTAACAAATCAGAATAAGAAGACATTTTTGCAGGAATATGCGAGCAAGCAACACTGTGATGAAAAACTCGAATTTTGTATTTATAAAACAAGATGAAGATATCTTTGTGCTACTAATAGATTGAGATACTTTAATATGTATAGTCTGCGAAATAGCATCATTTCAAATTCACAACATTCCATTGTATTGCTATTTTTAGAAGCGCTTCTTTCGCACTGAATTGTAGTGTTTCCATAAAAGATGAAATAAAGTGCGCTATAAAATTATATTTTCAAAGCGATTACCTTTCGTTTGCCACCAAACTCATTGAAATCCGTTCAGTTTTGCCAAAGTTATAGCGAATATACATTATCGATCGCATATTCTGCATTATTACTGCATTATCCACCATTTCCTGTAGTTACGTGCGCGATAAGCATTTTGATAAAACCCAGCCGATTTCAATGATTTTGGTGGCAAATGAAAGGTGATCGCTTCTAGAAAACATTAGTATTGTGCACTTACTTTCATGTGTTGCGTAAGCATAGCAATTCAGCTAGAAAGAAGCTATTCAAAAACATGCATTAATTAAGAATGTATTGAAGTTGAAATGTTGCCGTTAACAGAATATACTTAAGAAGTGTATTTCTAGTGATTTGTAGCAGGAATATCCTTTCATTTTACTTTATTAATGTGAAATTTTAATTTTTTTATCGTACAGTTGCTTAGAGACATTTGCATCAAAAAATAGCTTATATTTGTAGTTTGTTATAATCCCTTGGTATTTGATCGTGTAGCTGCACGCTTACCCTTTCATTTGGTGGTTGAACGATCGAAATCGGTGCTGAATTATGAAAGTTATTCAAGTAAACGTGGCATCAGCCTCCAGTTCCGGTTGTTCTGCATATGCCGGTAACGCAGTTCATACTGCGCCTTTGAGGTATGCTACACGAAAAAATTATTTTTCGCGGCAGCTACCTACTGGGCGATTCTGGGTGCCTGGTGCAAATTGGCGATTTGGGAAATGAAATTTTTTGTTTGCGCCGCCGTGTGGCTGGGGTTTTTTCGTAGTTTCGGCAAATCTTAGCCGATTTTGATGATTTTGGTGTCAAATTAATTTCGGCAAATCTTAACCGATTTTGATGATTTTGGTATCAAATTAACGGGACTGAAGAGGAGTTTTGGAAAATTGAAGGAAAATAGGGATTTTTCGTAATTCGGCAAATCTTAACCGATTTTGATGATTTTGGTGTCAAATTGAAGGGATTCGAGAGGAGTTTTGGAAAATTGAAGGAAAATAGGGATTTTTCGTAATTTCGGCAAATCTTAACCGATTTTGATGATTTTGGTGTCAAATTGTCGGGATCGAAAAGGTGTTTCAGAAAATTGGAATAAATGAAGAAAATAACGATTTTTTTCGTAATTTCGGCAAATCTTAACCGATTTTGATGATTTTGGTGTCAAATTGAAGGGATTCGAGAGGAGTTTTGGAAAATTGGAAGAAATGAAGAAAATAACATTTTTTTTTGTAAATTCGGCAATTCTTTGCCAATTTTGATGATTTTGGTGTCAAATTGACGGGATTGAAGAGGAGCTTGTAAAATTTAGGAAAATTGAAAGAAAATAGCTGATTTTCGTAGAATCGGCAATTCTTAACCGATTTTGAAGATTTTGGTGTCAAATTAAAGGGGTTTGAAAGGAGTTTTTTGGAAAATTCAAAGAAACGGAGAAAAAGACAGTTTTTCATAATTTCGGCAAATCTCAACCGAGTTTTTTGCAGGTGTTTTATATCTATATACATATGTACATATATCATGAGTACCTATGAGTGTTTTTTGTTTAATGGTTATACTTACGCCTACTTCCTTTCTTCTTGCAGCAATTAAAAAACCTGCTTTTAATTAGTTATAATTAAACTATTAAATATTTATTTAAGTAACTTTTAAGCATGTTGATGATAATATACATGCATTTCTTTTATAAATCGTTCGTTTTTATATAAATTAACTTAATATTAAAATATGTTATAATATGACATTTAAGCAGATGGTTTTTAGGCTTTTAGACATGCATTTGCTTAAAGCTAAATTTCTAAGTAGTATGTGAAGAATATAGTTATCGTTTAATTATATTTTTATCGTTTTAGTCATATGCATTTCATATATAACCATTATCTTTCATTATCTTTTTATTTATCAACTCAAAACTGCCATTTCTCACAATCATGGCATGGATGTTTTACATTATTATGTGTATATTTTAAAGTGATTTTTTTCTTATCACTACTGACTTATTCTAACTAAAAGTAGTTGCTGTTGTATAAATATTTAAATATATGTATGTATATGCTTAATAAATTCTTGTTTTTGTTTTTGTTTAGAGTGATAATACTTTATCGAATCCATTCAATTATTTTGCTTAATTAATTTATTTATTTTTGCTTACAACCTAATCTAGTGAATCAATATTTTTAGTACAAGCTTTTAGTGAAGCAACAAACTATGAAACGTAATAGAAGTGAAGAGTACGAGTATTTAAAAATTAAGTTGAAGTTAGCTAAAATACCACTAATAAGTAGATATGTTACAATGTTTTTTCCTTTCATTTATTACTGGATAGATTTTGTCAAACCAGATTTCTTAGCTTTGCAGTGCTGGATATATTCTTGACGTACATTTATGGTTACATACAAGCATCTTTAATAAATAAGGCTGGTTTTCTTCCAAGGCACCGCTCGTTTTGTTTCAGTAAATCTGTGAAAATCTGATATTTTGTTGTGTAGATATGTAGAATAGTATATTCGAAGAACGATTGATATATCACAACATTTAACAATTGCTTGTTGCCATCGATTTTAGACTATATAACTTTTTCAAGCTTCTGTCTTCTATGTATCTTCTTTGAGCAATTTTAATCAAGAATATGCCAGCAAATACTCCATCTTTCCTATAAACTACAGCACAACTTATTGTTCGCTTTTGATTTGGGCAATAATTCCATGCGGCAATGCTACCGAGTTTGTTTCCAATGCTGCCAAATGAATACAATTTTTACTCGTTCGTTTCACCACTCACTAATTGCTCGTGAATGGAAGGTAAATACTATTTAATTTATTTTTTATAAACCATAAATCCTATGTAAAAATAGTAAATAGAATAAGTGAAAAAGGGAAAGTAGAAGCTCAGAGTATGGTAACAATTAGATGTTTGGTTAATACTCAAAATTTCTAGATCAAATCACCAATTGTTTTATAATTGTAAAAAATCGTTTGGTTTCTGATGTAATCTACAATTTTTGAATACCACCCTAACCCTACCTTCCCTTTGTGACTTATATTTTTACATAAGGTATATGGTTTATCAAAAATAAATTAAATTAGGTGCTCATAAGTTGGTTACAAACGACTATATTAGGGTGGTAGGCAAAATATCTAAATCATAAGCAAAAAGCTTTTTTTTAATATAGGAGTATTCAAAATCTTCGGCCGAAGTAAAATAATATTTTCAAATAAAAAATGTATGGCAGACAAATCTAAATGTGGTAGTTTTCTTTGCTAAGATTTTCAAAAAAGGCGATCGAAAGGCGTATTTAAAAATTAAAAAAAAAAATTTTGCATTTAAAAATTAAAAAAAAAAATTTTGCATTTAAAAATTAAAAAAAAAAAACAATATTTGGTATTTAAAAATTGAAAAAAAATATTTTGTATTTAAAAATTAAAAAAAAAATGATTTACAATTTTTTGGAAAAAAAAAATTTTTTATTTTTTAATTTAGAATTTTCTTAACATAGAAAATTATTTTCTATTTTTTTTTTATGTAAGTATTTAATTTTTGTTTTCTTTTTTTTACCTAATCACACAGCCTTTTACATTTTTTTTCATAATTTTTTTGAAAGCAAACATTTTGTAATAGTTGGAATGGACGAATTTTCTGGCATACCAGTTGCAGCTGATCGGAATGTTTTAAGAAAGAAAGAAGTCCACAGCCTAAATCATAAGATTTCGAAGCATAAGAAAAACTTGGAGTAGTGCTGATAAAACCTAAGTAGCTAATATCTTATTCAGAATCGAATTAATTATAAAAAGTATCTTTCAGAGTCGAATTACTCATAAAAAGGACTGATTATTGATATAATTGCATCAAAACCGCTGCTCAAGGAATGTTGTTCGAACGTTGGTGCTGGTCATGCAGTTTCTCAAAATTATTTTCGATACCGGATGGCGGGATAAAAAGCTTTTCGCGGTTACTAGCTGGACAATTTTGGAAGCCTGGTAGAGATTATCGATTTAACAAACAAAATCTCTTTTTTCTCCGTGGGTGTGAATGGAAAAACATATTAAGGGGGGGAGTAAGGAATTCATGGTAAAAAAATGACTTTTTTCGCGAATTTATTTCTTAAATATGGATTGAGTAATTTTGTTCGGACCTTTTGTACATTACTGAGTATGCTTTGGACAATATAGAGTAATTTTTTCGTCACTTTTTTAGTTTATAAATTTTACTTTTCCAAAGTCCGTGTTCACTGTAATTTAAAACTACTTGACCGATTCATTTCACATTTTGTAAAGATTTTTGACATATAAAATACAGCCCCTCAACGTTTAGTATTTTTTTTTACATTAAGGGTGTTTTCCACCCACAAAATGGCGGAATTTTTTAGTGGAAAATAGCAGTTTTCACTTTAAATGGCAGCCAAAAATTAAAAAAAAAGAAAAAAAAATAAAATATATCAGAGAACGTTAAGGGGAAGATTTGATTATAATTTGACTAATTTTTCTTGGTTTTTTATTTCCGGATAATTTCCACCGAGTTACGGTGAATGTTAAAGTTTATAATTTATATGTAAAAACGTTTTATTCGTAAGAATCGTTTATTCCGAAACATTTTCGCCCTCAGACAAACTAAGATACAGAATTTTCTTGAAAAACGTAATTTTACGAGCTGGTCCACTTGGCTGGTAGATCTCTTGTAATTTCCTTCAGGCCTCTAGTGAAGTAATGCAGTGTCTTATATGATTTGCGTCGATATGATATGATCTTTTGCGTCGAACGCGGCTGATTCTTCTAGCGTTGCATTTTCGTTCTTCACATGCTTACCAGATACGATTCCCCATAAATCGGCATGAATAAGAACACTTTTCATGTGGACTGACCACGACGAATAATTTGTGTCATCGAGCTTATCAATGGAAAACAACCCAGAAGTAGCCATTGTTAGTTGCAAAAATTATTTTCTTTAGTTCACTTGTAAGTTGCGATCGCTAAATTTTCTTTTACTAAGCGTTTGATTGGTTACTTATCTCGGTTATGCCTTTCCTAAGTCTCATAATCTGTTAAAGTTTATAATTCTGAATAAACGATTCTTAGGAATAAAACGTTTCTATATCTAAATTATAAACTTTAACAGTGAACACGGCATAAAATTTTTCCAAGACGTTCGGGGGGAAACTCTGTTACCGGCTTATGCTTCAATATTTCTGCATGAAAAAATTAACTTACATTGTCAAAAGTGAGCTCAATGTTGTACAAAAGGTCTGAATGAAATTACTCAATCCATATTTAAGAAATAAATTCACAAAAAAGTATTTTTTTTACCTTAAAACCCTTACCTTTCCCTAGAGTTATGTATATAGTACTTGCTATCAGATATGAGAGTTTTACTCATAGAAAATAGTATTGGAAAGGTAAATATCACGAAAGCTGGAACGCACTATAAAAGGTGATGTGAGTATTCATAATATTTGTTCAAAACTTGTGTAAATAAATGGTTATAACATATGATGTTATTTTTCTGGCAAAATTTTCGAAAATGAAATAGTTAAACAATAAAAAAAACAATAAAAAATCGCTCGTTTCGACTAAAATATTGGAGAATTTTGCTTAAGGTTTCAAAAAAAAAAAAAATCATCCATATACTATATGGTAATAAAATTTATCAATAATTTGGAATGAAGATGATGATGATGAGACTGAGGCAAACTATACAATTATAATTTCAGAGTTTAGAATTCAATAAAGAGAGTTGAAATCGATAAATTCCAAATGCAGACAAGCATAATTAAGACACAACGCATAATATATTAACTAAGGAGAATTTTGCTAGGATAAGTGTGGGTGAATTTTTTATTCATTAACAAATTTTTAAAAATTTTGACTAATTATTTCAATTTTTTTCAAATTTTTTTCTGTTATGTCTTTTTATTCTATTTGTCTGGATTTAGAATTCAGTGATTATGAGTGCAACTGTCATTGAAATACAGCTATACTTCCAGAAAAAATTTACGCTAACATAAGCGCTTAATATTTAGCATAAGAGCACTCATATTTAATCACCAAAGTATGTGTTGCAGCTAAATTCAAATAAAAATAAATGTGTCAATATTATTTGTTAATAATATTGCTACACTTACCCACTACCTACGTGGCCCACAAAAAACAGACAACGACGCTGTGGCAACTTGAAACGCTTATAATTTGGCTTACGCTCCGCGAGACTTTGCCGCGGCTGTTAGTTGGTGAAGTACAAGCAGCGCGCTTAGTACTAATGAGCGATTCATGGATTGGCAGGTTGGCAGGCAAATAAATACAGGTGGTGCAACGCAAGCTGTTAAGGTAGGCATTTGTTAAAGCACAGTTATACGCACAGCAACGCACAAGTGCTCATTCAATCATTCAAGCACTCCATCAAACAGTCACTCAGCCAGACACACCCGCGCTGCGTGGCCGTACGCTGACACTTACACCACAAATCAAACATAGCTATAAAAAGGCTTTGCTGCTTTTCCTATCACCGCCACTTTTTGTTTAGTGATTAACATTACCGTTATTGCTGCGCGTTGGCGTTTTCGTATTTGTGGCGGCATTCGTTTTGCCGCCCTCGTCACCACGACTTTGGCTGTCGTTGCTGCTGTCGTCATTGTTATTTTTGTTGTCGTTGTTACTGTTGTTATTGTTGCCACTGTTGTTATTGTTGCTGTTATTTTCGTTGTTACTTCTGCCACTGCCGTTGCTATTATTGGAGCGTCGAAATTTCGGCGCTATGTAATAGAGACCGTCCTGCTCGCCCGTCGCGGTCAGTTGCGGCGGCAGGCGCTGAAAGCCGTTCGCTCGATATAACGGTGAATAGGCTTGTGGTCGCACCACTTGCGGATGTGAGATGTATTCACTGTCCGGGTTGATGGGCGGCAATGGCTGCCGGTAGTTGACCAAAATGTCACGATGTAGCGGAATTTGCGGTTGATATTGACGTGGTGGCGGCAGTTGTTGTTGTTGTTGCTGTCGCTGCTGTGGTTGTAGTTGTGGTGGCGCATAGTATTGCGCTTGGTGTGATAGTGCTGGACCTGCCGATTGTTGTGGCGCTGTATAGCGTTGTAATTGCGGCGGAAAAGGACCTTGCGGTAATGCCGGTTGATAGGGATTAATGTATTCCGCGTCCGGATTGAGCGGTGGCCGATTTGGTGCATAATTCACATATGTATCGTTCTCCAAGCTCCACAGCGTTTGCGGTTGTTGCTGTGGTTGCTGATAATTCGGCTGTGGCGGCGGCGGTGGTTGGCGATAGTTGATGACGCGCCGCTGTTGGAATGGCTCCTCGTAGAAGCGGTTGTTTTGACGTGCATGCAGCGCCGGACCACCGTAGTAGTAGCCATTGAAACCGCGTTGTTTGGGTGCGAAAGCTACCGGTGGCCGTTCAATGCGTTGGTACTGCGGCGGTTGGGAATACTCATTCAGCTCTTGTTGTTGATTCAATGAGACCCAAGGCGCCTGCGTGGTGACATGTGTGCGCTGGTTACCTTGGTATTGACGCGGCTCTGGTTCGGCTGAGCGGTATTCGGGTAGCAGTGGTGTTTGTTGTAGATATTTGGCGCCTAAGCGCAGCTTCTTCGAACGCCCTTGCGGTAGAGGCGGTATTTGTTGGTAAGGCGTATCTGGTTGTATTGGCACGAGTGTGGTGGTCGACTGATAACGCGCTTGTTGCTGTTGTTGTTGTGAGTATTGCTCTTCTTGCTGTTGTTGCTGCTGTAGGCGCGCATTCGCCTTCTCTACATTAATGGCTTGGAAAGAATTTTCATCATCTACGGGTGGACTATAGGTGACCATTGGTTTGAAGGGTGCTTCATCATATTCGGCTGGTGGTTGGAAGTCTTCAGCGCCCGCTGTAGGTTGTGCCGGCTCCAAATTCTTTGACGCATCGAAATTGAATTCATATATAGGTTTGGCTTTTGGTGTGCGCGGTATGTTGTTGTCACGCAACTGTTGATTTTGGTAATAGCGCAGTGTTTCGCGTATCGCATTCACCTCCTCTTCAAAGTTCTCTAGGGGACGTGGTTTGTAGACGGTAGGCTCGATCGGCACTTGTGGTGGTCGCTTGTAACGCACCGCTTCCGGTTTGGGTGTGATGTAGACCACATCTTGTGGCAGGTACGGACGTTGTGGCTGCAGCTGTGGTGGCAAGAAGTTGCGTTGGTTTTGAGGCTGTGATTTGAAGGGTCGTTTGCTGGTTGCATACAATTTTATTGGTTTAGCCAGTACCGGCTTTTCGGTAGTGGAGAGGAAATCATCGATAACATTTGTAGTAACACCGTTAGGTTGACGCTTAGCCTCGAAGTATTCGTAGTATATGGGGTTGGATTTCGAAAGTGGTTCTTGGTTATTACGCGGGGTGGTCGGTTCATAAGCGATGGCATTCGGACGCGATTGTGGATATTTGTGGGACGGAAAGATGGGTATGTGAACAGCCACTGGCACAGGGATAGCCTGAATGATTTCTGGTGGCGACGCGGTCGGTGTTGGTGCTGGTGGGGGTGGCGGTTGTTTGCTCGGTTGCACATGTTGTACGGCATGTGGTGGCTCTGGTGTGATGATAATCGTTTTGGGAGAATACTGATGTATTTTCGTGATAACTTTTGGTCGATGCGGCGCCTCAGTTGTGGTTGAGGTCGTAGTTGTTGAAGTAGTAGTAGTACTTGTGGTGGTGGTTGTTGTACTCGTAGTGGGAGCAGGTGTACCATAACCGCGATGTCTTGATGGCGTATGGACTTTTTCTGGTTTCTCCAAACGACTAAATTGATTGGCGGGTGGCGGTAGCACAATTCCTGGCACTAATGGACCCGGCGGCACTGGATTTGTGTAGTTACTTTTATAGATAAAAGTATATGCGGGCGGGTAATACAATGAAGGATCATCTTCATCGAAGTAATCGGTACCATTCGAATTGTCCAATGAACCGTTGTGTGCAAAAGTGAATGGACCCAAATTTGGGAATGTAATGGGTCGTGCATTATTCAAGAAGGGATTCACGAATGTTTGGTTGTGATATAGCCACGGCGGCGAGGGTGCCGGGTAGTTGTAACCCGGTTCGCCTTGCGCAGTATCTTGAGTCGATCCCGGCCGGGTAAGAAGATTTTTCTCGTTGTCACTGTCACTTTCGGTTGATGGGTAGTTGGCTTCCGCGCCGGCGGGATAAACTGGTATCGATTCGTTAGCGATCGGATAGACGACCGTGAATTTATTATTTCCGATAAACTGTAGCGGCCCATTCTCCTCGAGCTGGACGGGAAATGGTGGCGGGACTTTTGGATTCGGTGGTATTTTGATTTGTCGACCGGGTGCATCGTAATCATCGATGGGAGGCCACGGTTCATCCGGTTCGCCCTCATTGAGATTACCACCCTTGATTACAAGCAAATGATCCTCAGCCAGCCAAATGTCCTCTTCATTGAGACCACCAAATGTGCGTTCATTATCTATGGGCGTCTCCTTATTCGGTAAATAACTAATAACACCAGGTCTTTTGGGCGGTCGTCGAAATATTTCCTTTTCTATTAGCCCATACTTGCCATCACGTACTTGATCAGAAAGTGTCTTCTTTGATTCGTCCTTAATTTTTTTCGACTTAACGGTGTTCTCTTTGCCTGAACCGGCACTCAGACGCAATATACCGTTATCCCAATTATCGAAATCGCCGTCATCTTCCAACAACGCTTCATCATCTGCATTATCATCATCATTCAATGTGGTGTCTTTGCGTTCGGTTTTCATATGAAATGGAATCGCCGTTGTAGTTGTAACTGTATGCGTTGGTGTGACAGCAGTTGTGCTCATTTTTGTCAAACGATATGTACTGCTCATGGCCAGTTGTCCTCCTTTGGTGCGTACATATTGATATGCGGGTTTCTGCGTTGTTGAATTACTAGTTGTACTGTTGGCTGTGATGGCCGAAACCTGATAGGTGGAACGTCCTTCCGCATTTTGAATGTGTCCCGCTACAAGACGATGGATCATGCGTGGTCTGAAATGAACAACGAATAGTGACAGAAAAATAATGCTTAACATAAAAGGAAATCAAAAATTTCAAATAATTGTACTCCACATCTGAGTGAATAATAGTTCTTTTAAATGTAGTAACCAGTCTGTGTAGAGACTTAAGTTATGATTGAAAAGGAACAAATTTTTGTGGAGCCTTGGTATAAGGATATAATAAAATGTGAAGTCGGCAAAGTTTGACCGTCAGACAGGTATGAGTATAAATGTAGTCTGCATCGGAGCAACTGCCCAGCATGAAAGTAATGCTCTCAAAACAAAAAAATAAAGAAATTTCATGGAACTCTTTAATATCTTGTGTTCCTCCAATCCAGGAAGCTGAGAATGTGGCTGATTGACTTCTCCTAGCTCCGAAACTTTTAATTGTTATGTTTAAATATAAAAATATACCAAAAATTTGATTCATGCGAAGCGAAAATTACGAATAATTACAATAGAACAAAAACACATTCGAATGCGACTTTCTCAGCAACAGTTGGAGCGTTTTAAAAAGGATAAAGTGGATTTTGTGCGTCGATTCATCACTATGGATGAGACTTGGGACTATCACCATGATCCTGAATCAAAACAAGAGGCTAAAGAGTGGTGTGAACCTGGTTGGTCGGCTTCGAAAGGAGTTCGTGTCCGGAAATCGGCCAAGAAAGTTATGGCATCAGTTTTTTCGGATGCGAGAGGTATTTTGTTTGTGGTTTGCTTGCAAACTGGTAAAACAATTAATTCTGAATATTATTGCAACCTTTTGGACCAGTTGAAGGAAAAACTTCGTGAAAAAAGACCCGGTTTGCAGAAGAAAAAAATTATTTTTCATCAGGACAATGCACCGTGTCACAAGAACATTTTGATTATGGCTAAAATCCTTGAATTAAAGTTCGAATTGTTAGAACATCTACCGCATTCACCAGCTTTGGCCCCCGCGACTTCCATTTGTTTCTAAAACTCAAAAAATGTATGCGTGGCAAGCGTTTTTCATCAAACGAAGAGGTCATAACGGCTGTTGACGCATATTTTGCAGACCTTCCGGATTCTCACTTCAGGAATGGGATCCACAGATTGGAGGATCGTTGGAGCAAGTGTATTAATATTCAGGGAGATTGTACTGAATAATAAAGTGTATCTTGAATCTTAAAATTCTTATCAAACAAAAAAACTTATTGAACAACCTGGTACCTTTATCTTTAATACCGTTTGATTTTTTTTTGTTTTAGCAACTCATTCGGCCGGATCATGTCAGCAGTTGGGGATCTTTTTTTTGGACCTCCGAACACAGCACATAACTCCGTTATTTTTCAATATTTTTGTAATAAAAAATCTTCAAATATACATAGTTGAAAACCAAAAAACCAACCGAAAAAGTCGATTGAGTACTTTTATTTTTTAAAAATTTGTTCATGGGTTACACTGGTATAGCCCCTAATCCACTTATGAATTTCAAATTTCGATTTGTTTGCTTATATATCGAATGTATATATTAAAAATATCTTTCTATAACAGCTGAACCGATCGACTTGAAATCTTCACATGGAAAATTTTTGATAATATGGGCATTTTATGGACGAAATGAACGTATGACACATGAATTGTGTAGGTTTTCAGGAGCTGTGATTACTTCAGATATCCGTTATACGGTGCGAAAGTAGGGAATGTAGAGACACGACTTAATTCGTACCGACATTAACGGTGTTTTGATAAAGAGAACTGATCAAGAGACGATCAAGAATTAAGGTGTAATTGCCATATACAACTACGGGGCATCTGAACGGCAAGTTGGTAGGACTGCATATAACATTTAACGAAAAAAGGCAAAATGTTTAACTATCTCCGAGTTACACGTGTTTTTGTAAGCAAACAAAAGTGAATTTTTGATTTTACTGAGCATCAAAATTTCGTTTAAGCGTTAAAAACGACGCCCGATCTGGACGTTCATCCACCTCTACAGATGAGGATCACTCCAAAAAATCAAAAATTTTGTGAAAATCGTAGATTGACAATTAGAGACCTCGCTGGTAGCGTTGGAATATAATTTTACTGAGCACAAACCTTTTGTAGAATAATTTGTGTCTAAAACGCGTCAATTCCCGATTGGTGCTAAAATCAGGACAATGCAGCATTCCATGCTGCCTTGGTTCTTCACCACTTTTTTGCATAAAACTCGGCTCATATGGTACCGTCATTACCGTATTCGTCTAATTTAACAACGTGAAACTTCCGTTTTGGCACGATTAAAGCGATAAAAACCGATTCGAAGAAGATCTTGAAGGCTATACCTGAACAAGACTATTCCTACTGTTTTGAGGACTCAAAAAATGGTGGAAAAGCGCGAAAAATTTAGAATTTACATTTTATAAAAAAAAATCACCTTTCTTTTTGGTCATAGTAGTATTTTTAGTCTATTATATAACTACGGCTATTTAAGGCTCCCACAAGCAACTATTAAAAGCCTTCAATAGCCTGGTATACCTAAGGGGGAGAGTTGCTTATCGCATTCGTTGGGGTAATTACTTAATTTCAGATGAAATCTAATTTCACTTTAAGTACTTGGGCAACGCCCCGCTTATTAAGCTTAGGTTTGAAATCAACGATTTTCCTTTAAGGCCCCGGAACTGCAGCTGATTATTAAAGCGTTAAATTCGCATTCACCCGTTTACAACGATAGTGCTTGACCCGCAATAGCCGCAACTGCCCACTATTATTACAAAACGTGTACAACAAAAAAAACAAAACAATGAAACGCTCACTAGCGTTAGCTGGCAGTAAATCACAAAATGCGAATCGTAAATCGCCAATCACTTTGAGTTTCGTACGTCTGTTTGTTTGTTTTTTTGCAAAAAATAAAAATGTATGAAAAAGGCAACTCACGATTTTGGTGTCTGCGGCAGACGCGTCGAATTCGCCGTGCCAGCGCCATTGTTTTCTGTCTGCAGTGTCGGCGTTTCGCGTTGCACGTTGGTTCGCGCCGCAAAGTTGGCGATTTGTTTTGACTGGCGCTGGAGTGGCGGCTGCTGGTGATGATTCGTCATCGCAACGCTTGCTTTGGAATCAATTGATGACGTGGTACGTGACGCGCCACTGCTAACGGTTGTTGTAGCAGTCACAGATGGCGACAATGAAGCCGTTGCCGGCACTTTAGCTGCGCTTGTCACAGCGCTCGTGCGCGCTACATCGGCGCTGGCATTTTGATAATTGCTATTGTTGCTGCTGCCTTGTTGTTGTTGTTGGCCTGCATTGTTGTTCTTGTATGCGACACGCTTTATTTGGCGGCTGTCAATTTGTTTGTTTGTCTTGCTGGCATCAGCGCTCCTACCGACCGGCGCCACTGCATCTGCTTTGCCATTTTGTATGCTCTGCGTCGCTGCCGCGCTTAGAAAGCTACGATTTTGGCGCACATTTGTCGGCGCGCTCTCATCAGCGCCGCGTGTCGGGCGGTGTATTGATGGCGGTGTCGTTGCTGCAGCGGCTTTGAAGTTGGGTGCCGCACGACGCGCCGCTTGCGCCAATGGCTGTTGCTTCGGCGCGCTGAGTGTTGCAGGTCTGTTGGTTGTTGTTTTTGTTCTTGCTGTCGGATGCGTCATCACCGTGGTAGGGCGCGGTGTGCGCATGAGTCGCGGCGCACGCAACGATGGTGGCTGTTGTGTTGTTGTCGACGTTGTACGCTTACCGATGTGAGCGGAAGTTGTCTGCTCCCCTTCCGCCGCTGCGTCAACCATATTTTGGCTGTGTTGTGTTGGTAATAACAACAACAACAGCAACGGAAGTAACGTGATGAGCTGCAAGGTCAACGACTTCATCTGCAAGCAAATGCAAAAACAACAGTAAAATGAGTGAAGTGCAAGTGCAACGGCAAAGTTCCATAATGAATTTAATCATATAAATTAAGTGATTTAATGTTAAGGTTTTTTCATGTGCATAAAACCCATTAAGTGTGTGTGTGTGTGTGTGTGTGTATATATGTGGCATGTAATTTTGTTTAACGTAAATAATATGTAGCTCGTGCAAAAATTTGCTGCAAACAACATCTACCGATTTTAAGCGCGTGTTTCAATCCGCCACTTACAACAACAGTAAAAAAAATTTGAAAAAAAATCCTCAAACTCGCCCTCTCATATAATCCTACTTGCCTATCTCTTTGTGCACAACTTTAGCTTAGCCGTTATTGGCGCGAATCGTGCAGCGCGCCGAAACGATTTATGGTAATTAGCTGTAATGGATTCCACCATTCAACTATTCATGCAACCACTTGGGCATCTATAGGCGCTGGGGGCTGTCTGCCTGTGTTGATGGTTGTCTGCCTCAAGTTGCCAGACAGTGCGCTGTTGGCGCTGCTGCTCATCTCTTATGCTCGGTCAAAAGCTGCAGCGTTTTATGGCTAGCCTTTGGAGGCATGTTTGTTGGTGTACATGGCACGTGCGGCATAAATTTCAATGTTTACTATACAGATTTATTTATTATGTTGCAAATTGTGTGAATGAGCATTTATTTTGGTTAACGGTGTTAAAAATTGTTATTATTAATTCTGACATGATAAAGAAAATCCGAGTTTATGCGAAAATTTTGTTTTGACTTTTGAAGGATTTAGATATGTACATTTATATACTATATTTATGTACCTAAATTGAAATATGTTTTGTTTTTATAAAACCGTTATGATTTTTAAAAGTTATTGCAGAAAATTGAGGTTTTGCATGAAAAGCGGAACACTAAATCATACACAGTATATGCATAATTTAAAAGAGTTTTTTTAAAACGGGTGATCCAAATAGAGGTACTTATTTCAATACCCTTTCTGACAGATCACGACGTGAGTCGTGTCATGTGACAATATTTATTTTTTATTGGATAACATTCCACCGAATTGACTACTAGAGCACGCAGTGAAGAAAATGTAGCAGCCGTAGCTGAGAGTGTACACGAAGACCGTGGTTAGTCGATTCGACCCAACTCGGACTGACATATGGAACGACTTAGCATAAAAAATACAGCATGTGCTAGAACCAAAGCCGCTCGACCTTCCCAAGGGAGATCGCTTCGCTCTGTGGTTTCTTGAAAAGTTCCAAGAAGATCCAACATTTTCGAGCCAAATTTTGTTCAGCGATTGTTCAGCCTCATTTCTGACTCAATGGGTATGTATGCAAGAAAAATTGTCGCGTTTGGGACGAAGAGCAACTTGAAGAGATGCAAGAGCTGTCATTTCATTCAGGAAAAAAACGGTTTGGTGTGGTTTTTGATGTGCCATGCGGACAATGCCGCTTCGATTTAGGCCTTGGAGCAAAACACGTGTCATTCGCCACTTACCAGTCGAAAGGCTTGAAGGAGTCATCGAAAATTGGTAGGACCATCTGAGACGTAGCCGCGGCTGACATTTAAAAGGGATAATCTTTAAAAACTAAATACCAAAGAATGTTCTCTCGAACGATAATAAACGTTCCCCATTAAATTTGAAGTTTCTGTGGGTTTTCTTTAAAAAGTTGGGAATCTCAAAATGGATCACAAGAAAGCTATTTTCAAACCCTTAATATATTTTTTGTGTGTAAATTTTAATTGATTGAACGATTATTTATTTACTAAAAAAAATGAAATAATTATAATAGTTTTATATTAAAATGGACCTTGACCAAAATCGGAAAGTATATCGTCACCTGAAATGCAAAATAACGTAACAACATTTTCGGAAATTTACAGTGCCAAGAATGAAACACGAAATAAAATGGAACATGAGTGAAACAAAATTATAATATTGGTTAAAAAAGGTTTATATCTGACCGCAGAACCTGAAAATGTTGAACATATGTAATATTATGTATGTAATTTGAAGTAGTGAAGCGTAATCAATAAGACACTCAACTTTATTGGTGATGATACGTTATTTTGCATTTCAGGTGACGATATATTCTTCAATCCTTTCCATTCACATAAGAATACAACATAATTAAATTAAGTAGCTAACTGCTCCTTTCAAGATATCGAACAAATGCAATTTAGATGCCTTTTATATTTCGAGATTTGGCTTTCCTAGTTTTATTATTTGTCAACTCACAACTTTATTGTAAAACTTGACGTTTTTGATGTTATACATACTCAGAACGTTTTGACATACGAGGGCAACTTTGTTGCTTACAGTAACTTTAAATATTAATTTTTAAATATTATCGAGCGATTATTTTTTAAAACTTTCGACTCAGCAAAAATGCATCCATGAACTTAATTAAATTTTTGACGATGAAGCCCCATTATAGACCAGTGTTTATCAATGGTATCGTGATTTCAATCGGGGCCGTATATTACTCCTAGACAAATTTCGTGAAGGTCGTATAAATCCAGATGGAGTCCCGGAAACTATTTTTGTTGTACGCAAACTTATATTGACAACTATAAACATTAGTGGAACCGGTCCACATTCAATACCGCATGAACATTCGAAAGTAAAAAAAAATTGTCACATTGAAACCCACACAATTTGTCAATCGCTCAAAAAACGGTTCAAATCGAATGGTCAAAAGATATATAAAAATATACGATGTCGGTGCTTCAAAACACGTCTATGATATTGTGACAGGTAATGAATGGTGGATTTACGCGCAAATTACGAGCACAAAAGTAAGCAGCTGTCGACTGTATGGTTTTCCTGTTTTATATCTTTATTTTTTGGAAGAACTGAATATGTCGCCGCCATAACTCTAGAACAACGCAGAACATTAAATTCTGAGTGGTTGATTTGTTACCAATTGTCATTCAAGATATCAGGAAAACCAACTAATGAAGACGGATCCCTCTTCACCACGACAATGCGAGCTCTCACGCATCGATTTGATGAGTTATCCTCAGATTCAGAGGGGGAAATGGCGGACAAGGGCCAAATGGCTTATTAATAATTTTACTTCTCTGAAAAAATATAAAGTAACCAGAAAAGCAACGATACTCATCGAAGCCATGTGAAAATTTTAATTTATAATTGGAATTTTTTGCATATGTGATATTCCATCTCTAACTCACTCACTCAGCGTGATTCTTCAGAAAGAATCCATCAAATGCTTCTAACGTTCCAAAATCAAAGACAAAAAGCTGAGCAACATTTTCGATCCAACAGAAATGAAAAATATGACGGCAGAACTGATAGTTAGTTGACGAAGAAAAGCCAAGAATCTGCGGCCGACAAACAAAACGAGAAAATTTCTGCGTGGGATATTGCGAAAAATACTATAGGGTCTCAGTGTACATTACCATTGGGACAGAAGCAAAAGTCAAAGACAACAAGTTACCTCCTACTGCATTGGAAACGTTGAAGAACTGCGATGTAGACCTGTACACCATAATTCATAGCTTTCTTCGCATATTCTACACACTTTCTGTGACGAATGCGAGCTCTGAACGCTCTTTTTGGACACTTCGCCGCATTAACACTTGGCTGATATCCGCCATCGTCACTTTCAAATCGATTATGCTAGGAACTTCTGCTTTCGACTACAAGGAACTAGAACACCCTTTATTGGTGCATTTCTTAGTAAAATTTTGTATAACTTCATTTGAAAACATTAACGACCCTCAAGTCGAAATATTTAATAAAAAAACATCTTTAACTTGATTTTGATCGGTCAATTTGTATGACAGCTATATCATATAGTGGTCCGATATCATCGGTACCGATAAATCAGCAGCTTCTTCCAGAAAAAAAGGATCGTTGCAAATTTTCGGATCGATATCTAAAAAAGCTAAAGGCTTAGCTCACTTATATACAAATTGACTCCGCTTGTCATATGCAATTATATTTATACCTAATGTAACCTTTTCAGGGTACACGAGTACAGAGACTATGTTTCGTAGTCAAGAAAAATAGTAAAGCTTCAGTTTGATATTAACAATTTTGATACAAACTCTGGAATCATTAATAAAAGCAAAGAAAATTATTAAAGCAACGAACATAATGCAATAAAATTGGACACATTTTTGTGTGACTTTTTTATCGCTGATGGAAAACCAGCGCCATAGAGCAATACTCCAGTTTTGCTATGAACATTTTTAAAAATCTTTGTGAGACCATAGAGAATACTCCAGTTTTGCTATGGACATTTTTAAAAATCTTTGTGAGTATTTTGAGTTCGGTTTTATTTGCTTAGATTTATTTTGTGTTAGCCGCAAGTAGCTGGCTGCAAAGCCTTCGAATCGCGAGCAAAGTGGTGGGTAAAACAAAGAGCGGTCTGCAGGCAAATTAAAGCACCGCAGCGAGGTGGACTGCAAAGCTTGTAACAATAAGCGGCATGCAACAAACATGCAACAGTTAGATCGAATGCAATTAATTAAATCTACCAGTGCACTTTTTCTACTTGCTCCATTTGAAACCGGTTTTGAGCAACTGAAATAATTCGGCACTCTAACTTGACTGTCGTTGCAATTTCAATGAACCCGCTAACTGTACTTGTACTCGACTAAGCCATACATATAAACATTGCAATGTAGTTATATGCTCGATGGTATAAACGAATGTAGGTATGTGTATATTTTTAATATGTCTGCGGTGTCTAACGACCAGCATAACGGTTATAAATAGTGAAACAGCAACAGAAATGTTCATCGAAGCGGACTTGATTTAGAAAAAAATTAATTCTATACCCTGAACAGGTTAGATTAAGTGTGCCACGATCGTTGAATCCATGCCTCCTTCTGGACAACTGATATTAAAAAGGTGAAGGGTGTGGTGCTTGGAAATCGTCAGGCAAGTGCTAGAGAGATGGCAAGAGATCTCGACATCTTTCTAATATTTCGACATCTCTCTCGAGTCTGTTCGAATGATTTTGGTGGATATCGATCTGAAATTTTGCACACGTTCTTTTCTCCTCAAAACGCTGCTGTTTTGTCGATATCTACTGTAGAACATAGCCATAACACAAATTGACCGATCAATAACAAGTCCTCATATGGAAAACTCTTTTACTTAACTTCACGAAATTGGCATATATTATTTCTCTAGGTATACCTAGAATCTCAAAACATATTGTTCAGATCGGATCACTATAGTGTATATGTAGTTCACAAATAAACTGATCGATCAAAATCAAGACAAAGATCTTTGTATACTTTTTTCTATTATGCGAAATTCAGCTATGAAGGGTATAATAGCTTCGGTTTTTTATTCTCATATTTTTTTTTTTGGTTTTTATTTTTTATATTTTTTTTTTTTATTATTTTCTTTGATTTATAACCAACAGTGTCAGTCAATTCGCCCGCCGTCAACGTTAACAACGTTCAATTCGCTAAATTGACAATTTTACTGCCATTTTCGTCAATAGGAAATACATGTGACCCCCTCCGCCCTGCGTAGAATCACAAAAAAGTCGCGGCGATGAAGAATTCCATTGACCGCTCTGAAATGAAGTTGTTAACCATAGCGAAACATGACATTTGTGATTTATGTCAACATATTGTGGTCCGCACTAATATACAGTTAGCAACAAAAATAACAGCTCACTGAGACGACAAACCTACTTAGTCGAGCTCATGCCGCTTTCAATTGAGGTTACTCACTTGGAGTCATCAGATTGCTACCAAAATTGGTGGAAACGTCAGTGGATGGCGCGTGCAGACGCTTACAACTTGTATTATATATACATATATATATTTATTTTCGACCATATCTCATTCATTCATTTATTTTTAAAGGCAATTGTTGTAATTCATCCGCTTGGCAGTCATGTAGACAGACATACTCTTATAGTACAGAGGCCATCATAGGCGATGATGACTTTGGGGATGACTAGGCCAATACATCTTATAAAATAGTTGATATATAAATGTATGTGTGTTGAAAAAAATTAATTTTTGCTATGAATGTTGCATTGTGCAATTTGTTTTGATCGTCAGAGGATTATTAGTGCAAGTTCAATGTCGTTGCGGCTAAGGTCGGTACTTTGAAGAATCTCGACTTTTGAGGTCATGTACATACTAGTGTTTTCTTTCTTTACTTGTAACACACTGCAATAAAATGAGTGGTATGGAATTGATTTCCGATAAACTGTCAGTCCGTTTGTCTGATCATCTGTCGAAGCAAGCGATAACATGATGAAAATTATGATATTGTGATGAAACTTGAGACAAATGTTTCTTGGCTTACATGGAAGGTTGATATTGAGAAGCACGTGAGCAAGCGAAAACTTTGATTAAATAATAACTTTCAAAGAGAACATGATTTCAATTTTATTCTATATCCAAAAAGTTCGGTTAAAATAAACAGACCAAGGTAGACAATTAAAATAAATCATGGTAGCATAAAACCTATAGGAAACGAAAGATAAAATAACAAAAATACACGGAAAAATAACTATGGGTCGTGAAAAGGAAGGAGCGAAAGCGTGGTTGAAATTTAGAAATTCAGCTTCATCTTATTAAGGGGTTACAAAGGCTTACAAAACTATGTTTTTGAAGTCGGTTGGCAAAATTTCTCGAGACCTACTCAACCTATCTCACTGAAATTTTACATAGGTCTTTGAAATACCATTTTTTAATGAATTGGATGAAGGATTTTTTCGATTTTTCACTGAAATTTTTATTTTTTTGTGAAAATGCCTGCCAAAAATTCAATTTTCAGTTTTTTTCCTTCGTCCAAGTTCTGAAGTTAAGGTTTAACACGTATTATTTTCACTTTAGATGATCCTGTAAGGATTCTGCTAACGCGGGCGCATCTTTTTTCCGAGCTGTCGCCAGAGATGGCGTCGCAATGGCCGACCTTAAAATATTTTATTCCACAAATTTCAGAATTCATTTTGTTAATAGTGAATGTTTGTAAAAAAAAGAAATCTAATAAAATATTTCATTTTTTTATGAGAAAAAAATTGTTGAAAAAAGGCTGTTTTTTACCTGAGGAAACCTATGTAAATCCTTAATACATAAATAAACATTGTAAATTTTTAAACAACATCCCATAACAAATATATTTTGAAAGAAAGTAAATAATATGTGAGAAAACATATTTCCATATACATATGTAGTATTGAAGGGACAACCATTTTGTAATGCAGATTTTAGTAAATTATTCTCTTTGAAAACCAGTTGCCCGAATTTGACATTTCTGTATACTAAAACAAGAGATGCCCAAGATTAGTAGTTATTTATAATGCAATTTTTAGTATACGATTGTCTATTGGCTAGAATTTGTATAGAATAGGGCGGTGGTATAATTTATTGGAATATCTAAAGTAAAAACATGCACGACAAATTAGACAAGAGGTTTATTAAATACCAAGATTTACGATTATATTTAATTAATACCACATATAAATATGTTACATATACATATGTACGAATTTGAGATTGATATACAAAACGGGGTATGTAGTCTTGGCTATTACAAGCATTGCTACATTTTCCGATTATTGAATTCCCAACCCAAACATCTTAATTACACGTTTAAATATTGAATTTCAATTAAAACTTATCGTGGAATGAAATCAAATAATTGCTCAACACAAGCGATAGATATCAGCACCGCCGTTAATTAATAACAGAATTAATCAATATTGCACCTCCATGCATGATGAAGGAAAAATAGAATGAGCACAAGTAACTATGAGATATAAACCTTTCTAATTAAAAGCGGTGCTGGCAATTAATTAAAATTCTAAAAAAAATATTAATTAGATCTGCTAAAAGAACTAATTACAATAATAATACAGATGGGAATACAAAACAGATTAAAATTACATATATATATGTATAAATATGATATAGTTACAAACACACACGCGGGTGCATGCTGCAAGCCAGTTGGTATTTAATGTAACGTGTAACGGCTCTTTTGCGCTGACTATCTGGATAATAATAAAATTGTTGCACAGTGGGTGTGTGACACACCCGCGGCAATGGAGTTGGTTGCATGCAGTGCGAAAGAATGAATTTCAATTGGCAGCGAGTGCAATGGCAACAAAAAGCGTTGGAAAAGTGTTCGCACACCCAAACACCAGAGCGCAGCATAGCCTTTACCGGTTGGCGCATTGCATGAAGGCAACAAAAAACATTTTCCAAAAGTAGCCGCGAAGTGCAGCCATTAGTTGGCTTGATTGCTGTTGTGTTGCGGCGAAGCGTGCGAGCGCTTACTAATGATACCGTTAGTGGCGTTTTATCGCCACCGCTTGGAGTAACTCTTTCGGTAACCGAATGCACACCGAATGTACGCCGTTACTTCTAGTTCTAGCCAACTCGATTTGGCCAGGCATATATGTATGTAAGTACGCCTGCGCACCTCTCGACACCTTTTCTTGGCCGGTTTAAGCCGTTAGCAAAAAAAAAATATATATTTAATATGTTTACTACGCCAGTTGTTTTTCCACTTTTTCTTTCTGGCGCGCTTTAGGATTTTTTAGCTTCTTTTCTATATGTGTATGTATATAAATTGGCAAGTAGACGTTTAATTATTTTGTTTCTTTTTACGCTTACTAATCAAATGTGAGTTCGTTGCTTTATTTATTTATTACACAATTCTTTGTAGTTTTTTCAGCCTTTGTTATTGTTTGCGGCGGCTAATTGGTTCAAAAGTGGTTGCAAATTTACATTACATGAGCGCTAGCGTACATACATATATGTGGTATGTGTGTACGTGTGTGTGTGTAGAGATGCATGTATGTGGGACGTTATCTACGCGGCGCATATTTCCATCGGTCTGCCTTTTCTTTGTAAGATTATATTTTATTTACGAGCGTTTATTTTCGTTTTTGGTGTGGCACATTCGAAAATTGAGTGATTTACGCCTTTGGCCTTGATTTGAATTGCAGTTATTTCTCTTGTTGGTAAATATTTTTCTATCAACCGTTAACATTTTCTCAAAGAAAAATAACCAAGAAATTAGAACTTATATATTCTTTATGATAAGACTGGTATGGGTGCCGGGTCATAGCGGAATCGCAGGAAATTGTAAAGCTGATGAGCTAACAAGGAATGGCACCCTAGAACCGCTATCGGTAGAACGGGAGCGGGCCCAAGATTGATCGCAGGAGACCTAGTGATCTCTTTGCTCTCAGTAAGGTGCCTAGTTGTAGGGCTTTTAATAGGCCATTGTCTTATTGACGTCCATGCTGTAAGGTTGGGAATCTTACCAGACGCCTTTTGCAGAAGCTGTATGGAGGAAAATGAGGTGTAAACAACTCAACACTTCTTTCTTGACTGTCCTACGTTTGGGTGGTCAAGACACTTGGGAGCGTATATCTTCAGACATCCCACCGAACTGGCGGGAGTTGAAATTAAACGCCTGTGAAAATTTGTAATGACTACGTCCAAGCGCTATTACAAAGCTTTATACGGTACAAAAATTATATATGGTATACAAGTATTAGAAAGAAAACCATAATTTTTCTAACAGAAGTCTTTACGAACTTGTATAATTGTATAAATGCATTCGGGTTATGTTATATGGTGTTAGAAAGTGAAGATTTTCAGACAGTTTAGTGATTGCTTGACTCAGTTTGGTTTGAGCAGGCGCCAAAGATGAACACTAGCAAAGGTGAACGCCCGATTTTAGATTTTTCTTCGAAAAACGATGAAAACGCGAAGCAATCAACCGTCTGGAAATGTTAGTAGCGCTTTGAAAGGTTATTTATCGAAAATATCGATAAAATAATGGAAATCGACGACTTCGATCAATCGATAAGCGCTCTTTAAATTGCAGAAGAGTTATAGGTTAAACAAAAAACAGTTTGGAACCAAAAATCGGAATACAAAAAGTAGCTCTATGTATTGGTAATACACGAGATAACGAATTAAAAACTCTTGGATCATCGAATTTCCATCTGGGAATCGTTGCTACATCGCAACAAAATCAGTACATTTCCGTAACGTATGTTAATAATGGGGCGCTATAAATGAAAAAAAGCTTAGGCGAAGGCAATTTTGACCAATAGAGGAATTATGTTCCATTATGACAATGCCAGCTTCTTTAGGAACGGAGCATCGTACTTGATGCAAATTGGAGCATTCTAACTAAGCTAAATAAAAACCTTCAATTTAATGCAACAATAACGGATTTCTCTATACTAGACTTCACTTATATATTTAGATTTTTTTTTGGAAAATATATATCTAACTTACAATTTTATTGTCGATATACATATTTAAATATCGAAAATGGAATATGAAAAACATTTTACACAAATTACCATTTAGGAATTAAAAATCGAAAACATTGTTCACTTATCAAATGTTTAAAATCCATGGCTGCTCATGTGAATAGAATGTTCTACATAGCAAATTCATGTGTATTGTAAAGATTAATTTGTAACCTACAAGTGCAAAGCACCAAATGATTTACGATAATTTGTTTAATATTTTCGAAGACTTTACAAAAACAAAAAACCATATCCTTGGCTGAAGCTGGATTACCCTTGATTTTGATCGGTCAGATGGTATGGCAGCTATATATTATACTAAAGTGGCTCAATTTGAGTAATACAAGTATGTTCGAAGATTATAACCTTGTCTATTAGAATAATTTATGCCTAATTTCGTAAAGATATCTTTTCAAATAAAAAAATTTAAAAATTTTAAAAACTGGGGGAGTAATTCGCGAATATATAAAAGGGCAAACAATCGGGCTGGCTATGTCGAAATTCAAGCAGATTTGATTTTGTTTTAAATTTGTGAAAATACCAAATGTGCGCGTATAATAGTACTGCAAAATTTCTATAAACTTATATATTAAGTAAATTTTTTAGAAGTTGAACGCTTACTATTCGAATAGTCGAAAACGAAAGGTTAACCGGATAGTCGAAAATGAGCAGTTAATCGAATAGTCGACGACTTACGACTATCCGGATACTGCAAACCGAATATTATTATTTGAATAATCCCCTATTCGGTTAATCTCGTTAATAGATTAGTCGAATACCAAGGGCTGTGGTTTCAACGCTAATTTTTAGGTGTTGCAAACTTCGCGTATACCGAACCAGTACAGAAAATACGTAAGTCATTAAAAACGATACACAATGAAATTTCCGAAAGGAGTAACAGAGAGATCAAAGTGAAATGGAATGTCTTAATGACATGCCAAGATCATACGCAAGAGCACCGACGAAACTCACGCGGTCTCGAAAGAATTGTAAGACTAAGTGACAGGTCACAACTTACTGACAACCCATGGGAGCCGGAAAGACAATATATGTAAGTAATAATGTTAGAAGTCGTCTCAGGTATCTAGGAGCTTCGTAGTTCAAGGGACTAGGTGAAGTATCAAAAACAGATATGAAATCGCTTTCAATGTTTGCAAAAAAACTTGATTGCATGACGAATACTTCATTACTACTGGCATTACTAAGGACCAGTAGGTTTACTATATGCATTACGCGAAAGTCGGCTAGTATAAGTCGATTTCAAGAACTACTTATTCTAAGTCAATAATTTATGGCCTCGATATTTTCGTGTACAAAAAAAGTTTTTCTTTATGAAATTAGTGAAAATTAAATAAGTAAAAATCTCGTTCACGAAACTAAAATAAATTGTGTGACCTCCTTTCATACACAGTTTTACCTTTACGACACTATGTCAAGTACTGTTGAGCTGACCGTTCACTACTTCCTAACGTTCATTTTATCAAACATGTTTGCCTTCTGATATGGAATGTTGAGTTTTTCTTGCAAACAATGAGTTACCGCACAGTTAATTGTGGTAAATCGGAAATATAAAAGCAATTATTAAGCATTTCATTAGAGTGACAGTACATAGTTAATCTGCAGCGATAAGCACCCTCGTAATAGTTTAACATATTTAATAATATCAAAGAATTTTTTATGCAATCAACTTGTAGAATATGCATACTAATCACACACTTGCAGTAATGAGTCACATATTGAAAAGCAGCAACAAAAAGCAATTTCTCATAGTTAAATATTAAAATAAACAGGGCAATTGCATAAAATGAATACTAAACCATGTTACGTAAACAATACAAGTAGCCAATGTGTGTTAAACGCAAGACAAATGATGATTAAATTTTACATAATCGGTTATTCTAATTTATAGTCAGCGCAGAATTAGAAATGCCTGACTTATACCCATAGTATTTGCACTATTTGCACTTGAAATGAGTGCCTGAGAACCAAAAGCGCACAAGCCGTGAACTGGTTTGCATTTCCGTTTAGCCGTTAGTTATGTAACGGAATTGGGGTGTGGTCGCGACATTTTAAACCCATATATTAAGTATTACCATACCTTTATTTTATTGCTATTACAATTACGGTTATTCTAAATTATTAACGCGCAAACCAGTTGTGCCAGTCTTCGAGCTCTAAAATAACCTGGAGAATTTACACAATCACACCGCTGACACTGACATAACCAAGCGCCTGAACAACAACCAATAAGCTGGATTCTGCGCGCGCATGCGCAAACGCTAACCAAAGCAATAACAATTTGTTGAAGCAAAATCAAAAAGTGCATATTTATAATGAACAAGTTAAAGTGGCAGTCAAATTGAACTGTCATAAAGTGTCACCATTTACCGTTCGAAATGCAAGCAGCAAGCAGCCGAGTTGACAGTCAAAAGCGCAAACGAATTCGCTGAGCAAAAGTAATCGCTTAAATTGAATTGTCGCTTTGGATTTTCGCAAGTTGATTGGCTGAATCGCAACAAAGAACAAAAACAACTACAAATTTGTCGAAAATTGTAACTGGAAATATTGGGTAAATATTGCTGTATGTATGTATAATAATATTTAGAATATTTTTAGCGAATTTTATTTAAAATTCTAACCGCACTCCACAAGCTAATTAACGAAACTGACCGAACTTGTCAGAATTTGCTCAATTTTTGTTGGAACGCTGGCTTTTAATTCAAATTTTTATTCATATTTTTTATTTAATAATATTTGAATTGCATATGTAGTAACACTCTCGCGTGTTAACGGCCGCTTTCTACATGCTCTAGTTATCAAGTTTTGCCGCGCACAGCGAGTATGTAAATATTTTACAAAAATATAAATGTAAATTAGCAAGAAAAAAGGAACGATGTTAACTTCGGTTGCACTGAAGCTATACCCTTAACAAATACAAAAAATTCCTTACAATAATATAATTTTGTTTGATCAGTTTGTATGGCAGCTATATGCTATAGTGAGCCGATCGGAATAATTTCTTCGGAGATTATACCATTTCTTCGAAAAATAATTCATGCCAAATTTCATGAAGATATCTCGTCAAATCAAAAAGCTTTCCATACAAGCTCTTCATATCTATGGTTCAGTTTGTATGGCAGCTATATGCTATAGTAGCCCGATGTCGGCGGTTCCAACAAATGAGCAGTTTCTTGTTGAAAAAAGGACATGTGCAAAATTTTTGATCAATATCTCAAAAACTGAGGGACTACTTCGCGTATATGTATGTATACTGACAAACAGACGAACATCGCTTAATTGACTCAGCTCAACATGGTGATCATTTATATAAATAAATGCTATAGAGTATCCAACATTTCCTTCTAGGTGTTACAAACTTCGTGGCAAACTAAATACAACCTGTTCAGGGTATAAAAACTACAACAATGCTGCAAATGCCCACTTCAATTGCATAAAATCCAAAATTCTAAAAAAGAATGAGCGCTTATTAAAATCACGCGATGATAACAATTCAAAAATCACAATAATAACAAAATCATAATAACAACAAAAGTCAACATAATTTTTATATCTAAATTTTTTTATTGCTAAAATTGTGTGCAGAAAGAAAGTCCGCCATCCAACCATGCGCAAACTGCAGCGTTTGCCATAGCACTATATGACATTCAGTCACTGAAATTTTTTAAGTACACGCGTACGAGTACATATGCCGTTAAAATTACGCTCAATCGCAAGCAACAAATACAACAATAGAAAATAACTACGAAATGCGTGTCACATTTGCATATGAATACATATGTATATACAAATATATATGAAGGCCTTTGAGACTGCGTTCACAGCGCATATGCGGGCTTTGCACCCACACACCGGAACTACAGTCAAGCCTCACTTGCTTTTATTACGTTTTATTTTCATGAAATAATGTGCGAAGATTAGCATTCTCGCTTCAAAGGCTTTCTTAAGTAATAAAGCTTAGTTCAAGTGTCATAAGTGTCAGGAGAAATTTGAATTAACTAGCTTTCTTTACATGTTGAAAATAAATTTAGTAAAAAAAAATAGATCATTAAAAAAGAGGCGGAATTTCCTTCACTGTACGAGTATGACGTCAGCAATTTCAAGAATATGCTATTTTCTATTTAACGGGCAACGTCGATAATCCAATGGGTTTTTAACTAGACAAAAGCCATTTTATCCCCACACTTGTTGAAAAAATCCATTAAAGGAGGTCTAAAGTCCATTCAATACACTATTATACTAGAAATTTGGTTTTTTATGGTTTCTGAACCAAACAATTTTCTTCAAAAATCGGGTCCTTAATGAAAAATTATTTTTCCGTTTTCGATACTAGCCTGCATTTATTTAATACTAGAGGACCCGTCCACGCTTCACTATGGCTGATACATAGATAATTCAACTACTACCATTTATATGATTTCTATAAGTTGGATTATTACTATTAGTTAATGAGATATATTATTTTTGTGAAGCAACATGTGTTAGTTTACAAAAAAATGGATCATATAGCATTTCGTGTGTTAATAAAGTATTGCTTTCTGGGGCAAATACTGTTGAATATGGGCTCAGGGAAATCTACAGTTGAAAAAATATTTGCTAAGCTGAACACCGAGGACAATGATGCTCTAAAGAGGCGAAAGCTCTGTGCCAAGTGGGTGCCTCGCAAGTTCATAATCCAACAAAAACAACGAATAACTGATTTTGAGAAGTGTTTGAGTGCTCTTTAATCGTGATAAAACAGAATTCTTGCGTCAGTGTGTGACAATAGAAACATAGCTGCATCATTTCCCACTGGAGTCCAATCGACTGTCATTCTAGTGGACTGCACACGATGAACCGGTTCTCAGGCGTGGAAAGACGAAAAAGTCTGATGGAAAGGTTATGACATCAGTCTTTTGGGATGCACGTCAACGACAGATTACTGAGCCAGTTATAATCTACTTCATTGCGTATTTGGTTGCAGTTCTTTTCTACTATTCCAAATACTTAGCAATTGTATTATTTTTGAGGAAGAATCTGTTTAAAATTGTACGCATATATTCAAATGATTCCTACAAACATGAATTTTGACCAAATGGTTATTATTTGAAATATAATTTTTGTATTTATGAATTGACATAAAGAGATAAAAGGTATCCTATGTCCTTAACCTGGTTCTAAGCTACCTCTCCACCAATTTTCAGCCAAATCGGTTCAGCCGTTCTTGAGTTATAAATGGTGTAACTACCACAACTTTCTTATATACATATATATAGATTTGCATTTGAACTTCGAAATTGAGCTTATTGTAAACATTATTACTAAGTATTGCATATAAGTTCCTAAACAAGTAAGATTAGATGTATGGAGTAATTTCAAATAAAGTTTCATCCTGAAATAATACAGCTATTATACATACATATCTTCACCTAAAATGCAAAATAGTGTAACATCACTTTTAATAAGTTTACAGGCGAAGGAAAAACGTTGAAATAGAAACTACTCATATTGAAGCTAAATTTGAGTTTTGGTTATATGTATGTAAAATGGTTATACATTGGTTTTATCTGACAGCGGCAGCTGAAAATTTATATATAGAAAAAGTAACCTTGCATTTTAGTGCTTCTATCCAATGTTCAAAGGGAAAAGTGCCAAACTAACTAATGATTATAAACCGATTTGTCTCCTCATAACAACAAGGTTATCTTAATAGATAAGTCATGACAGCTCACAAAAGTACGAAAGCCTGACAATACGCTGAAAAATAGGTAGGAATATCCTTATGACAAAACAAGGAAATTAATAACAATTTTTTGGTGTGTGCTGAAAGTCGGAAACGTGCTTGATTTCAGTGATTATAAACTAAAATGTGGCGAAAAAAATTACTCAATCCATATTTAAGAAATAAATTTGTAAAAAATATCATTTTCCCTTAAACTAACAAAAAAATATAATAATAATTGATAACTTTGAATCTAGTCAGGAGTTACAACCACTGCTTCCCTTGATTCCCTTGCTTCAATTGTCCACCTATGGGGTGTCAAGTGGAAGGAGCATTTTACTGGAATATTATCTTCCATCCTAACGACATGGCCTAATCGGCGCATTTGTTGGAAAAACTTTTATAGACATAGTGTGACTAGCTGTATTCGATTCGACAAACGTTAGTCTCCAGGGTATCGAACAAACTATCACATGCTCTAAATAAAGGTCATTGCTTGTGGTGCAACTTTGCACTATCATGTCTTCTGACACATGCGCAATAGTGTTATGATTCTTACTTAGTGGAGAAGTTATTTAAAAAAAAAACGTTGCTGAAACCTTTATTTTGGTTTTCGATAAATTTTATTGATTGATTTTAAAAATCTAATTCTAATGATTTAAAATTACAAGAACAGAAGCAAATTTGTATTTTCATTTGCCTTTTGAATCATTCAGAATAGTAAAACTGATGAAAATAGCCAAAACAAAACTTAATAGCGGCTTTACCAATTTGATAAGGTATGCGCATACTTTCTCGCATGAAATCAACTCGATAAATTTGTTGTTGCTTTTGCATTTAATTTTTTGGCACCAGAGCAGAAACAAGCAAATAAATGGCGAATCGAAGACAGCTAATATAATATACTATGATTACTCTTCACAGCTTTAAACTATCTCGATTTGACTTTATAAAAAAGTTAAGAGGAAAGATACATAATGAAAACCATTTATACAAAGCTGTTTGGTGCATCTTCAAAGCTTTTATTGCTTTAAAGAGTATAGTCCATTTTACGGTTCAGCGACCAGTAGGCAGATGTACCATAACACATATTCCTTGATTGACTCGCAATTACAATGAGAAGGCGTCAGGCTATCGGGCAAATTAATCCGGTGAGAGAACATGTCACCACTATTAACTCAGGAGCTTTGATTAAACTGGGTTAAGTAAGGTGTTGATAAAAGAAGACGGCACAATATCGTCCCAGTCCTCATCGTTCAATCTAACATAATTTAAGGGGATATACCAGAGTAACACTTTCAAAAAATCGATTTGTTTTTACTTTTTCGATAGTTTATATTTACAAAAATATTCTGTGAAATCGGCAAAGTCGTATCTTGAATGGCAGCGTTCGAAAGAGCGACCTCTCGCAAGTATAAATAGGATAGTTGAAACTTTAAACGCGTTATTCTCGAAACGACATTTTTCAAAATTGCTGACAGCATAACTCAACGAGAAATTGACCTTTCTAATCTGAGTATTCTTCAATATATTTACTACACAATGACTTACGATCTCTTGAATGGTTGAAAATTGTCAATTTGGCATTAAAAAAAAGGACAATTTTTTTACTTAAAAAAAGCGTGATATTTTTCAAAAAATCGTAGATCATTGTATAGGAAATGCAACTTTAATAACTTTTTTGATTTTTTATGTTTCAGCTGTTCATTCGGCCGGAATCATGTCAGCAGTTGGTGATTTTTTTTGGCAACTCCTTTATTTTTCAATATTTTTGGAAAAAAATCTTAAAATATAACTGAAAATATACTTCATTTTGCCCAAAGAACTTCGAAACATTCAATTGAGTACTTTCTTTTAACAAAAATTCAGGAAATCTAATTTTTCATGGGTTACACTGGTATAGCCCCTTAATAGTCTGCTCTAGAATTCCCATGAAACACAAAATATTAAAAGTAAAAGTCTATCCAATAAAACAGACTTTTAATTAAATTATCACAAAATCCTAGGGCTTTAACCTTTCTACAATTTTGATCCATTTGCAAGTCGAATCTTTCAACTCGAAAGAAAAACTTTTATTATCAATTAACAGTTTATAAATTGCAGCTGAAATCGATGGCACTATTTCTAATGTAGCAACGCAGGCAGTATGATACACATTTATAGTAATAAGTCAATGGACCTTCAAATCACGTTACCAATTTATTGTTGAGACAAAGACATTTGCTTCTCGTAATAATGCTCCCTATAGTTTGTTAAAAAGTGAAAAAATAGAAGATAAATGATTTTTTACTTTGCAATGAGCATACTATAATCACATCTCAGCAACTGAAAATTAGCTAAAAAAGTATTGGCATGGAATTTAACCCTCCCTTACTTATTTTTTTTTTATTTAACACAACATTATCGTGGTCGGCACTTGTCAATTTTAATGGGTGCAAACTTGGCGGAGTAGTAGAGCACCTGCCCTGCCTAACAAAGGCGCACGTATCACCACACACTGTTTCCGTTAATTTGCCTTTCTTGTCGTCGTCGCTGACGGCATGAATATTTGTTCGAGTATACTATATTTCCGTAATGTAGCCGCTGTGCTGTTATTGGTTTTGTTGTAGAGCGACGCTGAACAAACCAATCACAAGGGTATGTGCAGACAGGTAAAAAAGTAAACAAACCGACAGGCAGACAGACGAACATGTCAACAAGCAGCACATTTCAATAGGCCACGAAGCTGCCAATACTGCCGAAGCAGAGCTGAGCGCACTTGTTATTTTTATTGCTGCTGTCGACAATGATGGCCAAAGCTC
This sequence comes from Bactrocera neohumeralis, assembly GCF_024586455.1. NCBI lineage: Eukaryota > Metazoa > Arthropoda > Insecta > Diptera > Tephritidae > Bactrocera > Bactrocera neohumeralis. Next base: position 34,135,025 of record NC_065922.1, on the reverse strand, counting down.
ACAACAATCTGTAATGGCTAATGGCCAGCAGATAAACGAACAATAACGCAAGGTATTGGGGCGCATACACATGTTTGCGGGTAAATAAGTAATTGGGCATTCTGCCGATGTCCATTTGCACCAAACACCGAACATTTACTTCACTTTGCGCCGCGTGTGTGCGTTGTTTGTTGTTTGTCGGTGCGCGCAGGTTCGCTGCTTAAGTCTTTCGTTTGTGCGGCGCTTCGCTGCGGTAGTTGGGTTTATGTGTGCACATTAGTATGTATGTTGGCGCAGCGTGGTAACTTTTGCTATTTGCTATAGTTGTTGTTGTTTTTGGTGCATTTCATTAAATGTTGCATGCATTTGGCATTCTCTGCTCTGTGTGGTATGCGATAATAAATTGTGTAAATTGTATAGCATTTAAAATTGGTGGCATTTGTGGAGAATTTGTCTATTGCATAACAATTGTAGGCATGAGTGTATGTGTGTGTGTGTGTGCTTACTTTCTAACATAACTAAAAAGCTTACTGTAGGTGAAGTGAGTGAAATTCAAATATAAAGATTTTTATATATGATAGTGATTGAAACATAATGGCTCCACAAGATATCATTCATGCATAATTATTTCATTTCACGCATTAAAATTCTTATTTTATGTAATAAGTTAACAGCTTAACCCCGCGATGCTTACACGTTCGTTAAAGTTAATAAACTTTTCGAAAACATGCGTTCATATATACATATGTACGTATGGTATATACTAGTTTAGTAGTATATATATATATATAAGTATTAGGGTGAGTCAAAAAAGACCGAATATATTTTTTCACTTTATACTGTGAAAATTTGAAATTTATTGAATATTTTTAAGTGTGTTGAGCTCATATATTGGGTAGTCGAAAAGTTTTTTCGTATTTTGTCAATAGATTTCTTTGCAGTCGTATATCTCCAGTGCAACCAATCACATTGTGTCATATCATATAGTGTTGGAAAGGTGAGATTTTAAGCTTCATTTAACCAAAAAAAAATTAAATTCGGGGAAGTTGAAAAAAAGTTACAGCTGTTCAAAAATTAGTGAACATAATGAAGAAATTCGCTATATTTTGAAATTTTTGTATGAAAAAAGGAAGAATGCCACACAAACCACCAATGAAATTTGTGAAGTTTACGGAGACGATGCTGTATCAGTTCGAGTAGCACAACAATGGTTCACTCGCTTCGGTTCTGGAAATTTCGATTTACACTAATGAAAGCTTTACAATGATGGAATAAAGTCTCTAGCGAAAAAATGGCAAAAAGTGGTCGACCAAAATGTTGCTTTTTTGTTCAATATAAATATAAAAAAATGAAGTTAAAGTTTGATTAGAAATACGAAAAGACTTTTTCGACTACCCATATTGGAAAGAAGAATTCATATCTCATAATATATTATTTGATAAAAAATTCTCGTATCTTAGATTTTTAAGAAATTCTATTTTCTACAAAAATTATCACTTATAATTTTTCGTAGGGTACGAAAAACGTTCAAAAATGATTAAAAAAGGATTTTTAAAAAATCAAAAAGCGAAGGACTTTCCTCTGAATATAACAAAGTCATATTTCAAGCGAACTCTTCTGACGTTCTACCAAAAAATTCTTCACATACAAAGTGTAAAAAAATAATTTTTTTTTATCCACCCTAATACATTATACATAAATACATACAAAACCATATGTATATAAGCACTATAGCAGCATTGTGATGGATTATCTGCGCTGTTTGTGGTAAATTAAAATTGTTGGTTTTGCTTGCGTTTTGTTACGTCAACTGACTTTTGTTTGACTTGCACATCTGCCACTCGGTTAGCTGGCTGCGCGTTTGCTTACATACTATTTCGATGTGCTGTTTCTCGGTTATTTTGCAGATATTTTGCGCAGCGTGAAAGCACAAGTGATGCCCCAGTTACGCGCCGTGAATTATGAGCGTGCGTTTTGTGTTCCAGTTTCTCGAGTTTTTTTTTTTTGATATTTGGTGAAATAGTATTTATTTTCAATTCAATTTACTAGCCCAATTTCAAACGTCTGATTAATGGCATGATTTTGAGGAAGCAATTTAACCGCATACAAGTTATTAGCCATAGTTTTTCCATGGAGATTTTTAAAGAATTTATTGTGTTGATTTCTATATTTTGACAAAATTTAATTTATTTTACTTGTAGATATTAGCTGTCTTCGATTCACCATTTTTATAATATCTAATTAAAATTGTATATACTATAAGTTTAGTTTTACCATTTTAGATCACATTTACTATTGTGAATTGTTCAAATGAAAATCTATTCACAAAAATTAAAACGCAAATATTTTTTCCTTATCTTCCACTTTTAAATAATTAAAATCGTTTTTTGATGCGGAAAGAATTTCTTATCCGAAGAAAGATTCGCAATACAATTGCGCATGCTTCGGAAGACATGTTCGGGCAGGGTTGCACTGCAAGTGCTGTCCGTTTGTTTGAATTAAATATTGTTAAAGACAAGAAAGAATTCACTGTTTTCTGATAGCAAAAATTGTCGTATTATCATTAGAGAAACCAGAGGCACTAAACCTCGCTTTTGGATCGAAACAAACACGTTTTGGACTATTGAAATATGTAAAAGTCCGTAAAGTTTACAATTTCTTTAAAAATAATACCGAGCGGAGATTGTATTAGATATGCTTAGCGAGACACGAAATTATCAAGTAGTTCCTACACTGATGTGAGTCTTTTCAAGCTGTCAAGTCATTTTTTTCAGTATAGTTTGACATTTAATTATGGAAGACTTACACCTGAACAACGTTTACAAATCGTTCAACCTTATTACGAAAATTCATGATCTGTAAAGAATGTGTTTCGTGAGCTCAACTTATGGCCAACAAAATCGGCCTACAGAGCGTACTATTCGCAACACCATTACCCATGTCGAGACCCAGCCTTTATGTTTGGATAATATTCGACCGAATAGACCAAGTGTAGATCGTAGTAAAGAAAATATAGCCGCCGTAGCTGAGAGTGTACACGAAATCCGTGGAGAGTCGATTCGGCCCAGTTCGCAGCAACTCGTACTGACTGATGGAATGACTTGGCGCATTTCAAGTCGATATCTTAAATTGAAAGCGTACAAAAACACGCGACCTTCCCAAGCGATAACGCTTCGCTCTATGAGCATTTAAAAGTTTCAAGAAAATCCGACGTTTTTGAGCCAAATTTTCTTCAGCGAAGCCTATTTCTGGCTAAATGGGTATGTTAACAAACAAAATTGCCTCATTTGGGATTCGAAGAGCAACCTAATTAGATTCAAGAGCTGCCATTTCATACAGAAAAAACAATGATTTGCTGTGGTTCGTGGGCCGATAGAATTATCGGTTCATATTTCTTCAAAAATGATGCAGGTGAAAACATAATCGTCAATGGCGACCGTTATTGTGCCGTGATAACCAACTATTTGATACCTAAAATTGAACCTCGTGACCTCGACAACATTTGGTTTGAACAAGACGGCGCCACTTCCCACACATCGCATCAATCAAGGGATTTATTGAGAGAACTCTTCGGTGAGCAGATAATTTGACATTTTTGACCCGTCGATTGGCCACCAAGTGTGACCTGTGTTACACCTTTAGACCTTTTCCTGTTGGTATATGTAAAGTCTGAAGTTTATGCGGACAAAAAAAAAATTAAAAAAATTGGACTCAACGAATAGACCATCTGAGATGCAGGTGAGACCAATATTTGAAAGAGATAATCTTCAAAACATAAATGCCAAAGAATGTTCTTTCGAATGATAATAAACATTAACCATTAAAATTGAAGTTTCTGTGTTTTTTTATTTAAAAAAGTAGGAAACATCGAAATGCATCACCCTTTAATATTAATCTTCCAATTCAATACATCAGAAATTCAATTTTCGCTACAATTTCAAACACTTGTTTCTTCCCATTCATGTTGCGTTTACATTGCAAAACAAATTTCACACACAATAAAACCGACGTAATATTTGGAAAAGTGAAAGATAATGAAGTAATAGGAAATAAGTGAACCTAAAAAGCGTTACGCTGCTGTCAAAAATCGGCACTTCGAACTTTTCAAACTCAATTAAATTGGATTTTTAATTAACAAACAGATAAGTAAGTAGATAAAAGGTAATAAGTGCAACATAGTAGCGGCCAAAATAGTGTGCATATATGGAAATGTGTAAGTAGAAAATATGTAACAGTAAATGCGTTAGGAAAAAGCAGCTTTGAAAACACTTATGCACATATAATATATACAGACTCACATAAATAATAATAATAATAATAATTAATAATATTAATAATAAAAAATAGAATATAATACATTGGCCTCATTGCCCGCTCATTTGCCAATGTTGACAACTTGAATGGGTTTTTATTTCCGCTACACAGCGGGTACAAGCGCAAGCGCAAAATGATTGACAGGGGCAAAGCAAATGTGATTCCAATTAGATGCGAACAATCAAAACGTTGTAACACCACACATAACGTAGAAAAATAAATAGACGCTGAGTGACAAGTTTGCAAGCTGGTAAGACATTAGCGCTTAAATTTGAAAAACAGCGGGTGTTGGCGCTTTTCCCCGTGCAATGCTAAGCATTCGTGCGAACATGCGCAGTACTTGTGTTTAACTTTATACCCTGAACAGGTTAAGTTTGCCACGAAGTTTGCAACACCCAGAAGAAAATGTTAGAGACGCTACAAAGCGTATATAGTAGACCATAAATGATCAGCGTGTCGAGATCGAAGTTGATATAGATTGATATGCGAACTAGACGCTCAGTTTTTGAGATATTGATCCAAAATTTGGTACACGTTCTTTTTTCTCCAAGAAGTTGATCATATGTCGGAACCGACGTTACCGGATCATTATAACATATAGCTGTCATACAAACAGAACGATCGAAATCAAGAGCTTGTAGGGAAAGCTTCTTTATTTTAAGAGATATCTTCAAGAAATTTGGCATGGATTATTATGCAAATATCGCAGCAACTATTCATATCGAATCACTGTAGTATATAGCTGCCATACAAACCGATCAATCAAAAGCAAGCGCGTGTGAGGCATATTTCGCTCTTACTCTTCATGGTATCAGTGCAACCGAAGTTAACATTTTTTCTTGCATTTTTTCTAACGGCATTTGCATATGTTCATGCATATTTGAATTTATGGGGGTGTTGTCCCATCCATGTAATTTTAAATACAATGCAACATGCCACGTTTGATTCATTTCGAATGCGCATGCGAAACTCTGCTAATGCGCACCGTTACTCCCTGACAAATGCTTTACATTTATTGTCTTATATGTTATCGTTTTGATGTTTTTTTTATATTTTTTTCCCTAAGTGATCGTGTTAGCGCCCAGCTATTTGATCTGTTCCTCGGTGGGTGCTGCCAGTGATTAACTGGGGCTCACAATGTTCGCTGGATATTTTTTTCTTTTTGTTCGCTGGAGTTTTTATATGTTTGCTTTTTTTTGTAACTGGCAAATAATTATGTACATGAAATGCAAATTTTAGAGCGCACACTATGACCGACTGGCTGTGTGAAACATTACAACACTTTTGACAGCCGCTATGTCACGCTTTCTATTGATTGCTTTTAGATTGCTGGCGATTGTTTATTGTTACTTTTACTATGCAACTATGCGACGTTGACAAAGCATGATAAAATGACACCTACACCCATGTTATGTAATATATTGGAGTAAGTTTACAATTTGTGCGCAATGCTGCATATAATTGAAGCAGAAAAAAAGAAGTATAAATTGATTGAATGATTGCTTGAATACTTTCTACTCTTTTAACCCGCCGGAAAGGTTATGTTAATGCTTTTATACTTATACGGAAGATTTTATAATTTATTTGGTATAGTATAAAGACATATTAAAGAATAAGCACTATATCAGCATTTTTATTATTTGAAACATCGAATTTGATCTGTTTAATTTTTTTTTAGATTGGTACAATTATTTGAGGGTCACAAATATTCAGTGAAGGTCGTGACGTCAACGAAAACTTACTTCTTTCGAGTTGCTACAGAAGTGCGAATTTTTAATTCAAACATTTTGGAATGAAAATTAAATTTTCAAATCCGATTTCCAATTTTTAATACAAAAATATGGTTGCGTGTTGGCATTAGAGAAATAGCAGAAAATTTCAATGTCTCTTAAGGATCGACTGAACACATTTTGGCTAATTTTTTGGTTAATATTTTGGATAATATTTAGGGTATAAAGCGTGTCAATGCTAAACTCGTACCAAAAGCCCTGAATCTTTTGCAAAAACGACGTCGAGTTTAGCATGATTCTGACTTTTTGGACAAACACCAAACGAGACTCATTCCATAGCCAGTGTGTTGCAAAATTTGGCTCCTCATGACTTTTTTCTGTTTTTGAAACTTTAAATACGAGTTGAACGAACCAATTTCCAATATTCACACGAGAGGATAACTTTTCAAGGTTCCTTGTCAAACATAAAAAATAAAAGTATATTTTGGAAAATCTATTCTTCTAGAAGATTAATATTTGGGAGTGATTGTTATTTTCTACCCTTTTAGTATTTTAGTATTTTAAAATAATAGTTATATACTTTTAAGGGGTTTTTGTCTAAAAATTAAAAAAAAATATATATTTTTTTCGATTATTGAGATACTAAAAAATATCTCTTTAAAATTATTTTTTATACTTTTTCAGCAAGGGTTTTATAAATATGTATCAATGATCAGTATGACGAGACGAGTTGAATGACTGGTTTCCGTTCGTCTGTCTGCCTGCTTCTTTGTCTGCGCAAGCTGGAACTAGAGTAAATATTGAAATCGTAATGAAACTTGGTACACGGGTTCGTTAGCAAAAAAGAGAGGACGAGTTCGTAGATGTACATAATCGGACCATTACCACGTCCACAAAACGCCATTAAACGAAAATTTATAAGAGAGAGGTGTCGTATTTTAGGTAAAATCACATATCTGAGAACAGCTCGACCGATTCCAACCAAATTCGGCATATTACATTATATTGACATTCTTATTTTAAAGTGGAAAATGGGCAAAATTGGACTACAACCACACCTACTTCCCACATAACACAATTCGCTCAATTTGTTTATTTCACTTTTCAGTATACAAATAAGGCACCAATTTATATAATAGAATAAAACTTTGCACGTAATAGCTTGTCACATTATGACCAAAAATTGTCCAAATCGTCCTGAAACTTTTGAAAACCCTAGGTGCTGAATATTCGGACACCAGTACTTAACAAATATCTGTCAATCTGTGAGATATATAATTAAAATTCTTAAATAATCCTTTCCTGATAATAGTATGTCTGCTTGTCAAAAATGGTTAGGATCCGGTAAATATTTCCCTTAACATCATATACCAATTATAAAGATTTTCGAAATTCCGAGCGACTTTATACCGCATACATCGGTCTTTTGTTAGAGTGTATTTTACTCATAACAGCGTACATGCAATGGATAAGATTGGGCGAACACACGACCTAGCCCCAATGTAACTAATATTGCGATTTTCGAACGCCCGGATGATTTCACTCAAAATATCAAAATATGTTCTGGATATTTCTTGTCAAAACTAATGCAATCAGCCCACCCCTATATACCCCATAAAATTATTTTTCGTCTATCAACCTGCACTTAAACCGTTCAGAATGAACAAAATTTGTGCTATTTTAATGAAACTAAATAGAAAGTTTTTTAAAAAATTATGTTCTTTAGTGCTGAATTCGAATATCCTAATATAACGAAGTTCGCTGGCTTTGAGTAATGCTTGTTGCAATAGTAGGAAAAGTAAGGCTCCACCCGAAATTAGTCTTCCTTACTTGTTTAAATTCAAATTATTTTCAAAGTTATAGTCCATTCAATGTCATGGCACTGAAAAATTTAAGTTTTTTTTAAAGAAGTCTTAGGAACCGAATATAGAATCGGCATCGAGTAGCATTCTTAAGCCGATTTTTAAACTATTTTTGCACATTTAAGTGGTTTTTTTCTTATTAATTTTTTTAACTAATTATTTGGAGAACCAAGTAACTATATTCGAATATGTTGAAAAATTTCCTTGAGCTGAGCCCGGTGCTTAACAAACAAAAACTAAATTAATGAAAACGAATTCAATTAGGGAGGAAAATCTCTATAACAGATTTCAAAATCTACTTTTGAAATAATTAAATTAAACTCTGGCAGCAAGCGTCATGAGAAAAATATTTAAAAATTATTTTTTAATTGCAAATTGCAGACTTGTAACATTTGGAAATATTTAAGAAAAAAATCTCATTTTGACTTCTTGGACGAATATGTCTCTATACCCTGTAAATTTCGTTATTTTTACATTATATTTTAGTATATTATTTGGCTAAATAAATTTTTTTGAGCTAGTAAGCTTTACCCCTTATATGTATATATATTCTTATTGAAAGTATAAGTCGTAGAGAATGTTCTCCCAAATTTTCATAAAGATATGTGCATTAGAACCAAAGTTATAGCGTTACATAACGCACGTAGTCATAGGACGAAAGCCTAGCACATGCATCTTCAAACGTGATTATCTGGAAATCATTTTTTTCCAAAAGTGCCATTGCCGTGAGCACGATTGCAAAAAATCTATCTCTCCGATTTTCTTTATTTTTTTTTTTAATTCATTCATAACTAATATAGGCAGTCCGTCAACGAAGCCTTTTTTATATAAATTTAAATTGCAATGTTAAGATTTTTTAAATAGATTTTTTTCAGTCGGTAAACATGACTTTTTGAAAAAATGATCCTCGTTTCCACAAAAAATTTTTTTTTAGGAAAACCCTTCGTTCACGGACTCCACACGTCTATATACAAACGAAATTTTTTGTGTTTTATGATTTCAGTTGAGTTGCTGCACCGGAATCGTGCTCACCGTCAACATCTTCAAGAAAATCGCATTTTGAGGAAAGCGCACTAATTCCGGTATTCTTCATTATTTCTGAATGGTTAAATGTGTTTTTTCACTTCGCAATATGTTCTTTCGAAACGCATTTTCAATAAAATGATCGCTACATCCCTTAAAAAATTCCCAAATTTTCCTTTATTTTTCCGCAACACAACGTATATAACCCCTTAAACGGTCCAAATATTTCACCAATAATTCACCGGCATGCAAATAATGGATTTTCTTTAGCACAGCTAACTTTCGTAGCATACATGGATAAGTAAAATCACAAAATTGCAACACATACAAGTAAATATATGCAAAATATCGAAAATGTGTTGCTAGCTATTTGTATTAAACAAATATATAAATAATCGCAACATTGTAAAAAGTCTTTGTATATCTTTAAATGTGGGCCAAAGTAATATGACACCAAGCACACCACACCAACAAAACTAAAAATAAAATCGTTTTCCTCTCCACACTCAAGCGTCACTAAGCTTCCACATTTTTAACCAGCCCATGTACAGTAGTTAAATCGTGTCAATCACTAGTATGTTGCCTCGTTCCCTCCCGTGCCACGTCAAATGACCATTAGACACTCTTGTCCAGCGCCTGCGACGTAAAAAGTAAACGCCACACATTGCGGCTGCCCGTTAGCGGAGGCATGGCAGGCACTTTGGCACGGCATTTGCGGAATGCCACTTGTAGTGTGCAACAGCATGGTCCAAAAAGATTTGTTGTTTCGGATTTAATATGGGCACAGACTTAGAAGAAACCCATTTCAGTGGCAAGTGGCAGTAGTTTGTTGGCGCAACGGTGAGCGATAAATTGTCACCCGCTATGCATGTTGTCGCGGTATTTATTATTTGCGTGCAACACAATGAAATGACAGAGGCAAACCCATTCATTGTCAGCTAAATTTCGCACGAAAATAATAGCACGAAATTGCATCCGTCGTATATAAAAAGCGCAAATATGGATTGGAGAGGTGGTACTAGATTATCAGCGATAGCCTAGTGTTGAAATTTTGGTTTAAAGTGATTTGTAGAGATTTTGGTTTCTTATTTAATGTTGCACATATTTCAAATTTGATTTATTTTTTACATAAATTATCAAATATACACAATTTTCCTTGCACTCAAGTGAATGGATTATCAGATTGTCATTTCTGTTCTTAATTCATTTAATAATACTTATCAAATAATAGATTATACATTATTTGATAAGTGTTCCCGAAAGTTTGAAGTTGATTCAGCAAATAGTTTCGGAGATATGTGCATATTTATATAAATTCTCTGACTAATTGGCTCCCAAAACTATAACGCGATTTTCTCGAACGCTGTTTGCAGACTCGGCGAGTAAAATTTTTCCGAAATTTCAACCGTACGACATGAAATTCTTAGATACAATATTTTTATCATGAAATTCTTAGATATATTTTTCAGACTATGAACCAATGAATAATATTTTTGATAACAAGTTTTAAGCCACCCTGATTTTGCTGTAAAAATACATTTTTTGGTTTTTCGATTTGAGGTAATTTTAAGCAAAACAAAAGTCCTCATCACTAGGCAAATTTTTTTGGAAGTCATTGGGGAGATCCATTACAGAATGGAGACAATCCAAAACTTTTCAAAATGAATGATGGAATATTAAAACACATTCAATTTTGGAAACGCTCATTTCTTTTATTTATTTACTATATAAAATACTCTTGAAAATAATTCACAAAAAACGTTTTTTTCTTACTTGCAAATGTATATAACCCTTTAAATAAATTTCAAATTTAAAAAAAAGAGGCAGAAAAAGGGCTGGATACGAAAAAGATAGGAACGTACAGAGGACTAGCAATAAATCTTATCAGTCGACCAGATAATACTTCAAAGGGATGTCCCTCGTTTTGGAACTTACGTGAGAACCGAGATGTCTTAATTTAGGGCAATATGAAAGTTGGTTGGTCGAAGCAAGTGTAGAAATTATTGGTAAAATTTTGATCTGAGACAAGGAAGACTCACATAACATAATATAAATATCGTTAACTGGTTGCTGCTGTACTGACTCAGGGAATATCTTTCCAAGTCTTCTAAATAGAATTTTCAAATGATGTGTGACGATATTCTACAGAATAATTCGAACAGGGTGTTTCAAGCAATTTCATACATAGATATGAAAATCCATAAAAGTGAAATTCTTCGCAAGATCGGAATACAAAATGGTCCGATCCGAACAATTTCTTCGAAGATTGCCTTGAACAATAATATATGACGAATTTCGTGAAGATATCTTGTCGAATGAAGAAGATTTCTTAACAAGATCTTGATTCTGATCGTTCAGTTTGTATGGCAGCTATAGTCGTCCAATATCGGCGGTTACGACAAAAGAGCAGCTTCTTGGGAGAAACGGACATGTGCAAATTTTCAGATCAATATCTCAAAACTGAGAGACTAGTTTACGTATATATAGGCAGACAATCGGACCGACGAGCAAACGGGCGAACGTGGCTAAATCGACTCAGCTCGTCATATTGATTAATTATTATGTTTTATAGGGGATCCGATGATCCCTTTGACTATTACAAACTTCGTGGCAGTCTTAATATACCCTGTTAAAAGCACAACATTCCTCTAATGAGGTACCCTTCGATAAATGGGACACAACTCTCTCTCCAAGGACCGCAACAAAGAACCTTGGGGTAGCCTTGGCCAGCAAACTGCTGTGGAGGCACAACATGGAAGACAGAGTGAGGAAAGCTAGCAATGCTTTATATGTCTGCAGGCAGATGCTCAGCACAATCTGGGGGCTCTCTCGCTCTCTCAAGCACTGGTGCTCCACAGCTATTGTTAAACCAATTCTGCTCTAAGGTGTAGTAGTATGGTGGACAGGTGTACGGTAATCCACCTACCGGAAGCCGATGGAAAGGGTTCAGAGGCTCGCTGCGCTGTGCATAACGGGAGCTTTAAGAACAAACTTTAACGGTGGTACTAAGTCTGCCACCTATAGACCTCTTTGCTGCAAACTGCGAAGCAAAATCGGCGGAACGACTATTTTACTGGGTACCAGGTAACAAAGGCATTGAGAGCAATGAAATGAAGGACGAGATTGCCAAGAGTGGTGTATGGCTAACATCCGAAAACGTGATAAACATGGGGAAACTAATGCATTGTCTATACGACAGAAGCATGGTAAAGAAAATCAAAACTCGATGGAACGAGCTACCTGGGAACGAGCAAAACTGTAATAGTCATGTGCAAAACGGTAGATCGGAAGTATACAAAATTCCTATTAGCACTCGATAGAAGAGGCTGTAGGAACATGCTGCGAATGCTAACTGATCACTGTCTGGTGGCAACTCACGCCCGTATAATGTGGCTGACAGATCGAGAAGACTGCAAGAAATGTCTAGAGCAGGGCACCAGGGAAACAACGGAGCATCTCTTGTGTACTTGTCCCGTATTGGCAAGACTAGGAGGTATCGATAGTGAGGCCGCAGAGTCTGTTAAAATTCGCATCGAGCGCAGGCATCCTATAGTATACAGAATCTCTTAGACCTAGGAACTGAACTACATCTGGTATCGCAAAGGACTAAACTTGGTCTTTGCATGGCTTATTGGCCTACTAGATTAACCTAATCTAACCTAATATACCCTGTACAGGGGATAAATATTGCATATAATAATGCATTACAGTAATTAGGAGGTTAGTAACGTGAATGTATAGGTATGTCTTTGTATATACTTTTGATGCCTGGCATGCAAGATAGTGTCGAATCGAACAAACCGTTAGCATAAATAATATAATTAGATTAAAAGTGGGTATAATGTAGAGCTTTACTGGCGTTTTCACATATACATTTTTTATAATAAAAGTCGAATTTTTAAGACAAAGAACATAATACTCGTATTGTTCAAATTTTAGAATGATACCAGACAAAAGCAAGTTCTCTAAGAGTTATATTGTAGTCCATGGATAACACATTTTCTGAACGAAGTTTACCAGAATTTTAGTAATAGTTTCAGGAATCGTTATTGCATTAATAATGGATTCTTTGGATAACAAAACTGGACATCATTGGACTCTCACAAAATTATATAACCACGTTAAATTAGGGTACTGGCTTGGTCAGTTGTATTAGATTACAAAATATCAGAATCAAAATCAGCAGCATAAATTATATTACAATACCGATCAAAAGTATGCACCAATTTACCGCTTTCTGAGAACATAATCTAAACTTGACATATCTAAAACAATATTTCATTCCGTGATTCCAAATGAGGATCTGAATGAACTTTACTAAAAATAACATAAGTCATTCTAGAATAGTTAAAGTGCAGTTTCTACTGTCGGGTAATTATAGTGAAAGGGATTACACTATGCTTGGTATGCATAATTAATATCGACGTAATAAATTCAATACATAATTTCCTCATTTATTATGTAGTTCTGTTAAAAAAACGCCGTAGGCGGCAACACTTTCACAGTTCATTAAACCAGATAAGCGCCGTTTGCAAGTAACTGACCATATAATAAATGGGTGACAGACGCTTTATAGAATGACGGGCACAAAGTGCTGACAGATCGGCTAATAAAATTGGAATGGATGTCGATATGGCAGACATTATTATCGATGGCTTTAACAGCTGCAATTTTTCGCCGACAAAGAGACAGACTGACAGACCACCCACAAACATGACGCTACACATACATATTTATGAATATTTGCATTAAAAATCAATAATTCACTCATAAATATTTCATCAGTAAATATTGTAAATATTAGATATGCGTATATTATTTCATATTTCTTGTAGTTAACGCCTTTTTATTGCGGTCTTGATTGTTAGCCTCAACGACAGGTACTTTGTCTGACATATTGGCAAACAAATGTTCATTATTTCGTAACAAATAATTAATACAATATGTGAAATTAAGATTTCAACGCTTGTGAGCGCATTCATTGGTATCAATAAATCTAAATGTGGTTTCGATTGCGTTTATAAGCGCATAGGCGCAGACGCAATCCACATATTTAGTACAAAGACCGCGGTGCGCAGCCGCAAACGCGCCTGCCAGTTCATTGTCATTGCGTAAATTATCAAGGCGTGAAATGTTATACGCAAACTCTATATCGGTGCGAATAAGCCGATTTAGCTAATAAATAAATAAATGAGCTTTTTAATCAAAGTGGATTTTTATGCACGCAAAACACGAGCGGCCTGAGAAACTGCACCCAACATAGACATTTTTTGTATTTCTTTTCTTCTCGGTATGCGGGTAAATATTTGTGCATGGAATTATTCTTATTTTGTTGACATATTTTTTATCTTTTTTTCAGTGTTGAGCGCTTATATTGCCATTCTTTTATATGCGCCAGACAGTTAAGTTTCCAGTTTTCGACACATTTGTTGTTGTTGTTGAGTTTTGTTAGTGCGTGCCGCTTAATAGCCTATAATTTTCCACTCTTATGTTCTAAATGTCTCGCTAATGGCTTAGCAGGCCTGCTGCAAAAGCTGCAATTTTATCGTCGCTACGACGTTGTTTCTCGACAATTAAAATCTGAAAACTATAATAAATCGATCGTAAAGATCGGTCGTAAATCTGCCCACTTTGCGCGCCTACAAAGAGAGAACCATAGAATTTTTGCTTGTATTTTACGATTTTTCTATTTATGGGCACAGTTGTGAAAGTATTGAAAGGAACTGTTTGGAAATTCATTGTTTAAACGTGTCGCAATATCAGGTTTTTATTGCTCGAGTAGGAGAAATATTAGAAGTAGTTTTCCTCTTCTCATTAGCGTCATTTCAATTTATACAGGTCTTTTGTACGTAACTGTACTTGTTTATGGCATAATAAAACGCATAGAAAATATGTATAGAATCCAAAAAGCAACAACATTTTGAGTTCTTTAGAAAAAAATGAACCTCTGTATCCTTAAAAAATGAAAAAATCAAATAACAAATTCAAATCATCACTTGGTAGAGAAGAATGAGTGAACAAAGTTCGTCTGAAGTCTATTGGTCAGGTGACAGAACTTGGATCTATGGTACATTTAGATAGACATACGATATCAAACCCCATAAATTTTGTTTAAGAAAATTATTACTTTCTCTAGAAAAAATGTGGCGATTGCTAGCGGTGATCTGGGAATCAAATGACGAACTCATCGCCAAATCGAAGAATATTAGAAATCGCCGCTTCACAAGTCACCACAGAAATGATATTGTATCTCTCATACAGTTCATAGAAGGTACCTTGGCGTTATGATCGACACGAAGCTCAATTTCAAGGCGCTCATTAAAGAGCCTATGGTAAGACGGCTACAGTGACTGCCCTTCTGTTGAGAATCATGGCGAACATTGGTGGCCCAAGCCAAAGTAGAAAAGCTCTGTTAGCTAAAGTTAGCCAGTCTATACTTATGTACGCAGCTCCGATATGGGGACCATGCACTAAAAAACATGTGTCAATAATAGAATGGTGTCGCACGAAGCGATGGCTATCATATCTGGCCTTATGCCACTGGTTATAATGGCCTCTGAGTAAAGTAACTGAGTAAAGTCTACTGTAAAATAAAAGCCATGTGTAGGCGCCTAACGGCAGACGAGCACAAAAAGAAGATAAAGACATATCTCAATGAGTGGCACAAGTAATGAAATGCGGCAGATAAAGGAAGATGGGCAAGTACCGGCCTGGATTGACAGACAAACAGGTGAGGTGAGACAGATTTCTACTTAACGCGGTTCTTATCGGACCATTGCTGTTTCAGGGAATATCTGCAGAAATTTGGTCACGATGACGAAATACAATGTTTCAAAAAGCATAGTCATTTGATACTGTCTGGGCGAGGTTCCGAAAGAGGTGTACTCTAGCGGACAATATGAATCGGACATGCTACCCGTTTCACTCTGGCAGTATCTTTGGAAGATTCACCCTTCGAAAACACAATAAAAAGTGTTTATAGAATAACTGATTAGTATCAGTATGGCACAAAAAAAGGATTTACCACACAATGGCTTGCTACGATTGTTTTATAAAATCTTGAGAGTTGATCAGGAAAACTTAAAAGACTATATACACTTATTCTCTGATAAAATGATAATACTCAGATGTTTTTTTGAAATAATTAATCTCAAAGGGATAAACTTTGAGAATTGTTTCTGACCAACAGAAGGGTTGAACTCATAATCAACACAAACGATGCGCTTACTTTAAATTCTACATTATCCATCTACTATAGGCCTTAAGACGTACTCGACCAAATTATTTAAGTCAGAGTAGGCGAGAGCAAGAAAGTCACATTTCCATTTATAAAAGAGTTGATCAAAGTCTACCGGTTATAACTACAGAAGTGGTAATGAAGCCTGATCCCCGTTAGGTCAAATAGCGAGGTAAGCCTCTTGCAAACATTGTCTTGGGTAAGTAATCATCAAACTAAACAGCAAAATTCCTGTTTTAAGGGTCCAGGGTTTTAAGTCCAACCGTTATATAGTAGACGGACACACATGAAATGGGTTAGATTGTTACAAAGAGACAATGAGAAATCAATAAAAAACGAGAATTCTTTTCAAAAGTTTTTTGAAATAGATAACTGAATTTCAAAACTACCAAAATATGATATCGAATCAAATTATTATAATAAAGTTATGTAATAGAAATACCCTAGTGGCTTAATGTCACAAAAAATTTAATAACGACTGGGTACCATAAACCTACAGGTTTTATTGACTTCTTTTTGTGTGGTTATTTGGTAAACAAAGTGTGCGCAAGCAAAACCTAAGGACATTGAAGAGCTAAGACAAAAGGACAAAAAGGACCGAAAATCATCGCAATAAACCCATATATATTCAAAAAAATAAAGGAAAACTTAGAAAAACACGTCAATTGTATAGCCAAAAAAGACTAAACGAAATAAATACCAAAAAAAAAAAAAATTTTAGAATTAAGAAACTGATGCACTCATATGTAGGTGTCATTTTAAGGGGTTACATGGGTTTACGGGTTTGAAAAATTTGATTCTTTTTATTTTCTTATTAAATTCTACAGCCCTCTAGAATATTGCCCTAAATTTTTAAGTTGATCCGAGTAATAGTTTAGGAGATACAGGCCGAGGCCGTCTTTAAATGCGTTTTTCTCGAAACTGTGTTTTTGAAGTCGGTTGGTAAGATTTCTCAAGAATTATTCAACCAATCTTTATGGAATTTTATACAGGTCTTAAAGATACAATAACAAAATACTTGGACGAAGGATTTTTTTCGGTTACAACTATTTGAAAAAAGTCGCCAAATTTTAATTTTATTTGTAAAAATGTCGGTCAAGAATCCAATTTTTCGTTTTTTCCTCGTCCAAGTTCTAAGTTAAGGTTTTAACTAAAACAGCTATTTAATTTCAATTTAGATGATCCTGTAAAGAGTTATACTGCCAACGCGGGTGCATTTTTTCTCCGAGGGGTCACCGGAAATGGCGTCGCAATGGCCGAGTGTAAAATATTTTTTTCCGAAAATTTCAGAATTTCTTTTTAATAGTATATGTTTGTAACAACAAAAAATTCTAATAAAATATTTCTCTTTTTATATGAGAAAAAAATGTTTGATAAAAGGCTGTATGTTACCCGAGGAAACCCATGTAACCCCTTAAAGGTATTCGATTAAAATATTAAAAATTGTAAGAAAATGGTAGTACCACTTCTTTTGCACTCCGTAATTGAGGCTATACGAAATTTCTTACATGCAAGTATTAAAGATAATTTTATGAGGTTCATACACAACGAATTTAAATTGGAAGGATTTGCTCTATATTTCTCTTCTTACACATGCGCTTTTGTACTAAAAAATTTTCAAGGCATTGCAATGTAACTCAAGTTATCAATTAAATAAGGAATTCATGGTTTTGAAATTGAGCCCTTTACTATTATATTTTACTTTTTTATAAGAATTAAACTAAATTCTGCCATAAATTCCAAAGTCTCACAATGCCTCACTAATTATAATCAACCAGTCACGCTCGTTTACATGTGAAAGATGTCGCCTTAGTAACAACTTTCGATTTCATTTATGTTAACGTAATTATGTGTGCGTATGTATAGTATGTATAATAAAATGTAAATTAATCAAGACTTTAAAATTAAAACATAACTCGTTTTTCAACTCACCTTTTGGTTCTTATATCACAGAATCGTTGTATGAATGAAGTTAAGACGTTTCTTTGTTAGCTTGTTATTAGTTGTAAGTTGTAATGTGATGCCACCTTGGTGCGTTTTGTATATTATTTAATTGTTGTATTAAAACTCATCACTTTGCACAACAGATTAAATGATTTTAATTAATATTATATTATTTAGTGATTTTATTTATGTTTATTATTGCACTTATGTGAGTGATTAATGGAGGAAAACGAAATTTGTAGGGGATTTCGATACGCGGGCTTGTGAAAAAAATACTAAAACACTTGATTACAATTTCTTTAGTGGGAAAAAGAAATGGAATATTGTTAATTGACAAAGATTAATGGTACTATTATTTATTATTTTTATATTTAAAATTTTGGGATAATTGAGACTTCAAAAAACGGTGTGAAGAAACGACCTTTCAGCCGCTAATATTTACATATTGGTTAAAAGTGTGTCGAAGATAGCAGATGTTGCTGTTAAATATAAATATTCGAATATATATATATTTTTTTTTCAATTATACGCGCACGTTTCGTTAAAAACTTGAAAATTTATCGTTTTCGTAGTTATGCTGCCGACACTTAGTTGTTGCTTTGTGTGTGTGTTGTAGCGCGTTTTAGTTATACTGAAACGAAATAACAAAAACATAATTTGAAATGATTTGCAATTTAAATTCCAGTTTATACATTGTGACAAAAAGGTACCCGGAAATTGTAAATAAAATTCGAAATACATAATTAATCATTAATACTTATTTTGTCGCCTTAGAAGTATTCCACACCAACGATTTTTCCAGTCCTGGAAACAGTTTTCATATGCACTTGGCCTGTGGTATGGCCTTTAGCTCCTTCAGCGGATTTTGTTTATCTCTTCGATAGACTGAAAACGGGTTCCACAAAGCGGCAATTTCAGTTTGAGAAACAAGAGAAAATCACATCGAGCCAAATCTGGTGAATACGGTGGTTGATCGATGGTATTCATTACGAGCTTGGCGTTAAATTCGGTCACAACCGTACTTTTTTGGAAAGAATCCAGCTTTATCGGGACGAGTCGAGCAAGAACGCGTGTCATACCCAAAATGTCCGTCAAAATCATTTGAACGGACTCGCGAGAGGCGTCGAGCTCCCTTGCCATCTCTTTAACATTTTCCTTACGATTTTCAAGCACCATAATTTTCACTTTTTTTAATATTTTCATCAGTTGAAGAGGGCGAAGGTCGTTCAACGATCCCTCGACCGTCCTTGACGGCTTTGGACCACTCGTAGGCTTGTCTTTTTGATAATACTGAATCAAAAAAATCATTTTTTTTAAATATCATTTACCTGCGGAATTTAATTACAATTTCCAGGTGCTTTTTTGTCACAATGTATATAAGAACTTTAAAAACAAAAATACAATAATATAAATATGTCAAAAATTTAAATTGAAATTCTTTTAGAAACATACACGCGCTCGCAAAAGGCACGAATACATGTTTTGGTTGTACAACAAAAACATTTATTTAAGTAAAACTTAACACGTTTGTACTGCCAAATATAGCAAATCAGCAATTAGCTGCTCACGCAATAACAATGGCTATGGAAAAGATTAATTGAAAGCAAAAGTCCGTGTGGCGAATGGTGAACTGTCAATGGAGCGATTGACATTTCTGGGTGTAGCCTGAACACTCTCTTTTTGCACTTTAAAATGCCCGCATATTTGCGATGTTGTTGGCCTTTTGTTTAGAACAAAATAGTGATAAATACATTTATATGTGCAAGTATGTGTGTGTGTTATTTAATTTGCAACACAACTCCGCTTAAAGCTATTATTCAATAATGATCTAAAAAAAGGTAGTTAAAAAATGGTAATTATGTGGCAAACTATATAAAATAAGTTCAAACAAAATCCAGTTACTTAATATTAAAGAACAAGTTTCAATGTTTTTTCTTCTACTTTGTTCCATACATTTTGTTTCCCACTGCGCAACACACCCATTTGGTGGACCACATACATTCATACTGCCAGTAATGCTAATGATCTTTTGTCTGTAATTTTGTTAAGGTATTCAAGCAATTTCAAGTACTACATTTACAGGAAATAAAATGTAAAAGTAACGGTTAATCACTACTGGTATTGGCACTATTAGAGCAACATTTAAATAATGCTTAGTCATAATCGTATGAAATGAATCTGAGACCGAAATGATCGGTAGTTAAATATGAAATTACAATCGTCTATGCCTCTGGGGCAAACAACAATAAATTAGCTCGTAATTTATCATACTAGGTAACAGCGATTATTTAGTTGGAGCGAGGGTGTTAACAACAGCAAGCAAGAGTTGTATAGTTGTCCGATATTGACGATTCTGAAAAAGGAGCAGCTTTTTTGAGTGAAAAATACGTATACAAAATTAGAAAATCGAAACGAATCGACTCAGCTTACTGCGATGTTCGAATACGTAGGTAGTCGAAAAAGTCTTTTCGTATTTTGTCAATGTTTTGTCTGTTGGCGATCAATACACTGAATACATTTTATATATTTTTTTAATCCTTTCGCTACTATATTGCGATATTAATTACTTTTAAATATAGGAAAGATCATGTTGACTAAAAAATATAAATTTCATGTAGACTAGTGTTTTATGTATATTAAAGTATATTAAACAACATCGCCCCGTTATTAAATGAGTTTAACTTTAATACTCCGATTAATAGCCACATATGAAGGCTACAAACATATTACGCTGCTACTTGTGACAAGTACATACAATATAATGAGTAAGTTAACAGTATAGACGTAACTAGATATGCGGTAGTTCGAAAAAAAAAGAGATTTTATGTTAATTAAAGTTCATACATGTTCCACAAGTATGTATATCTATGTAATGTTCCTATTAGGGGGATTTATCTAACAACTAATTCGCGTTTATTGGTGGTGTGGGAACATATTATAATGGAAAGTGTTCTCAAACGAAGTTTGGAATTTACAGAAGTTGTCTTCGATTCGCCAAGTATTACTCTCCAGCGAAACGAGCAAACTATAGCAAAGGCTTAAATAAACGGGCAGCATATGTGGTGCAACCCTGCTCTAATATATTGTGACAAAAAAGGTACCTGGAAATTGTTAATAAAACGCAAAATATTTAATTATTCATCAATTTTTAAACAAAGTATTCCTCATTCGATAAAATACACTTAAGCCAACCATTTTTCCAGATCGACTGAAAACGAGTTCCACTGAGCGGCAATTTCAGTTTGGGGAACAAGAAAAAATCACACGCAGCTAAATCTTGTGAATACGGTGGTTTATCGATGATATTCTTCCACAATTCCGGCCGTTTTCGAGAGATGTTCTCATAAAAATGCCTCAATACGGCCAAATAGAAATCTCTATTGACGGTCTGTCCCTCCAAAATAGATTCGTGGTGCACCAAACCACAAGTGTCAAAGAAAACAATGAGCATCGCTTTTTCCCTCCATTCCGACGATTGTTGATTTCTTTGCATGTTAAACCCATAAACTCATGTCTAAAGTTCATCTTTATCGGTACGAGTCGAACAAGAAAGCATTTCAAACTCAAAATATCTACCAAAATCATGGTGTCTAGCTCCGCTATTAGTAGAATGAGAACAGTTTGGTGCTCCGCTGTCCTCATGTGTTTTACTACCGGATAGCTGGACATCGCGCGAGTCTGGCAAGCGCTGTGCTATCATTGGTTCATGCGCTGTCACAAGATCCTTTTGACCCAAAATCGATCGTAAAATATCTCTAGTTGTGCGGTTTCTAACATATCATTGCAGAAAATGGAACTATTACAAGATTTCCTTCTTGATTGGTTCACGTTTGCGATATTAAGGCTTAAACACGTGGGAGCTCATACTTTCTGATATCCTTCCGACGCGGTGGGAATAAAAATTAATCGCCTAAACAAATTCGTACTGACCACAAAGCACTTTTTCGACTTATAAAATTGCATACAGGAGTTCTTTTTTCCAAGTGCGATCACTGGAACAGTCGTCTAACCTAACTTAAGGAGCAGCTATTTGTTGAAAACAATGATGACGCAGGAAACAAAAAATACATTTTCTAGCAATGCAATAAACTTTTTTTTATATCTACGGAGTTTTTAAGCAAATTTTCTCCCCTAACGCACTCCTAAATCTATCAAAAAGGCTGAGAAGATCCTTTGAAGAGAATTTCACGCTAAAGAGCAACAAATGTTCGCAGCTAACTATGCTAACTAACTATAATGTTTAAATTAATAAGAGTTCAAATACCGGTACAAGTTTTAATACCGCCAAATGACTCACGATTATTATAAAATTCTTTATTTCCAAAATAAAAAAAAATCAAACGCAGGGTTAGTGATAATTTTATTAACAATTTCCCTATGTTGCTTAAAAAAATTCTTCAGTACTGCCCCGTTTGTGGCCTTCACCAAGGAAAGAAATAAAATAATAGAATAAAAAAAGTGTTAATCTATAAAGTAGAATTTTACTTTTAGAGACATAAACTATAGAAATATGCAAAAAAATATTGATTTTCATGAAATTTTGAAGTAAATGAGCCTCTTAAAAGCAATATTAATAATTCAATGAAGCAAATGTTAAACAATTTAAAAAAAAAAGCTAAAATTCAAAGAACATCGAGTTCGAGAAGCTAGTCACTCTACATTTGATATTATTTTTTGTTCTGCAGTATATTCAAATATGTTGAACAAAAATTTTAATTGAGCTAAATATTTTTATTAAGCTAGTTAAATTCTTATATGTGGAGATTTAATTAGTAAAAAAAAATTAAAACATCTTATCTACTAATCGTTAGCTGCATACTTTTTATTCTCTCTAAGCTAACAATGTAATTTATGCTTTTTACTTATATTATGTATTCCTAACAACTTGATATCAATCCTTTCAGCTCATTAACACTTGCAATTCATCGCAGCTTTTTGGTGCAGAAGAGAGCAATGCAGATCTGAGTGATTGTCAAGCACACTTCTGATGACACAGCATTATCGTCAATAACATTGAGATTTCTTGAACAAAACAATCGTACAATCAACAAAGTCAACAAAACCTCTTCAACATTTGCGAAATTTCGCATACATAAATAAACATAACGCTCAAGTAAACAATCATATCTTGCCATATGTATAGCAGAGCATCCATTGCGATATTTAGCTGGGAATCAGTTCAAGTCAACAACAGATTATAAAAAGGTGTAATTTCTACTTCAGCAACAACGCAAGCAGCCGCTCTTCACATACAAGTCGGTATGGAGTTATGTGTGTAAGACTTCAAAGAGAACAGACGGTGTGACCAAAAGACCAAAAAACAAGCAAAACATCTTTAAGAGCAAAATTCAACCGCCACAGCAGTAAAAGTGGCAAATAATAAATAAAAGCACACAATTGTTTGGCAGACACTTGAGGTTGACTGTATCAGTTGCCGCTAACACCGTAATGACTGTTGTCACTGCAAGTGAGCTTACGCTGGTGCTGTCGATGTGTTAATGTTGATGTTGCAGCAAGTTGCAAGAAATTTTCTGAATGTCATAAATTGTTGTAAGTAAGGCAAAAAACGTAAAATAACAGCAGACAACGCTTACTGAGACATTCAATTGTGTGTCATTGTGCGCATGCGCACCTTCTTTTTCATAACTGCGGCTTTGGGTTTCTATTTATTTATACCGACTGAACTACACGCTTACTACGGAGAACAATAAGCGTATGCCCACAATATATAGGGTATACACATTAGAGTAGACCCTCTAAGTTGAATACGTTTCGAGAAAAGAAGATCAATAAATTTTTGTGTAAATTTAATGTTATGACAAAGAATTTAGTGTTATCATAAATACGAGGGGTTTTCATTATGTTTTAATACTGATTTCTGATATATGACCAAAAAACCATATGATCAACAACACCTTCTAAAAAATTTGTTTCAAAACATAAAAATATAAAAAAAATGCTCAAAAAAATTGTAAAAATCTTCAGATATCAAACATGTTTAATTTTTTATGATTTTGCAAAAAAAAAAAAACTTTTCTTTCGTGCACATCCTAGTGATCGCTTGCGTGTGATATTGCAGCATGAATGCTGATAATTGTTATTACAAAAATTTTGCGCAATAGTAGCAAAGAAGCTTCACTATGGCGCATTGAATGTGACAAATCAGTTGCTCAAATAGGCGCCAATCAGGTTCTTGTTTATTATTATGTTTTACTTGCGCTTAAGGGGTTTGGCATGTGTGTTGCAATATCTGCCAGCCTTGAAATTTTATAGCGATAGCTTTCGGGAAAGAAAAAGAGTTGGGTGAAAAAGTTATCCCTAGACAGCCACTTTTTGAATGTATCCACAGAAACGACTTACAATTTTTGGAGTTGTTCCCAAACGCTTGAATTATATCAGTGAGATTTCCCTAATAATACATATAAAAAATAATACTGGTTTAAGAAAAATGCTAACTGAAGTACAAAATACTTTCAAAGAAGATCAATATTACTTCGTCCATGAAGAGGTATTGTCGAAAAAGGAATTTTAATACACCAACTGCTTCTACATGTTTCGAAAATTGTTACCCTAATTTCTTGCTTTTGATTTAAGACAATGAATAAATGAGAATTTGAAATTCCTACGAAAAGCTGCGGCGACTAACGAAAGGTTTCATAACCGGACCGAAGAATACCCGACGACTGGAATTTAGTAATGCTTTGCCCAATCCACAAAAAGAAAGACCCCACAGTTTGCGCCAACTACCATGCGATAAGCCTCCTCAACATCGGATGTAAGGTTCTATCGACCGTGTTGTGTGAGAGGTTAAATACCACCGTCAACAAACTGATTGGACCTTATCAGTGTGATTTTAGGCCTGGAAAATCATCATCTTAGAAAAGACCCGTGAAAAGAGAATAGACACGCACCACCATTTCGGCGATTTCAAATCTGCTTTTGATAGCACGAAAAGGAGCTAGCTTTATGTTGCTATGTCTGAATTTGGTATCGCCGAAAAAACCAATACGCCTGTGTAAACTGACATTGAGAAATACCAAAATTTCTGTCAGAATCGAGAAGGACTTCTTCGTCGCCGGGGGAAGTAGAGGAAGAGGAAGACCTCCACTCCCGCCATATGGTGCGGAGGCATGGACAATGACATCATCTGATCAGTCGTTCTTACGAGTGTTCGAAAGAAAAGTTTTGTGGAAGATTTATGGTTCTACCGAATAATAGAATTACATACTCAAACGTATATCGTGGGCAGATGAGTATAGTTAATAGAGCTGCAAGCTACCGTTAAAAACCCTGAAGCATACTGATCCAGAAAATCAGAGTTTATTTATACAATAAATGTATGATAAATACTATTTTAACTCTGTTTCCTGTACAACCGATTTTCTGCCGATATATCTCTTTGCAAATAATTGTGCAAGAAATATGTTTTTTGAAAAATATTTACAGCGCTTCCAAAAATTTACCGAAAAACTTGTTTGCAAACATTGAACATGCAGAAAATAATTCAATGAAGCTTCCCTTCTCAGAAAAAAAAATCGCGTATATTTTTTACTTATTTCAAAATGTGTCTCTCTGCTAAAATTCACACAGTTATTTTTTGTATATTACTTGCAAGCACTCATCCAGACGCAGTACCGGTCCGTTAGTCGGGCTGTCAGTTGCAATTTTTACTGGTCAATTACATTTGGAAACTCGCCGCTGCGGATGTAGGAAATTTGAAGTGACATTTTTTTTGCTGTCAACGACAAATGTTTTTCCAGTGAATGCGTGTAAAATGTGTGTACATTACAAGTAATTAAAATGTATGTCGCGCTGATGACTTTTGTTGCAACAATATTTGTTCACTTTTGTCATGAACGCAGTTGCAGTTGCAGTCATTTATAATTACTATTTTTTTTACGCCAGCACACATTTGTCAAATTGCATCTATTGCAAAAGCGAACAAAAAACGCAAATAAAGTTGACATAGTGAGACGCTGTAGTGCATTTTCAAATGTTTTTAAGATATGGATATATATGTATGTATGTATGGAAACATAGTAGTTAGTAAATTATTTCCTCTCGCATAGCACTACTGTACTTGGACCAAAACCTGTATGTATGTATATGCAGCAGCTTACTGTGGATCCAACGAAATTACCAACTATTCCTGGCATTTCAATGGAATTTGACGATCAAGAACCCAATCGGTGAGCGCACTGTTCGAAAACGTTTGAAGTAAGGAGCTTTTAGGATAATTTAAGCTAAGGACGTGCCGTATATATCGAAGGGAAACAAGCTTAAAATACTGGCCTTTGCAAACGAACATCTGCAAAGGAGTCCTAAAGAAGTGTTCTATGGACAGATGAAAGCTCCTTTGAGTATAACTCATAAAAAAAAACAAGTTTTTTGTAATATTGCCAAAGGTGGTAAGGCAAAATAAATGACCTGTTTGTCAAAAAGTGAGCCATGCTGGAGGCGCTGTCACGCCCTGGGGATGTGTGGTGTATAATGGACTGGGTGACTTGGTTCCTATCGACGGCTCAATGTACCAAGGTCAATATTTGATGATCCTAAATGATAATGCCATTATTTCTGCACACAGGCTTATTGGAGAAGCCTTTATTCAGTTACAGGATAACGCCTAGTGCCAGAAAGCGCGGATGATATTCAATTTTTTGAAAGGTGCTGGTGTTAACACTTTGGACTGGTCACCTCAAAAGCCGAACTTAAATATCATTGAAAGCGTCCAATATCTTTTGAAACGCAAAAGAATGGTTTTATTAAATAAAACTAGAGAAGAAATAATTTCTGAAATCGAAAAGATTCACAATTTTCTTTCGTCAAAATAAATATGCCGACCAGTGTACATAATATGTTTCGAACTGCCGATTGACTTCGCCCATTATACATATAAGAAATTTTATATTTCGGAAAAATTTACAATGTACGGTAAATAAATAAATAATATAAAGTTTTGTCAACACCTAAAAGTATTTCTCCGGCTTTGATTCTTGCAAGTTGTGAAAAATATTCGATTACATCCGTACTTAGCGCTTCCTTACTTATTATTTCCACTTTTTATAGTTTGAAAACCAAAAATATATTGAGGCTATAATACTTAACTAAAAGGTATATTTTTACCAACAACAATTACTCTATATTAAAATTTAAATTTCAGTTTCCTCCGACAATTCCACCAATTAAATATTTTCTTACTCAATCACAGTGCCGGATGCCCGTAGAAGCACTTGATTTGTGCAATAATAAATTTTTATCGAAGACATCACTGCCACCCAGCTGCCTGAGGGCGGTCTAACCGAACAATGTAACCGAATCTGGAATAAATGTTATTCGCGCTAATAATCAATCAACGCCTACACTTTCATACTACACTACAGCCAAGTACTCATCAAAGGTGATGGAATGCGAAGAGCAATGAGTAGAATAAATTCAAGAAATTCTGTTGTCGTTGACGTAAGCACGTTCTTGCTAAACGCCCTAGTTGAACAAACATTGCGGTGTAATTTATTGCGCGCCTCTCCAATCAAAGCGCATGCGTGTTTGGCCTTTTAAGTGATAATCATTGCACGATCCTTCTCGCATTACGCTAGGGATTGCATAGGTGTTACTTTCGCCCAGATAATTGCAAAAAGCGCTCACGTTCCGAGACCGATCAATCGCCTTACAATGATTTTCAATTAAAATTGCAAATGTAACAGACAGGCATCAACGACGCCCTCACTACTGACTTTCCTGCCTGTCCGGCTGCCAGCCTACTTGTCTACCAGCCCCTTTGCGGTTGCCACGTTCGGCGCGTGTGCAAATATACATACATATGTATGTATGTACAATTGTACTAATGTGTTCTGCATTATTTGGGGTTTGGGGCACGGTTGGCTGACAGCATCGGCAGCGCTGTTGTATTATTTGCCGTGCCTGCCTCCGTGTCAGTCTGACTTAAGCAATTAAAATAGTGTTGATTGCATTGCTGACGTTAGTTATTGGAAAAAATAAAAGCAACAACATTTCAGCGATGTGCCGGTAATTTTTAATTTTAACGATTACTCGGTAGTTACATAAAATCACCTATAAAGCAAGTGCGGTGCAAAGGTTGAGACATTAAGAGAACTACTACACTGTTGTTGTTGTATTTTTAATACATAATTCTGTCTTGGTTCATTATTATTTGTGCACGTGCTAATAGGCTACATATATTTAATATTTTTAACACAATGATTTTTACATTTTTAATTTCAGAACAAAAGACTTAGGAAACAAACTTGATTGAACAATGTCGGTTAATTGTAGAAAATAGCACGGATAAGTAAATAATATTGTCCATAAGCAATAAAATTATCATTTAAATAATAACATACGTTCATAGCAATATTGGAAGATAAATATGGATATATCAAATTTTAAGTTGAATCGAAATAGTGGATGAATTTTAAAAAAGCTTTTTCACGGATATGTTTGTTAGGTTTATTGCCTTCCGAGAGTCGAGAGACGGCTTTTAGAAAAACAAAACTTTTGCATATAATAATTTTAGTTTGATCGTTCAGTTTATATGGCAACTATATGCTAGAGTGCTTTCATATCGGTGGTTCCAACAAATGAGCAGCTTCTTTAAGAGAAAAGAGTGTAAATCAATATTTCAAAAATTGAGGGACTACTTCGCATTTATATATAAACAGCGGACAGACAGACGGACACGGTTATATCACTCAGCTCGTCATGCTGATCATTTATGTACATATTTTATAGGGTATCCGATGCTTTATTCTGGAATAAAAGCTAAATGGCAGCGCATTCAATAATGTCCCTCGAGAGATTGAGTCATAAGTAAAAAAGCAATCTATCCAGTTTTCCTCCTAAATTGAAATATATTTCCAGAATTTCGAAACTGAGCTTACTGAAAATATTACTAAATTTCCGACGTTTGCGAGCCAAATTTTGTTCAGCGATGAGGCCTATTTCAGGCACAATGCGTTTGCAAAGAAGCAAAGAAGCAAAATTGCCACATTTGAGACTAAGGGCAATCTGAAGAGATTCAAGAGTTGCCATTTCTTTCAGAAAAAAACAACGATTTGGTGTGATTTCTGGGTCAGTGGAATCATTCGTCTATATATCTTCAATAATGATGCCGGTGAGAACGTATCCGTCAATGACGATCGCGCCATGATAACCGACTATTTTATGCCTGAAATTGAAGCCCGTGATCTCGGCAACATTTGGTTTCAACAGAACGGCGTCACTTCCCTACATCGCATTAATCAAAAGATTTATTGAAAGATCACTCCAGTGAGCAGATAATTTTAAGTTTTGGGCCGATCGATTTGCCACCAAAATCGTGTGATATCACACCGTAAGACTTTTTCCTGTGGTCATATATACAGTCTAAAGTCTATGCAGATAATCCCGTTTCGATTCAGACTTTGGAGCGAAATATTTGCCGTGTCATTCACCAGTTACCAGTTGAAATGCTCGACGAGTCATCGAAAGCTGAACTCAACAGATTTACAATCTGAGACGTAGCCGCTGCCAACATTCGAAAGACATAAAATTCAAAAAATAAATGCCAAAGAATGTTCTTTCGAATGAAAATAAACATACCCCATTTAAGTTTAAAGTTTTCATGTTTTTATGTTTTTTATTTAAAACAGTGGAGAACCCGGAAATGGATCACCCTTTAAAAGAAGTTCTATCAAAATCAGGCCAGTATTTTTGATAGAAAATATGTCTTTTTTTTGAAAATCCAACGTTCGTAGATCCCATATATCATATTATTTTAATCGAAATCGGAAAAAATTTTACACCAGCGAAATAGGATAAGGATTGTGCCTATATTTCTAATTTCTTACTAACTACTTAATATAATTAATAATAATTTAATATCTTCAAAAAATCTTTTCGAAATGGGTCTTCATATTTTGGGAGAGTTTTATAGATTTCTGTGACTTCACATTGTCTATTCTGTGACCTTCGATATTAAAAATACAAAACCCACCTCAAATGTTATAAAAATCAAAAACCCACCTTTAACCCACAAAAGTTTTTCTACGAAGAAGCAATGTTAGCAATAACAGTTGCGATTTATAAAAAATAATCATTGGCATGCCTCATATTTGAATAATTAAATACTTGGGAACAACTTTTCCCAACATAAAAAATATATGCGTATTATACTTATATGATAATAGCAAAGTGAAATTCAACAGTCAAAAGAGTTATATTTTTTCATAATTCTATCTTTTCACTTTTTCTCATCAAATGAAGATTGCTTTGTTTCCCACACGCATAAGTATTTCTTTTCAGAACTTTATAATATAACTTTATAAGTGCACACACATGCATACACATAATGTGTCGTAAAACAAATTTTATTTTCTTAACCCCATATCATTAGCAGCTTATGCCACTTAGCTCTTCATTACTTATGATAAATGGCTTGACTAACTTAACTAGACGTGGCTAGGTATAGTAATTATTGCACTTTACTTTAGTACAAAAACGCCGCCTTTAACTCGTCCAAAGCAGAATGTAATTCATGCTTTCAGACAGCTGGGAGCAAGATGCATTTACAATTACGGCTGAAATATTATAAGAGTAGTAAAATTAGTAAAGAGGTTTACGGCAGTCAAGTCATTTATGTCAGTCCCTTCTAAATATTTACTAATTTATGTGCTAGTAAAAGACTCATCATAATTTGATTTAGATTTTTTGCATTAGTTCCATTAAAGGTACAACACTTAATTTAATGTGATAGAAGTGCTCTGGATTCAATTTATTTTTTTTAGTGGTTCGACTTTTCTGTGCTTTTTTTTTTCTAAAGGCACCGTCATAAAAATTATTTCAGCAGTTTTTTGACGCAAACTCTTACCATTAAATTTATTTTTGAGAAACGTTGTGTATGGATGCACTTTTCCGAACCTAACATGAGGTACTGGCCAGACAAGTATTTACAAAAAAAAAAATGTTTTTTTTTTTGTTTTAACTAAAGTACACTGTAATATCTTAAAACATTATTGAATTGTTAGAATATGTAAAAAAAAAATTTCCCATCCAATCAGTAGTAATATTTTGAAAAACAATAAAGCGATTTTCGATGACTAATACATTTTCTTGATTTCTAATCCCAAATTGTAAAAGACAAATCTCGGATTTAGTAAAAACCAAAGGAAATTTATACCGTGAATGGTATATTAAGTATGCTACGAAGTTTGTAGTTATGCTCACAAAGAAACTTAGAAGAGTCGATAAAATATTGCGGATTTTTCAATAGGCATACCACAAAAGTAGACCGATAGGGAAATCAAAAAAACCATGTTTTTTCCCGAAATTTTGATATTTCTCTTCAATAAGGTTTCCCATTTCATCAAGGAATGATATACCAACCAACAACGACTCGAAATTATTTAAATTTACTACCGAAATTCACAGTCAGTGGCCTCAACTTTAAGACCGCTACGTCCAATTTATGGGTCGAGTTGAAGAATATAAATCCATAAGCACAGTACAAAATATCCCCGTGCCACTGAGATAAAGAAATGACCGTAGGTACGAGAATATTGCTGCCGCTAGCGCGTCAATTGAGGAAGACGCAAATCAGAGTCTCACACGTCGTTCTGAAGCGTTGGGCATCTCTGTGACGTCATCGTGGTGAATTTTTTGAAAAGGTCTTGGCCTACATTCTTAAAAGATCAACGGAAGCCCCTTGATTACCAGATTCGTTGTATGTTCGTGAATTGGGCTGAGCAACTACTTGAAAATGATCAGGATTTTCATTGAAAAATCATCTTCAGCGATGATGATGAAGAGCCCATAGTTTATTTTGTTTGTTTCAGATAGCGCGAGGACGAAAAATCACCGTCGCCCAAAAAGACCCAAATAACAAGGTTAATACCGAAAACTAGATCAGTAGCCATCAATTACATATATAAAAAAGACTGAATATGGGACATTGGATTTCATTTTCTTTATCTCCCAAACACTTTTTCGAAGACTCTTGAGTGGCCTAACCTCTTAACCATAAATGATCAGTCTGCGAATTATGAATAGAAATTACAGTAATCTGTAAGAATTCATAGCAATTCGAAATGTTTAAAAGTGAACTTACATATTAATTACTTATACATAATATTGTTCAATAGGTTATAAAAATAAACACATATGTATAGTATATGCATATATATGTATGCAAGTACTTATATATAAATGCAGTTAAACTGTGAATGCTTGGTGAACGGAAATCGTTATATGTTGCAATTTCCTCGGCGCTGCATTATAGACAGGCATAACATCAGCATGTTGCATGTCATATTCCCACAATAAACTCAAGTCTTAGCGATAAAAATAGCGAAAAAACACAATGGCTGTATATACAGCTACAACAGCTGGTGGAAAAAAGTTGAGGCAAACCGGTGTGAAAATCAATATAACGGCTACAAAGGCCAAATACTAGACAAACTAACCGGAAAAAATGGCCCAATAGCCGAAAGAACAATAAGTACATACTTATACATACATATATTATTTTGCACACACATTCAACTAACATGAGCGATTGTACCGCTGAA
This sequence comes from Bactrocera neohumeralis, assembly GCF_024586455.1. Taxonomy (NCBI): domain Eukaryota; kingdom Metazoa; phylum Arthropoda; class Insecta; order Diptera; family Tephritidae; genus Bactrocera; species Bactrocera neohumeralis. The sequence goes on along the minus strand of NC_065922.1, from coordinate 34,102,378 downwards.
GGGGTGCAAGTGTATGGTTTGAAAATATTGCATGTCAATTCATTGAATGCAAATCGAAGCCGAAATAATTCCACTTGAGCGCTTTGACTAGTCAAGCGTGTAAATAAAAATAGAAAAATATTGCTAATATGTGATTGTGTGGCATGTAGCTACAATTTCAATGTATACATACATACGTATACGGGGCGTACGTCGGTTTAATTTGTTTAATGAGGAAAATTGCAGTGGCTTTGAAGGTATAGAAAGTGAGAATAATAACAATGAGCAAGCAATTGCTCTCAGTCAAGTGCAACGTGCTTTAGCCAAGCCAACAATACTAACAACTTTTGAACACTTTCAAATCACTGTACTTGTAATAATAAAAAATTTCAAAACAAAAACAATTATATAAATACACGGCTACAATAACAAAGTTCAAAGCTGTTGCCGGCAGCCAGAGTTTAAATACAGCATTGCTGTACATCGGACGTTAAATTTTCCCCAAAAAAAAATATTATTATATTTTACGAATGTACAGGTATACAAAAGTTTAAATAATGGTAATTATTAACCAGAAAAGACGTTAGCTTCAGTTGCAACGAAACTGTGGTAATTATAATACTCTTCAGAAATACAAAAGACTCCTTAACAGAACTTGATTTTGGTTATTCAGTTTGTATGGCAGCTATATGCTATAGTTAGCCGATTTCTAAAATTTTTTCGATTATAATAGCGTTGCTTGGATAATAATTCGTGCCATATTTCTTAAAGATATCTCGTGAAATTAAAAAAATTGCAAAACATGAACTCGATTTCTACCATTCAGTTTGTATGGCGCCATATGCTTTGGTGATCCGATCTGAAAAAAAACACCTTTAGAGATCGGATGATGAATTTAGATTATAATTTATGCCAAATTTAGTGAAAAAATTTTGTCAAATGAAAAAGCTTCCCATACAAACGCTTCTTTCGGTTCATTCACTTTGCATGAATAGTAATATGAAGAATATAACCTCATATTCCACCTAAAAGTGGTTGCAGTTCAAGCAGCTAAGCAAACCTTACCAAACCTCACAACTGCCATTCTAACCGAGAGCACCGAGCGACAATCGCAAACATCACATATCATCTGTTAAAACTATTTCGGACCCTTACAAAGAAACTGACTCATTATTTTACTGCTAACTGCACTTAGCTGTAACAAAGCTGGTTTAGATGTCATCACAGCTATGGAGCAGGGTATCGCAGAAGACCCGAATGTGTCCATTCGCCAACGCGCGGAGAAATTGGAGCTGTGCCCATTCACTTAATGAAAAATCCAACTCGTGCCAGAATGAACCGAAAGCGAGATGGCCACCGACACCGATTTTCAAGAGAATTTTGTTCAACGACGAAGCTCAGTTTTGGTTGAATGCTTACGTTAACAAGCCAATCCAAAAGCCATAGATGCGACGTCGCTACATTCCCAAAAATTAATTATTTAGTGTGCTCTATGGATAGAGTAAATCGATGATTCATGTTCTTTTAAGGGGTTATATACAGTTAAAATTTTCAAAAATTAGTTTTTTTTTATTTTCTTTATGTACATACTTGTATACCTAAGAATACACACTTCATATCGTTCCGGTGAATATTTTCGAAGTTACACGCAAATTTGAAAAGGCGCTTGGAAGTACAAGGCCAAACTTTATAAGTGTTTTTCTCAAAATGGTGTTTTCAAAATACTCAACATTACTCGGAAACGACTAATCGGTTTAGTCTCAATTTAACACGAGCTTCTGAAATATATTTTTTTAGTTATTAATTAAACATTATTTCTCACCGATAAATATTTTTTATAAGCAATAGAAACAAAACCGAAATTTTGGTCCCAAATCGATTTTTTTTGTAGAAACCTCTATTTTTTCAAAAAATTTTGTTTTGTTTATTCCTTATATTCTTAAGCTAGTTTTAACATTACTTTAATGAAATCTGTTTAGTTTTTTAATTGCAGAGGATCCAGTTGAGAGATTTAGTGGTCACCGCAAAACGTATTTTTTGAGAAGAGTTTCTAGTGTTTCCTGTCCAAACAAAAATTTTTACTAGTACTAAAGCTTAAAATAAACACAGTTAAAAGATACCATGATATCTAGAAACAATTTTTGGATCAATAAATTTAATAGTTTTCTCAGAAAAATTCTAAAAATTCGCTTCTAACTGTATATAACCCCATAAAATGATGCCGGCCATAGTGTTACTGTCAATAAAGAATAGCTTTTTCGAGCCTGAATTGCAGGATGTTGATATGGATGACGTTTGTTTCGAAAAAGGCGGCGCTACATGCCATACACTCAACGAAATAAGCAAATTATATATTTGTTGATCCCCAAGATAGTGTGATTTAACACTGCTGGACTTTTTTTTTGTATGATTATGCGAAGTAGCTGCAAACAGTGGTCGAAAATCGGGCGTCTCAGCTGCGATTTATACAAGTTAGCAAAAGCGATTACTTGCGCAAAGTAATTTTTAAATCAAAATTGCAAATTTTTATCTTTATAATAAAGTTAAATTCTCGACCTTAACATTAAATTTGAAGCGTTATATTTTTTCCAGAAAAGCACATGTCCTGAAAAACACCATTCGGCTATCTCACTATCGCATTTATGATTTTTAAGTCAGACGTTAGAGATTGATCGAATTTGGTCATCAAACCACTTATTGAATGCCGGTAATATTCTAGGCGATTCTTATCATGTCAGTCAACAGAAATTAGTTGAATTTTAAAACAATAGAAACGTATTTTGAATAAACTATTAGAATCTACATAGCGAAGAATTGAATCTTTGCCGTGAACAACGTTTCTATAGTTGTGAATGAATTAGAAAAATAAAATTTCAAATAAAATTGATCATATTGCTTTTTACATGGTTAAAATTGCCAGACAAGCCCTTCATGTCCCAAACAAAAAGTTATCAAAAACTTCACACGAATATAAAAAAGTTTGTGTCAATCTAGGAGATAGATATTTTCTAAGATATGCTTGAAGTGCGCAGTCTAAATGGACCAATCGGGTCAAATTTGATCGTGAGTATATTGTTACTTGAATCATTGTAGGATTTGAGCATTATATGTACATATGTAAAAAAGCGTTTTACGAACGCAGTAACCAATTCGTAAAAATTTAAAAAAGAAGAAGAATAAAAATTGTTTTATTTTAATATAAAGTACTGAATCAATAACAAGTCAACTATATTTTCCTCCAATCAACGACAGTTCAATACACTGTAAATACCATTAACAAGCAATGAGCTGTACACCTGACCACGGATGTGCACTTGAGCTACCGTTTTACGATTTCCAAACCGCGAAACTCTAAAAGCAACACAATCACCGCCAAATTCGGATAACTGTAAATTACTTAAGAGCCTCTAGCTTGAAAGTCATTGTGGTAAAAGTGAACAAACGGTATTGCACAATATTAAATGGGAAGACGCGAAATGGGAAACACTGTAAGTGATAACCGGCACAATACGTAGTAAAACTTAGAGAAAGAAAGAAACAGGACATTTATGCATAACAAAAACAGATACAAAAACTGAATGACTGTTCGAAAAGTCGTGTGGCAAGTGGAATGGTAAACGGCATTAACTGAATTGTTCAATACCAGAAACGGCTGGCTACCGCTAAATACTTGAGACTCCTCTTCGCTCTCTCTTGGCTATGAATACGATGATGACGGCGATGTGATGAAAATGCTTTGCCATGTATGAACGCGCAGCTATGTATGTATTCGAGTATGCTCATATATGTTTGCGGTGAAGCCCGAAGCGTGTTGTATTTTTCTAACCTTTTAAATGGTAATCCGCTTTTTTTATTACCGTTGATTACTAAGACATATAGTATTGTTGTTATTTTGTTAGTCTTCTGCTTTACAAATTGTTAATAGTTTATGAGCTAAATGCACAATTGAATAAAGGAATAGGATGTCTTCGTAATTTTATTGGTAGATATGGATGTCTGTTCGAGGAAATGTTGATGGTTAAGTGTTTGCTTCAGGCTGAGTAGCTGTCGGCGGAACTAACTGACAAATATATGTGTATGAACATAAAGCGTTGATGAAAATTATTTTTTGTAATGGTACATGTTGCCTACTGTTAAACACAGAGGGCACCACACTTGACAATTAAATGTACAGTTATATGCAGACGAGCCATTAGATTATAAGAGAAGAAAAGTCGCCATTTTTGGTGTATTACTATAGTTGTTATCATTCCGAAAAATGTCAAACTAAGGCAACTACCCTGAGACGCTGAGTTCAGCCACCAAAAAAATTAGAAAATTCTATTATAGTAGCCAAGGCTAATAGAACGGCAACTATACACCAATCACCGTATAAAATAAGGTATTAATGAAATTTTATTTTTTAACAGAATTATGAGTTGTGGCTTAAGGAGTTATATCGAACGGAACGTAGGGACGCTACAAAATTAGACCGATAATAGGGACAACAAACGACGCCATATTTTTTCCCGCTCTTTTGACATTTATCTTCAGTAAGGTTTGCCATTTCGTCATGGAAAGATATACGATATAACAACAAGTCGAAATTATTAAAATTTACTACCGAAATTTGGAGTCAGTGGCCTCAACTTTAAGAGCGCTACGTCCAATTTATGGTCGTCATAACCGTCCTGTCAGATCAACAATTGAGTGTCTAGTGGAAAAACTTCAATCCACAGGCACAGTACAAAATGTTCCCGTGCCAGTGAGACAAAGAAGTACCCATAGTGTGTGCCCAATTGAGAAACACCCAAAATCAGTCTCTCACTCGTCGTTCTCAAGTGTTGGGCATCTCTGTAACGTCGGTGTGGCGAATTTTGTGAAAAGATCTTGGCCTACATCCTTACAAGATCAAATGACGCAAGAACTGAAGCCGCTTGACCACCAGAATCGTCGTATGTTTGTGAATTGGGCTGAGCAACAACTTGAAAATGATCCGGATTTTCATTGAAACATCATCTACAGCGATGAAGCTCATTTCTGGCTGAATGGCTTCGTCAATAAGCGAAATATGTGTTATTGGTCAGGCATCAATCCACATATACTCCATGAGTCACCATTGCATCGCGAAAAAATTACAGTTTGGTGCGGTTTATGGACCGGCGATCTTCCGTGATGATCAAGATCGGCAGATTACTGTGAATGTGAATCGCTACCGCTCACTGATAATCGAATATTTTTGGCCCAAATTGGATGATATGAACTTGGACAATATGTGGTTCCAACAGGACGGTACCACAAGCCACACAGCGAATTATGGAAAACCAAGTTTAGTGAACGTGTTATCTCACGAAATGACCCAGTCAATTGACCGCCTGAGTTGTGCGATTTGGCTCCGTTAGACTACTTCTTGTGGGACTACGTCAAGTCTATGGTCTACGCCAAGAAGTCAGCGACGATTGATGAACTGCATATGAATATCGAACGTAAAATTGCAGCAGTATAGCCCGATTTATGCTTGAAAACCATCGAAAATTGGGTTCATCGTCTGGACTTATGCAAGCGTGCCCGTGGTGGCCATGCAAAAGAAATCAAGTTCCATACCTCCATATTTCATATTCCTTCACAGGTATAAAGAGTTTCATTGATATAATTTTCTAACGCTCTTATTGAGAACCCCGTTTGTTGAGAGATAATGTGCCATCCATTTAAGTATTCAGGTATCTTAGCAGAAATCTTTCATTATACTGCATTTGCATATATTTTCAAAGAAGCAGTTACCAAATCATAACGATATAATATTCGAAGGATCTATCTATCTGTACTGTTGCAGAAGTTTTCTAATATTACACGAGCAATATAGCAATATTCTAAGGTTATAAAAGACGATAGAAGAATATGTATATATAAAAGAAAATCTGGATCTTGATACAATTTCTATAAATTTCGTCTTGCCTGTAATTAACAGTATCAAATTGCGCTAATAGTTTATGCCATTGATATGCTACACATATGCAATTTTTGGTTTTTTTTTGTATATAATTTTTCATTCAACTCTTTTTTTTATCGAATTGAATCCAACGCCAAGAATTTATATCTCAATTTAAAATAAATGTCAGCACACGGTTATAAAGTGACTCACAGCGGATGTCTATTTCGTGACATGCATTTAATTTTGCGAAAAAATTGCGTAACAACAACAACAAATAACCGAGTTCCGTTAGTGATTCTACTTTGTGGCCATTCATAGAATGAAAATAGTATGCTATCCGGCTAAGCTAGATGCAGGGTGCATTTTTTTGAGATTCTTGTCAGCAATTAATTGCCTGTTATTAACTGTATTTGCCGAATGTTGATAAAAATCGCAAGATATATAGAAACTTACAAACATTCATATATATGTATATGTGAGTACATAGTATGTTTATGAAACTTAAGAATGCGAACACGCTTAACCTGGCGTCTTTGTTAACCCTATTAAGATTTGAAAATAAAATTGAATAAAATAGCAAAAACTTCAGACGATATTTTGTGCCACGAACTTCTGCTTGTGCGTATTCACGTACACATTTATGTCCACCGAGGCGTTTATTTATTATCGGAGTTGTTGGCATGCTGTCTCATTCATCAATCTGCGTGGCACAGCTACATTGTTTGTTTGACAAAGTTTTTTTTGTTATAGTTCAGAAATTAGCTTTTTTCAACACTTATGTTTTGCATAGAGATACGTATGTAAAATTTTAAGAATGCGTTAATGTTAAAAATGTCTGCCAAAAATCCAATTTTCAGTTTTTTATCTTTCCTCTTTTCACTCTTCGTTTATAAGTTTGTTTGCCAGCTATTTATGTATATTAATAAAATATCGGTTTGAGAATATATCAAAAATCTTAATACATCTTTAAGAGAGTTGGCAAGTATGTATTTAAAAAAATAATTCAATATTTTTCTGAAATTCTTGAAATAATATGTTGAAAATTTCAAATAAAAAATTCTTAAAATAAGAAGACACTTCCAAAAAAATGATTTCTATATTTTTCAAAATACTATGCTTTAAAATTTATTTATAAATTTCATAATATTTAAAGCGAAACGAAATACAACTATATAGTCACGCAAATAATTATTAATTTAAATTTTTTAGCTTCAGCTGTTGTTGCTTTATACAATGTATTTTACATTAGTCATAAGAAACTTAAAAAAAAAAAAAAAAAACAAAAAACATAAATAAAATTAAGGACAAAGAAGCTGCTATAAAAATATTTCAAGTGGTTACTCAACAAGGCAGTAAAAGTTGTGCTCCTTTTTTCCTTTGAATGCATAAAAATCTTTTTCAAAATAATCATAAATTTGAATCATTACAGCTTCTTCATCTTGCTGTCAACTCACAATGATTTACAAGCAATTCATTACTGAGCGCAATCGCTCAATCTGGCAAAGTGATGACCACAGCGGTCACTCTATAAAATCCACGCATTAATTAACGCACGCCCAGTCGATGTGATATGCATTTATGAATGCGTGAATGTGTGTGTTTCGCAATAAAATTGCATTGCATTGCATTTTCAGTTCCACAAAAAATCTCGCAGTCACAAGACGCGTGCAGAAAAAATCGCATAAAAGGGAGACCGATAAAGCCGCAGCGTGAAAATGCTGCTAATGAATGCAGACGTTGAAAAAAAGTTTGCATGTATGTGTGTATGTAATACGTTGCATCTGAAGTTTCAGCGATGCATGAAAATCGCTTGAATGGCCTGAATTAGTTACGTGCTGCCAACGCATTGTCGGCGCATTTTTCACCTTTGTTTAGATGTGTGTGTTTGTGTGTGCTTTTGTGGAGCTGTCGTCAAGAAATGCCAAACCCTTTCTGCCAAGTGATTGGCATCTGGTGGCTAGCATTTGTCTGTTGTGTTTATCTTGGAGCAGGTTATGTTAATCGTTTCGACGGCTTCGCCCCTTTTGTGCCAAATATTTCTTGCTTTTTTTAACATTTTTTTTTCAATAAAATTTTTGAATATAACATAATACATACAAAATTTGATGTCTCAAATAATCCGTTCGTTAGGAGGCTTTGTTAATGCTTCATTTATCAACAATTATATTGCAAAGTAAGGGTTTTTAATTGGATTATAATTCTTAAAAAAATATTTGTTTCTTAAAAGTTCTCAAATTAGCTGATAAAACAGCATATGTTAAGCAATTGCTACACTTCCGGGACTTCATCAAGGGAAGCAGATGATTTGACATAATTTTCAGAATCATTTCGACGACAGAAGAAATCTTAAATATTCATAAATTTATTCAGGGTGGCAGTGACAGGAAGATTAATTGTACTAAATATTTCATAAAACAAGGAAATCACAAAAAAGCAGTCGAGAGTATGAAGCAATCTTCCTCTATCAGTCGGTAAAGTCAAATTTTCCTTTCACTTCAGTTTTCCAATATATTACTTATGCCTTTACGGGTTATGCTATATGGCGTTAGAACGATAAGATTTCGTACAAAAAAACGTTTCGAACAGTTTTCTGATTGCTTGACGCAGTATTTTTTCAGCGTAGAGAAAATAGCGTCAGAAAATATGAATAGATATAGAATTTAGAAGTCAGGAAGGCCAACTGTCGAAAATATTGATAAAATAATGGAAATCACCATATCCTATAGTCATATAAACATTACTTTTATTACTAAACATTGCACGAAAAATAATTTGGAAACACTTAAATAAGGAACGGGGGAATAACTTCAGGTTTATAAGTTTAGGTAATTTTTCACTCGATTAAAAAAAAATCCCTCAATTTCATTACGATATCTCACATATTTGTCGATATATGCGATATAAGGGCAGGTGGAAGTCCGACAACTGGTATATTAGATGTATGGGCTAAGGGAAATATTGATTCGATTCGAACCGATTTTGACATACTGTTATGAGAAGAGGATTCTCTTCGAATTTCTATAATATATCTCACCGATTGACCGATATTTTCGATAAAAAGTTCCCAATAGGAACTGGAGTCTATTTATTCGAAATATGGTAGCTGGAATAGTTTTTCTCCGATTTGACAAGTTTTGTCACAATTCGTCCAAAGTTTTTGTTTTGGAAAGTGAAAAAATCAGATGAAAATTTAGATTGAGTTTTATGGGAAGGGGGCGTGGATCGTCTGATTGCGCTCATTTTCGCACTATAATGTAGAAATGTTAGGATAATGTTACCTAGCGAATTTGGTTCAAGTCGGTAGAAAGGATCCTGCGATGTGGGTTTTCACCTAAATATGAGCGGTGCCACGCACATTGTCCGAGTTCGACATCGGCTCATATAAAGCCCTCTCTTACCATCTCAAGATATAATCTATGTCTGGCGCATTTTTATATGGATTTATCGCACTTTTCCCCTATTTTCACACAGTCCTAAGAGGTATAAAGAGATTTTTCCTGTATAAAATTGGATGATTTGAGAGATATATCCATTACACCTTGTAAGGGGCGAGACCACATCCGCCATTCTAAATAAACTTGAAATTTCAGGGAATAACTTTACATTTTATTACACACATTTTTTTGAACAAATCTAGTCATGAAAAAATCAAAGGAAATTAAGGAAAAAAATTTAAAAAAATATGCTACATAATTTAGCCGGGGACCCGTTAAAAGACTAAGTACTTTTCCTCGGTTGTACATTTCCATTTCAAATTGGAAAATCATGACATACACCACCTGAAGTTCATTAAAACTACCAAAATTACTTTTCTTCCTTACAGACATATGTGCATACATGAATATGTAAAATTCAACTTAAAAATAACAAATTTCGCATAAACCATTAACTACACTACTTCTGGAATTCCAAAGTCTCATAAATTTTACCACTACATACACATAATTTGCATGCGCACGCTTACCTCTGATACAAAAAATACTTATTTATTGCAAATGGAAATGTGTAATTATCAGCGCATAAAGTTTTATGTAAAATATTTTTCAATTTGAACATTGCCAGAATCAGCAGAATCAAAAGACACACAACTAGCTTTCCGAAAATCACTTCATCCACATGACCGAACCCTAAATGACCGGCTGAAAGTAAATCTAAAACAAAATGTCCATTGGCGCACACGCAAACGGGGCGATTGACCGCACTGCATAAGTCTCCGCTAACAATCCATTGTCTAACTGTAGTCAAATACAATCGAATGCATGCCAACACGAGCAATGTTCTCGTCTCCCAGTATGTGCTATGGGTACGTATGTATGCATGAATATAAGTAATGTTATGGTACGTGTATGTGCTGTGCTTGACTTGTCCACTCTTCGATTTGCCTCGAAAATTACACCAAGTCACGAAATCTGTAACGGTAGCACATAAATTGTACGAAAACAAAATTGTATGTGGTTTTTGGTGAGCGAGTTTAATCGCGAAATCAGACAAAAATGTTCAACCGCCATAATGTAATAGAAGAAAAATAAAGCAACAATAAATATGCCGAAATTGAAACAAATACAATAAAATAATAACAGACCGTCGCCTGGTTTGTGGGGCGTTTTCGTGGAATTTCGGTTTAAGGCGGCTGATTGAATTTTGAGAAAAAGGCCAAGTAAATTATACAAATCTGAATATGAACATATGTAGTTGCAGGTTTAACAAGTATTGTTTATGTAAAATAAATATTTAAAAATAAAAGTTTTGTTTAAAGAAGTAAGCTTATAATTTGATGTAAATGTTCTAGGTTAAGTACTCACTCACTCACTCACCTGCTGTCGACAGCTTAACTCCACGGTGCTCAAAAGCACAACGGATCAATACAATGCGTCGATCAGAGCCCTGAAAACTGGTTAAACATTTTCAGTACCAATTGGCAGTGTGGCATGGACACACTAACCACCTTGGTAGGGCTCGAGGCCCATCTAAAACCTCTGCCGTACTTTGGGTCCGGCACCCGGTTGCAATGCAACTCCACATTCGACTGACAAAGTCAGTTCTTCCCGCGATTTAGGTTTTAACCACAGCCACCACGAATCTCCACAAAGGGCCAAACCCAATGAGCAGACTGGAGCGAACTCCAGGGGCTACTGCTCCCCGTGGTACCAGGTTAAAGTCTTTGGTATGACCTTGTAGCCGAAGCTACGACCAGTTGAGCACCCGCAGGGCGAACTAGTTGTCGGACAATATAAGAAAAAAATTATAAAGAATGTTTTTATTTGTGTGATTTTCAGTGAGACATTACTTTTATCGGAGTTGGTCTTTTTGACAGCTGGTACTTGAAAACTTGAATAAGTCCATTTGCCTGTGCCCATCCACTTTATGAAATGGACCCAAAATCGCCACCGATTTTCACAAGAAGCTTCAACGATGAAGCTCACTTTTTTTGTGGTATTTGGAATGATGATAATTCACAAGCCGTTGTTGAGATGTAACGGCGTCCTAGTGATAGTGATTCATATTTCTTTAAAAATGAAGCCGATCATAATGTTAGAGTCAATGTGGAGTGATATAGAGCATTTACTAATGACTTTTCGTAATTGAATTGGAGGATGTCTATGTGAACGACCTTTGGTTCCAATAAGACGGTGCTACATGTAAAACAGGCAATGAAATGATCAAATTATTGAAGAAAACTTTTGGTGAACGGATTCATTCTCGTCGTAGAGATCGTGTGATTTAACATCACTGAATTTTTTTTTGTGAGGTTATGCGAAGACGATTAAGTACGCAGATATGCGCGAGACGATTGACTTGTCCGAAATAATTTTTAATGACAAATTTTATGTCTTCTTGAGCACCACATGTCTAAAAAATCACTCTTTATTTGGTTAATTTTTTTATAGACAAACCTTCAATAGCATGGTACCACTACACCCTTTGACAAATTTATTTACGGAGATTTTGACACTTCTAAAAAAATATGATTTTTGGGATTCTTTTTTTTTTATAGATTATGAAAAATAAAAATAGGAGAAATTATTAATCCACAATGTACTTCCATACAATGGCCTTTGATGGTTAGAAACAATTTTAATTTAAGAAATAGCAAAGTTTGAAAAAAATTTCGAATTCTTCTAAAATATGACAAACGAATCTTGACCAAAATTACATTTTTAATATAACTGAAACAACTGCAACCAATTTAAAGATTTTTATTTAAAATCTTTATTTAAAATTTTTGTGTGTTGTTTTAAGGGAATATACTATGAAAATATGCAAAAGTAAATTAATTTTTTTTTTTCGGAAATTTCATATAAATTATGCACCTTAAAAATAAAATCACGGCGCAACTAAAAAGGTATATTTTAATTGTTTCTTTTGGCACTATTTATTCTATCGACTTGTCTAAAGAAGACTTAAACCATTTTTATCAATATATATCTTTTTTTTAGTAGGGGTCAGTAGGGTAATCTGGTCTGTTTTTTGGCCTTTTTTAATAGAAATTTTTATTCTACAATGGAACTTTTTTCACATATCATGAGGTATATCGTGGAGTGTATAAACAAATTTTTTCGGAATTTTTTGATGACATCTGTCGGAGAAATGGCTGAGTGAATGAGATGCGTTTTTTCACTGGCGGACATGATTTATCATTTTTGGATCATCTGAAACACAAAAACCCAATTTATTCTTAAAAAGTACGTGAATAGTTATCGTCCCTACTAGAATCATTACGTAATTAACGTTTTTTTTTTAATTTTCGCCATGTTTTTTTACATAAATTTTGCCATAACATTGTCAATAAACTATAAAACATATGGGGACGATAGCCAGGCGTTTTGTGAACATTTAAAAAGAAAAATTAAGCAAATCGGTTGAGAAGTTCGACCGGAATCATGTCCGCCAGTTTAAAAAGGGTGTGTTTGAGAAAAACGCGTTTAAAGTTTAAGTTGTGTACACCGAGCGCTCGAACATCGAGCGGTATTATATTTTTGGGCCTTTTTTGAAACCTTCCAATGGTAAAGTGGGTTTCTACTCAATTCTAAGGGTATAATGGACACAAAGTGCAAAAAAAAAAAATTTTTGAAAAAAGATTACCCTACCCTTAATATTTTATTTCATATTCATTCACCCAGTCGAGCTCTTAGCTGTTACTCTAACTCACTAAAAGCCATACCTCTGCACTTTAATGTTTATGTGTAATGCATACGAGAATATCATTTCAATATGTAATTCACATATCATTACAATTGTTGCTTGCAATTTGTTCTGTGACTTTTGGCTAAATCGTAAACCATTGTTTGGCTATTTTGGCATTGTGCCACAGTTGAAAAGCTAGGAGTTAGCGTCATCAAGGTCCTTACACGCCTCACCACTTTGCCTTTTATGAATAGATGGTCATTAAAATTGGCATTCAGCGCTTTTTTCACATATTCTCTTATTGTGCTCTGTCATTATAAGATTATTTCTTAACTCACATACATACCTACATATGGTACATACACATGTATGTGTCATATGGATTTGCAAAATGTTTGCTTTTTTTATTTTCATATTTTTGGCAAGTTTTTATATGCATTTTAGATATAATTTTTATTGTCGATATATGTATGTAAATATTAATTATGCTCGAGTGCATTTGAAAATCACAGCAATCGGTGTTTTTATTCTACGACTCTTGTTTGTTTGTACATTCCTAAATGTTTTTTACATATATAACTGTATATTATTGATATGTTTGACAAGATTTTAGGAGCGCTCTTGCGGCACGGTTTTACTTTTTGCGAATAATTGCAATTAACATTTTAAATTATAAATCAAATAGCATTAACTGTTATACGACATATGTATGTTGTTAAACAATTTTAAACGGTTAAAATTGCTTTTGCTTACAAATCAAATAGCATTAACTGTTACTCTGTTGTTAAACAATTTTAAATTTAAAATTGCTTATGAATTAAAGATATTGGGCAGTCGAACAAGTCTTTTCGTATTTTGTCAACAGATGTCGTTGTAGCACAACAGTTCGTGTAGCACAACAATGGTTCGCTCGCTTCCGTTCTGGAAATTTCGATGTGAAAGATGCACCTTCCTCTGGTTGACCTATCGTTGAAAAAGTCGATGAAATTATGGACCGATGAAATTATGACCGGATTCATTCTTGTCGTGGCGATCGTGTGATTTAACATCACTGGACTATTTTTTGAGAGGTTATGTGAAGTCGATTAAGTTCGATGTGAAAGGTGCACCTCGCTCTGGCCGACCTAACGTTGAAAAAGTTCGATGAAATTATGGAAAAGACTGACCAGAACCATCACATAAGCAGCCATCACATCGCTAAGAACTTAAACTTCATAGTCACACGGTTTTGAATCATTTAAAAAAGACTGGCTACCAAAAGAAGCTCGATGTTTGTGTACCACATGAATTGTCTGTGAAAAATTTAATGGACCGAATTAACATCTGTGATTCTTTGCTGAAACGAAATGAAATCGAACCATTTCTGAAGCGAATGGTAACAGGAGACGAGAAGTGGATCAAATACGAAAATAATGTGCGAAAAATATCATGCTCCAACCGTGGTGAAGTTCAACAAATGGTGGCAAAGCCAGGATTAACGACTTGCATGGTTATGCTGAGTGTTTGGTGGGATTGGAAAGGAATCAACCTTTATGGGCTGCTCCAGCCTGGTCGAACGATTGATTCGACATTTTACTGTCAACAACTGATCAGATTGAAGGAAGCAATCGAAAAAACGGCCAGAACTGATAAACAGAAAGAGCTTCGTCTTTCATCAGGACAACGCTAGACCACACACATCTTTGACAATTCGGCAAAAACTGGGAGAGCTGGTCTGGGTAGTTTGCATCCACCATATAGTCCTGACCTTGAACCATCGGACTACCATTTGCTTCGGTCAATGCAGAACTCCCTTAGTGGAGTAAAGTTGGCTTCAAGAGAAGCTTGTGAAAATTTCTTGTCGCAATTTTTCGCCGAGAAACCAGAAAAGTTTAAAGTTATGGAATAATGTCTCTAGCGGATAAATGGCAAAAAGTGGTCGACAAAATGGTACATATTTGGTACATTAAAGTTCATTATGAATATAAAAATAAATAAGTTGAAGTTTGATTAGAAATACGAAAAGACTTTTTCGACTACACTATATATACTATAAGCCTTTGAGTTCCAAAAAAAGTGCGATGCAAGCCATGAGTTTGAGTTCTGTAATATTCACAAAAAAATCTCTATAAATGCGTTTGCCAACAACAATTGAATTCAATCGAGAAGGTTGCTGTATTAGTGCATAATTAAGCAAAGACATACAATTAGCACCGTACGTTGGTATTTCCGCTCACAAAATTATTTTGCATGCCAATATGAATTGACTTTTTTTAATTGTATATATGTACACATGTATACATACAATATACAAATGTGTGCATGCAAAACCGACTGACCGATAACCGTTAATCGACAACCAATAATTAAGTAATTAGAATGGTAGTTGCAAATTATTGCTCAATAGTTATATATACATACACATATGTATATGTATTGTAGTATACATAAATATGCAGCTCTGCCAATGAATTCTACCTAAAACATAAAAAGTTTGGTTTTGCGTGCCGCAAGCACGAACACATTCTAGCCAAAATAATTTATGCTCCATTGAATTTTAAATGAGTGACAATGCGAATGTGTAATATGTCAATATTTTATGGACAAATAATTGTCTCTAAAATGCATTATATTAAATATTTAAAACAAGCCAATTAGCACCCAGCAATTTTTAGTTTGTAGTGGTCTGGTAATTTATTTATTTTAAATTATTTTTTTATTTTTCTTGTACTAAATGGTGACAAATTTTGAAAAGTTTTAAAAGTATTGTGGATATATGTACATACATACATATGTATATAGGCATGAATATTATCTGTTCATAAAAAAAATCATATTATTTAATTTTACTCATCCTGCCGGTAACTCTTTCTAAGTTATAATAAAATTATGAGGTTATGCCTAGTTAGAGCGGTGATACTCATTTACAATGCGTTCAGGGTTGATCAAGAAGTGCCTAAACTCGCTATTAATAGCATCCAGTGTCTTTGTGATAAGGTATAGTATATATGCCGGGTCGTAGTGGAATCGCAGGAAATTGCAAAGCTGTTGAGCTAGCAAGGAAAGGTGCCCTAGAACAGCTATCGGTAGAATGGGAGCGGGTCGGTGCTCCCGTATCCTCTTGTGTTCTACTACTAGATGGCTGGGCCTCGCGAAAGTTTACATGCGCTGTCGCAAAAGATCTAGGGTGAACTAGTTATCTCTATTTCCTCAGTAAGGCTAACCTTTCTCTCCTTGTGGGGCTTTAAACAGACCATTGCCCTATTGGCATCCATGCTGTAAGGTTGGGAACCATACCAGAAGCCAGGAGTTCTTCTTTTCTATGGCTTCCTAAAACACTACATAGAGCAGTCCACTTGCGACCTTCGGTCAGCCATCTAACCTAACCTGTTACAGAGTATAAGAGTTTTGTTCACGTAACGGTTGTACTTATCACCTAAAACTAAGCGACTTAGAAAAACCTATAAAGTGCTATAACTAAGCACTAAATTAAGTTAAAAAACTCATATTTGGCACACGGGATTGCAGTAGCCAGGGGCACCTGAGGGAAAAAATGTTAAAAATTGGGTGTTGTCCCGCTCTCTTATAAGTTTGGTGTACATATCTCCTAAGCCGCTAAAGCCACAACAACCAAATTTGCGCAGATACTATAAGATATCCTGTCGATAGTGTGAAAATGGCTGAAATCAGTATATACCCCCGCTCACTCCCCATATAACGAAACTGTTAAAAAGTACTTAAAGCAAGATAAATGCATAAATAAATGATCCCGAGACATTAAGTTTTACAGCCGGGATAGTACGAGGGGGTTTTATGGAAGCCTGTGTGAACATTGGACGATGGAGGTGGCACTGCTTACTTTTTGGCAAAATCACATATTTCGGGTTGGGTCCCGATTTTGACTTAATTTGGTACGTGACATTCTTCTCACATTTTCATATCACAATGCACGATAACGGGCTACAACCTCGCCTACTTCCCATATGGCACAATTTTAAATTCCACCTTACGACCAAAAATTATTCACATCTTACCAAAAGTGTTCTCGCTCCTAGGTACCGAATATGTGAACCCAGTATCTATTGGCTTTTGACCGAAAATATCGGTCAATGTATGGGTTATACAATGAAAGTTCTGAGATAATCCTTTTCTGGCAATGTTATCTCTGTGTATCTCTGATCCCCAATTTGCCTAATATAAAGATTTTCGAACTTCCGGATGACTTTATACTGCATACATATATCGGCCAATATTTGAGATATCTCAATTTAAACTACAAAGCGTGTTATAACAATGTATCTTTGTGCCGCCTTCACAAATACAAAGTTTTTTTACAAGAACATAGATCGGCCAGTTTTGTATGCAGCTCATATATGTCATAGTGACTATATCTGAACAATTTCTGCGAATATTGCATCATTACTTCAGGCAATAACCCTTTTCAAATTTCGCGAAGATATCTCGTCAATTGAAAAAGTTTTCCCATCGTTCTGTTTGTATGGCAGCTAGATGCTTTAGGGGTTCGATATAAGTCGTTCCGACAAATGACTAGGTTCTTGGTGAAAAAAGGAGGGGCGCAAAATTTCGGATCAATATCTCAAAATTCGAGGGACTACTTAGTAAAAATACAGAAGGACGGTCAAACTGACGGAGTTAGCTAAATCGACTTAGCTTAGCTAAATACCTACATATAGTATACACTTTATCCCAGTTCGGGGTATTATTAATCATTATCGGTGAAGAAAATCGTAAACCCAATGAATAATGATTATTACGTAATTTTTAAATAAAACTTATAATGATTACCGTATGTGAATATTTAAAATTAATTTCGAAATTTTATTAAGGCTTTGAAATTATAATGTTTACTGTAATCGAGAGTTTACTTTACTAATTGAGAACCCCTTTTAAGAATATGATAACAATTCACACTCACCGCAGTTTTAATATATGTATGTATGTACATATGATACCAAACAAAGTAAGAATTGATTGCATCATTATTATAGAATATGCAAATTTGCGACACATTGTTAAAGCAATAAACCAACTAAATACTCACAAACACAGACATATAGGAACGCTAAAAATTGCCCGTAAATAACCATGTGAGAATTATGTGTCAATTTTATTTTGCATTTAAATAGAAATTAAGCAATTTATCAAATGCAGAAAAGCAATTCTTGCAGAATGCTTATGACTATTCTTCCAGCAGCGGCAACAACCAACAACAAGACAGATCTTAATTGTCCAACTGCGGCATCATTGACACCGTTTAACTACATACATACATGCATAGCTACTTGATTGACATATGGTTTTGTTGTTGTAAAATTTAAATAAAAACTTATTTATTAATTTGAATTTCATTAGAAATGATTACATACTTCCGAATGATTAATTACGTCAATTTGACTGATAACCGGTTGAATGCGAGCCGCTTAGAGCAACATACGTATATGAGTGATAGACTGGCAGGTGCACTTCATTTTTTCAAACGCTTGGCAGTGCATGGCTTATGCTAAATGTTGCCGTGGCAGTGCTCTTGCGCGCATTTGTAGCCGTTGTCACCAACGCTAATTGCCGTTAAATTCAATTATGCAATGGCTGAAAGACAGCAGCCCACGCCTCACTAAGGCCTTTGAGCGGCTGTTTAGTTGACATACTTACATAGGTGCCAACATAGTACACTGCAGAGTGTTATATGCTGCTAATTAGCAGCATATGTTGCTCTAACTATTAGATCTACTTGAAGCTTTTTATTAATTAACTTATTTTCTATATCGCATAACTCATTGCCTGTACTTAATAGGAGCATTAAATGGTCGGCGGTAAGTGCTGAGCAAATAAATCAAAAACTGATTGCCGTTTTACATATTCTTAACAAAAAAAAACTACTAAAAATTAACTTTAGCATGTCGTTAAATGGAACGTTCTAGCATTAAGGTGCTGTTGGAAGCAATTTTGTTTTTTTAGAAAGCACTTGGCTTGAATTTTAATTTTTTGGTATAAAT
Organism: Bactrocera neohumeralis; assembly: GCF_024586455.1. Taxonomy (NCBI): domain Eukaryota; kingdom Metazoa; phylum Arthropoda; class Insecta; order Diptera; family Tephritidae; genus Bactrocera; species Bactrocera neohumeralis. The sequence goes on along the minus strand of NC_065922.1, from coordinate 34,083,370 downwards.
TGTGGTTTAAATTAAGTTGTTCAAACAAATACACATAGTGCATATGTAAGTACATTTGATAACTAAATTTTTGCTTTGCTAATAATATAGAGCAAGAAATTCTTTCAGTTATAGTTAATAGTTTCAACTATTATATAGTAAATATCACATAGCTAGCAAAAAATATCAAAAATGTATAGTTTTTAGGAAAAAAATTCAATGGAACTTTATGTAGTGACTATATGCTCCGACAAATGAGCAGCTTTTATACAGCACATATACCGACGGACGGAGAGACAAACTAACAAGACCAAATCCACTCAACTCGTCAACTCTTTAAGCGTCGAGATCTAAAACTACTCAGCTACAGAAACAAAAATTTCAACAACTAAGATTTAAAATCGTTATAAACAATTGTTGCGATTTTATTTACTGAGAGAAAGCAATGTGATCATGACATATGCGACGGAATGGTTCATTAAGTTCAAACTTTGATCAAAACGATTTTAATAATAAGGGACTAAACTGCCTCTAAAAGTGAACCGGGATATTAAATTTCACTTCAGACAGGAGAAAAGATATTTGCTAAGAATATAGCACCAAACATTTCTTACTACTACTATTAAGTAATTTTTAAACGACTAATGTATGGAAGAAGTCTTAACCACGAATCCCACCGGAAATGCCCTAAAGCGAAAAGTAGAAACTGTTTTTTTTTTACCGACTCTAACTTGGCAGAATAGATTTGGTAACTAGGGTTCCATATAACAGAGCCATATTCCAATTTAGATCTAACCAAAGTAGTAAAAAGTAATTTGGTAACAAACGGATCGTTAAATTCTCTAGACCAACCGATCGAATTTTTCTTTGTCTTATCTCTAGAATATTTCCCTAAATTTTCAAGTTGATCCGAGTAATAGTTTCGGAGATACAGCCCTGAGGACTTGTGCGCTCGAGGCTAGCTGGCCTAAGTGTGTTGTCTTTAAACGCGTTTTCCTCGAAACTGTATTTTTAAATTGGCAAGATTTCTCGAGAACTACTCAACCGATCTCAATGAAATTTTACACAGGTCTTTCTTAAAGACTTAGACGAAGGATTTTGTTTCGATTACAGATATTTAAAAAAAATTTAGCGAAATTTTCACTGATTTTTTTTTTGGATTTTTTTTCCTTTGTCCAAATTCTAAGTTAAGACTTTAACTAACCCACGTATATTTTTCTTCACTTTAGATGATCCTGTAAGGAGTTATCCTAACGCGGATGCATCTTTTTTCCAAAAAGTTACCGGAAACGGGCGATGTTTTTTTTCCAAAAATTTCAGAATTTCTTTGTTAATAGTGTACGTTTGTAACAATAAAAAATTCTAATAAAATATTTTTTTTTTAAGAAAAAAAATTTTGAAAAAATGAGAAAAAGACGTGTTTTTGTTTGAACATCTCGCTATTACAAACTCCATGAGAGGCATGAAAAAGTTGTTGGTGCGGTGGTTGCCTCATTTGCTAAGTCCAGACAGACTTAAATCACTACAAGGAGTGTTCGGCGACCAAAGAACCCGGTGAACCTATTGCGAAGTAGGTGAAGAGTTTCCTATCGACCGAATATGGGAAGTAAATTCACAAAGTGTAGTTAACATCAACTACTAGATAAAGGCAAAATGACTCGATGCAGAAAAATCGAAACTATTTAACAAAAAAGAGCTTTTACTCCAAAACCACACACCGGCTCCTACTGCCAACTCCAACATCCCTTCGACTAAATCTGTCGAATTAGTCTTCGGACTGCTTCCCCATCTACCGTATTCTCCATTTTGGTCCCATTTTATTTTCAAACTTTAAACATCACTCGCCGTATAAAAATATGAGTAATATGAAGAGGTTACCACCTTTAAGGCAGTTTTGCAAACTTCAAAAAGAATTTTATCAGACAAGTAAAAGCAGTTGAAACATCGTTGGATTTGATGTTAAAAATGTAAAATTTCGCTAATTTTAGTTCTGAATATTACGACACAGATTTTTATGTTTTGTGGCCCGATTTCACTAATTTTATATAGCAATCTACTTTCAATGGCAAGTCATTATAAGGTCATGTTATTACCTTTTACATACAAGTATACATACAAACAAAAATGTTAACCTAGAACATTTTGCAGGTGCGGTTTATTACGGGTGTATAAAAATATTTGTTCCATAAGCTCTGCAAGGTAATTAAAATCAAATTCTTTGCGTCATTAACAGCATTATAATTTAGGATTACTGGCAGCTTGAATTGACTTACTCGATATAACTTGGAATTAAAAGCACCAAATAAATGTAGAAACATACACACGTTGTTGTTGTATTAACAATTGCTACATTTTTACAATTTGTTGCACGAAGTAGTTAAATTGTAACTTACATATTCTTTAATGTCTAAAATGTTCGAATACAAACAGTTCAGGCAGTGGCTTCAAAGGAGTTTGGAAGGAATGTAAGAGCAATTTTTTATAGAAAAAGACTATGCTTGGCTGTCAAGGTCACAGAACAGTTTGATTAGCTGAATTTAATGTGCGAGATAAACCGAAGTGGATATAAAATGCTTTCAACTATACAATGATGGACTTCAATGGCCTTAAAAATGTATCGTAGACTAAGTTGGAAGGTATAGAACAGGGTGGGTCAAAATAAACGAATACTTGCCACAAAAACTATGAATCAGGATATTTTTCAACTAGTTGGAAGCTAGTTATGAATTTTTCGATCTGATAATAAGGAAAAAAATCGAAAACTTTAAGTTGGGCCTTGCATGCAATCAAGAGCTGATACTTGAAGAGACTTCCTTAGAAGCACCTAAATACATATTTTTAAGATTACCAAGCGAAAAAGAATTTCTTTATTTTTCTCTGAGCGCCATTCACTTGGGAGTAGCCAGAAACGATTCTTTTACATATGGCTCAAGCAGCTCATGACTTCCGGTTTTAGACCAAGTATCCTCTGTCTAGCGAAAAAAACATCCGTTTGAAGGCGAGCTAAAGTGAGAATGCGAAACATTTCCTCCCCAGGGTAGTGCGCTGGGCTTGGGACCCGCCACGTAAAAAAACCCTACCAATGAAAAGGAAGCAACAGCCTCAGATAAGTGATAAGTTTGATGACGACCATGGCAAACGTGTTAAAGATTATGATTTGAGGGCATGTCCGGTCCCTTAATTGAGAAGGTGGCGCTGGCAAGCTGATGGACCCGATAGAGACTGACATCACCGCCGACGAGGCCTGGCATTCACACCGGTGGATGAATGTCTAGCCACAATCCGTATCAAAGCGAAGTTCTCAACATATTGCTGTTTTACCCACACCTCGAATGAAGAGAATGACGATGTGACCAAAGATGCCTTTTATGAGCGCTTAGGGTGGGCAAAGAAATTATCTTTTGCACAAAGGTCGCCTCCATGATCCCCAAATGGGTTGATGTTGATCGTCTTCGCTGGAGCCCGAAATATGGTTATCTGTAGAACTAGATTCCAGCAAAGGAAAATTCACCAAGCTACCCGTCTGTCTCCGGATCGAAAAGCCATCAACCAGATCCATCATGTTCTGGTAGACGGAAGATACGTCTCCAGTGTTTCAGACGTGCGCACGCTCCGAGGCCCTAACATCGACTCGGTCCACTATATGCAGCCAAGATACACACCCACCTTTATGCAGCAAAAACGCACGTTAGCACAAGACAGCTGAACGGTTTTCTACTCGACTTGTACTCCTGCTCTCTGAGAGCACTCGTCAGCAACTCGGAATAGGGGAACGGTGTGACGGCATTTCAAGCTCGTTACGTAGAGCTGCAAACGAAACCATTGGTTTAAGGAAAATGCAAAAGAACAGTTGGTACAATGAGGAGTGCCGTGTCGCAGTGAAGAGAAAACAGACAGCCTACCTCGCAACGTTACAATCGACCACAACACGAGCCGGATGGGATACTCGTAGATGCCGAGAGTTGAAGAGGAAAGCGAGTCGCATTTGCAGACAAAAAAATATAGGGACCGAAATGCGTGAATACGAAGAGCTTGACAAGCTGACCGACAGCGGTGCGGCGACTAACAGAAGGTTTCAAGACCGGAGCATACTCTTGTAGAACCCCCAGAGATGATCTAGTGACAGATACCTAGAGCATTATCGGCAGGATAATATTTAATTGAAAATAAAAAATCTCGAAATAAATACTCTTTATATTCCAAAAAATTGTTTTCTTCTACTGAAAATTTCAAGAATTATTTCAATTTATATGACTACCAAAGAAACCACAAACCGAACACAGTGCAAAGGAATTCGTTCATTTTCAACTCACATATGAACTGCATTTTAATTGTGCCAGTGCAAATAATTACAACTGTATAAATAAATTAGTTCAATGAGGCAAGCAGTCAATGGTGTAATATATGCATAAACAGAGAAGAAGGTTTGTGATGCTAAGCGCTGAAACAGATAAACAGATAAAGATGGAGAAAAAGTAGAAGAGCAGCAAATAATGCAGGAAGTCAGCGTTAAGTAAATTGAAGTCTGAACTGCATAGTCTTACATGCATACTTACATACATATGCAGCAATTTAAATATTTATTTTCTTACTGCTGATGCTATAATTATGTTAATGACTCTGTGTGTGTGTGTGTGCATCACAATTTGTCACACACAACAAGCGTCGATTATTGTTGCGCGATTGAGCAGAGAAATTGCAAAAGTGATTAACAGCAACAACAACAACGAACAGCAGCGACAACATATATTCACACATTGACAGTTGGCAAATGCATTTGTTTGGAAAAATTAGCACAACTTCACAACAATTGCATAATTCTTCTTGTTGTTGCTTATTGCCATACTGTGGAATTTTAATTGAGCCTAATTACAAATACCGAACTGCGGAATTGTGCAATGCAGCGATCAATTGTTGCGGTAATGATAATAGCAAGCGAAGGATGATGCTTGTTAAATAGCGGACGCAGATACATAATCGCAATATCTACTTTTATCACGATTGGCAATCGAAACTAATTTGCAATCGAAAGTAAGAACTCGAATGATATCGATCGAAAACGAAAACTGTTTTGTGAATAATATACAGTGGCGGAGAACAGTCTACATACACCCGCTATATATATGAGAGTACAAAAAGTTTTTAGAAAATGTATTGATACAGTTTTATTCTAATATTTATTCTAATAACAATAAACTAAAAAATCCATTATTTAACCTAAAACAACAAATTTATGGAAGAAAAACTCAAAACTTGTGGTTTAAACACTTGGATAGCTATAGAGGCTCGCGAAAAGAAATACTATATCAATTGATCTTAGAAAGTATGTAATAAAATAAAGAAAAGAAAAAATAAAAATTATATGGCGAAATTAAAAAAAAAATTAAACTTGAATCGAGCCATACTACAGGCAATTGTAAAAAAATTCGAAAATAGTGGTTCCACCGAAAATAAACCGCGCAGTGGTCGCCCGAAAAAACTATCTCGTAGAGACGTCAACCTGGCTCACAAAGAAGTAGACAAAAATCCAAAAGTAAATGCTCCAAAATTAGCCGAACACATAGCAAATACAGCACAAAATGGTATCCATCCAAGTATAATACAAAGAACTCTAAACGAAAACGGGTTCCACAGTACAACATCACGAAAGAAACCACTTATTTCTGAAAAAAACGAAAACTTCGTTTAAAACTCGCCAAAAACATAAAGAAAAGGAGTTGGATTTTTGGGAAAAAGTTTAATTTACAGATGAATCTTAATTCAACATTTTTGGTGGCGATGGAAGAGCTAGAGTTTGGAGGAAAACTTACGATGCGCTAGAGCAGTTATCTAAATGAAGTTTAGAATAAGGTTAGAATGATTTCAATGAAAACGGCTTACCCAGGCCTCTCTATTTTGCAAGAATTTATTATTATTTTATTAGTGACACTTCACGGCTTTCAGTACACATTTAATTAACTAATTCTATAACGAGACATACATTCAAATTAAAGAATTTACTACCATTAGCACTCTCAAATAAAAGAGAAATAATTTTTATTTAATTAAAAACTAAATTATCAATAAAATTATATGAGAGCAAAATACCGTATCTTAAGGGGGGAGCCCGATTTAGAAGCTTCAAAAAATCGATTTTTTTTACTTAAATCTCTTTAAAAATAATCTAAAAATATGTCCCCAAAGTTATACTAGATGCGAATTCGAAATATTGTCGAAGCTAGAAGGGAAATAGTGACCGAGCGTCTAGCAGATAAGTATATTAGCGTTTGGGCAGAAAGCGAACACTTTGATGCGCGATTTCTCGGTTTTTCATTTTTACGATTTTTCTTAATCGGCGGGCAGGATAGAAAAAAACTAAACGTCGTATGGAATTGGGACAAAGTTTATTATCTTTAGCATTAAGTTATCTTCTATTTAAAATAAAAAAAATCTAAGAAAAGTCAAGTTTAAACATATTTTTAAACAACATAAAATCAAAAACCACTTTTTTTCAATTTTTCAAAAATTTGTAAAATTTTACACTTTTTTGTGGAATTTTTTTAGCTTAACTAGAAGATAAATTATTACAAAATGTCTTTGAATAATGATAGAAATTGCGAGCTGCATCCTGCCCGCCGTCGGACGAATGCACATGCGAGATGCATTGGGCAATTGCTTCTCAAGGGCAGAATATCAAAGATTTCGAAAGAAAAAATTGTGAATGATGTTTAAATATATAGTATAACTATAATTATAATTAATTATTTCTTTCCCTTCCAAAAAATTAAAATTTATAGCCTCTAAAGCAGGCTCCCCCCTTAATGGAATAAAGTTGGCTTCAAGGGAAGCCTGTGAAAATTAAATTTGGTACTATATAATTTTTTACTTGCAACTCAAAGTCCTTTTCTTCGCGGAGTGTCACTTATTATGGAAATACAAATGTCAGATTTTCGATTTGAGATAATCTGTGGAATGAAAAATATTAGTACAGGCCTGTGACTTTTGTCACACTCAAAAATCTGTCGTAAAGAATTTGTAATAATAATTTAATTCGCTCTGCTTTATCCTTGGCCCACCCAACGGTTCGCTATTTTTAAGAAATATAAAAAGCATATACAATATACATAGTTCGTCATAAGCGCAAATACCATCTGCAGCAAGATTTCAAATCATAAGAAGCCTTATAATACGTTCTAATACTAAGTGAATCACTAAAAGGCAAAACAAAAGGAGCTTTAAATAATACATCAGCACTCTAGGCATAGCGTCTTGAACGTATTAAGTACACAAAAATATATTAAAATATTGTAAGTGACAAAAAGTAAAAGATCTCTATTAAGTTTTTAAAATCACTGAGCTCAAGAAATGCATATTATGTCCCGCTTTCTCAAAGAGTCGACTTTAAAATATTTTACGCGTTTAAACTTATGTGCACTTCCAAGGTATTACATGTCGTTATACTTGTATCTGCAAAGCATCAATATATTTGCCAAACAGATTATTGATTGCAGTAGCTGCATTTACATATACTTATAGACGTAATATTTGTCAACGAAAGCGCGACCAACTATTGTTAATTACACATGCAAATTTTTTTACGAGCTGAGTAAAGTAAGTTTTTACAAAGAATTACATATTACGTATACGCAAGGCCGTCCCTACAAATACCAACTGAGCAACAACTAACTGGTTACATATGCATATTTGCGATTAAATATTTTGCTTTTAATTAGCTTTGGTGCACCACAAATAATACTCTTAATAACTTATTCAATGTGAATTCATAATTACTAAACATAAAAAAATCAAATAGATCAAGTTTTTTTGTAAATACTGCAATAGAAATGGTGTAATGTATAATTGGTTAAATTGATCAGAAATATAATTCACTCAATTTTCAAAAAAAAAATATTTTAAGGGAACAAACTATTAAACATAAGCAACACAAAAAAAAAAAAAAAACTTGGCAATAAAATAATCATAGAGATTTTTACTTCCAACTGTGAAAAAAATTATTGGGAGAACATCCCGAAAAAAAAATTAAAAACATCAGTTATTTTTCGCAACTATCGATTTAAAAAAAAAAGAAATATGTGAATCAAAATAATTATATAGCGAAGACGCTGCCTTTCACAGAAGGGCATCAAAAACAAAACGTTTTGTGCCAGAAAACAGGGTTACAGTACGCATAGTAAACGAGCAAGACCATTACACAAATTACGATTGCGGAATAACTGGAAGATATATCGACTATATCAATGTAAGACTGATTCTAGATGATCTCAACATGAAAGCTAACCGGTTAACTGGTCATCTGCTGGCAACGTGCTTGAATCAAATTAGACTCAACGGGTGCAAATGGCTTCTTTCTTCATTGGCACACGATCAATGGGAATGAAATTACCTTTTTACAGACAAAAAAACTCATTCACTCTTGAAAAAATTTAATAAATGTAATAGGAAAAACTCCAACAGGAGTAATCTGTTAAAGTATGAAAAATCTTCACTTCTGTGAAAAAGAGTTTAAAACTGCGGCAGTGGATTCTTTAAAAGGTGTAGTAAAGCAGTTAAGCAATACTCGTATGGAGAGTATTATATCTTCTAGCAAGATACTACTCCACCACACAAGGCAAAAACTACCCAGCGTGGCTTAAAGGCAATAATCATGTTTTCATGGCTGAAGATGATAGGGCGTCTGAAAGTCAAGATTTGAATCTATTGTACTACAGTTTGTCGTCAGAGATGGAGAACATGACCTGTCGAATGTTTCACAGAAGTTTGTAGAGTCTCCAAAAATATTTAGTTCGAGAAGCATCGACATTACCAATAGAAACTAAACTGTACGTTTTGATATTGATCAATGGCCGCAAAAAAATAAACAAAAGATGATAATTTCGCATTAATTAATAATTATGCGATTGCAATAAGCGATTGTTGCGCTTATGCTTTTCTTGCGGCACAGATGTCGGGAGCTTACGAGCGCAGTGCGCAACGATCGATGATCCATACGTTTTAAAAGCGGTAAGAGGACAAAAAATTCAATATCTTTGAATTGGTAAGAACGAACAAATTTTTTTTGCAGATTATTAAAGGTGAATATTTTCCGCGTTGTGATACATACTTTTCAGTTTTTTTAGCGTGAAGAACACTTAAAAAATTTCAATTATTTAACAAATGGATCATGAAAAAATATTTATAATATACCGCGAGCATTTTTCTTTGACTTCACAAAATTTTATCGATTTATCTCCAGTAGTTTATGAGAAAATAATTTTACAATTTTATCGTGCTCTTAATTTCAACCTTCAATAAATTTAACAAAAAACAGAATTTTACCTATCTGATGAACTGCTAATTTTCAAAATCGAAGATTTTTCGAAATTTTCATGGACCACTTGACGTGGTTTGACCCTTAACTAGTTTCATTTTTAAAATGAGCTGAACTTGTAAAATAACTTATGGCACAACTTAACATACAATAATTAACAATTTAGATGTCATAAATAGGAACGGAACTCTCAAAACAGACTTTAGCGACAATTATTCTCCAGGAAGCTCTCAAACGTAGACATGTCTAACAACCTGCAATACCAAAGATACAATTTGTAATACAAGTGCGTTCCAAAGTAAACAGGACTTGAAAAAAAACAGCTAATGGCAAAACAAATGGGTTTTTCGGCAAAATCAATTTATTTAATTCAAAATAGTCTCCTTCTGCTTCAATACAGGTTTTTGCACGATCCAAAAGCATGTCGAAAATGTTTTAGCTCGTTGAAAAGTATGGCCGCCAGTATGCCGGCAAGTATTTTGAATGGCCTCTACGTCTGCATAACGCTTTCAGCATGGACAAATGCATTTTTCCGAAAAGGAAAAAGTCGACCGGTGCCATATCAGGTAAATATGGGAAGTGGTAAATGGTTAAAATGTGATTTTTGTTTTTCTGTCCTTCGAATATTGGATTCTGAGCAATTTTTGGTCGTCAGTCAATTTGTGTGGGACAAACCGTGCACACACCTTTCGTAAGCCCAAATGTTCGGTCAAATTGCGATAAATCGATGTTTTGGAGATGTTCAATTTCATTTCCATGAATTTCAATGATGATTTCGGCTGATTTTTGATTAATTCACGCACAGTTTCGATGGAATGATCACGGATTTTGATTGGCCCAAATGTTGATCGTCATTTATGTCCTCACGATCACTTTGAAAACGTTGAAACCACTTATGCACTCTGCTACGGGATAGGCAATCAACACCATAAACTCGTTTCATCAATTGAAAGGTTTCGGTAAAAGTTTTATCAATTTTAAAACAAAATTTAACGTTGGCTCTTTGTTCGAAGCTCATTTTCGCAACGGCAACACAAACATACTGACACTTAAAACGCAATAACTTCGACTCCAATCGATGAAATGTCATGAAATTGCCACTCGATAAAGATATCAGATAGCAGTCAACATACAAATTACGCCACCAGGGGGCGCTAGCTTAAAAAAGTCCTCTTTACTTTGGAAAGCACCTTGTACTGTCATTAAGAATATTGATAATTGATAAACAAATAAGACTTAAGTTTAGTATTTAATTTTTAGCAATACGAATAGCCTTAAGTTTGAAAATCGAAACTTTTTTCTAAATCAATTTAACAATTAATATTTTTGTTTATTTCAAGAACGTGCTTTTAATACACAACTGGGTCTGATAATAATTTTTATTTTGGATTCCAGTACCTGTTTTGTCAATATCATCTTTAACAAACCAGTTAATAAATATGAATTCGTCAGCCAGACAAAATAATTGCTAATGTGAACAATAAAAGTGTAATAAAAATTAAAAAAATATATTTAAAAAAAATTAAAAAAACAATAAAAATGAATACGAATTCCTCTGATTATTGCACTTTTACCAAACAAAAAGATGTCGCCTTAACATTCGTATGATCAAAATTTGCAAGTAATCTAATAATTCATAATCAAAAATATATTGTTAAGCAAGAAAAATGATTGCAATTGAGCACTTGTGTCAGAATATCAGTTTTCAGTTGCTGTGTCTGAACAATTTACTAATTAATCGATCAATTAATTTGCATATAAACACGCCAATTGTTATGAAATAAAATGTATTAGAATATTTGTCAGAAAGAAAAATTAAAACTTTTTCACCAACACTGTATTTTCTTAATTGTTCTCAATTGTTTTTAATTTATAGGAGATTATTTAGTACAACTCTTTGGAGAGCGAAAAAAATTGTATCATTGACCGCGGGCGTTTTGATCAACAAATAGCTGTAAAATGCCAGAGATTCAGTTGGCGATGTATTTTGGCATTTTTTAAACATTTTTTAAGATATACATATGTATGTATACACATATCTAATATGTTCTTTTACGGTATCAAATTTGCATTGTAACTATCGCGCACAAACAACTTTTCGTTGCTAATTGCCATTGTAATTAAGTGGCGATTTAATTAAAGCGTAAATAAATGTATCTAACGGTGATAAAATGCAAGCCGAACTGTTTGATCGCCGGCACGCCTGCCTGCTCCGCACTCTTGATCGATTGACAGCAAATTGAGCGATTTTGGTGCATAGCTGAGCTGCTTGCCACAACGTACGAGGCATGCATGTTCGATACATGAGTGTTTGCTGGTGGTTATAAAAACTTTTGGTATTACTACGAGTAAATATAATAGTGGCGATAATGGCAGAATTTACATTTTAGAACTACACTACTTTTATAGCTCACGCTGTAAATTGCTTTAGACAAGGCGTTGATTTAGGTGTATCATCAAGAACAGCAGAACAGAATTTTATTCTAGTTAACAGAGTAGGCTTAAAGAGTTACTTTCAAAGTATAATTTTAAATGGATTTTAATATAACTGTAATGATCAGGCATATACACAACTTTGTCTTGAATGTGAACCTGTATTAGATAAAAAAATTTTCCAGAAGTCGAACAAAACGTAGTAACATACTCCATGAGCAGAAAAATATATGACTTAATCGAGAGATAGATTTTGGTTTTACAAATTAAAAATAAAGACATAAAAATTTAAGAAAACAATAATATACAATAATATTTCTCATTACTTTTGAGTGATAACCTTAGCTAGAATACTGTCAGAGTTCTAGGATTATCCGGTAGACCCGTAAGTGCCAGTACAATAAGGCGAACATTGCACCAAACCGGTTTCCATGGACGAGTATCACACAAAAGCCGTATATATGAAAGGTGAAACAACACAAAAGCTTGGTATTTGCAAAAAAAATATATAAATCAGGCTGCAATATTCTGGGAAAACATTTTGTATACGGACGAAAAAAAGCTCGAAATATTTGGATCGAAAAAACCTCCTAAAATTTGGCGATCCAAAAATTAAGCCTTTGATGATAAAAGTGTTACCAACACCGTAAAACATGGTGGATGATCGGTTATGGTCTGCGCTGTATGGCAGCATCTAGTGTTGGGAATTAAGTTTTTATTGTGTCCACGATGAACAAAATGGATTATTTAAACATTTTGAAAATATTAGGATTATCAAGAAAATGGATATTTTAACAGGACAACGATCCTTAGCACAAGTCCAAAAACCCTGGATCACTCTCCGCAGTCCCCAAGCCTCAATCATAACGAGCATCTATGGGAGCACCTTGACCGAAAAATTAAAATTGAAGAATAAAGCAAAATGTCTTCAGAGTTTTCCAAAACTCTTGCAGAATCTATAACTAGAAGATTATGTAAGGTTCTGTATGAATATCTATTAATATAGTTTATGTACATAAATTTTAACTTTACTGTACTCTGTTTCTTTTTTTTTCTATGCGAAATAATAGATGTTAATATGAAGGGCTCAAATTTTTAGGGAATTTTTTTAGGGTATTTCCAAGGAAATGTCATAATGGGACTGAAAAAAATTAATAGTTCAAAAAAAAAAACACCCTACTATACATATCTTGATTATATGGAAAAAATACACGGAAACCCTCTCCAGATATTTGATCGCGATTCGTTTTCTATATGTGCTGACCATCATAAGATTACACGACAAAAGCAAGGTACTGACACTGAACAAACAATGATAATATTGACAAGCTTCTTTATTACAGAAATTTACTCAGGGAGCTGGAATAGAGTTTAGAGGTCAACTCCCTGCCATTGTAGGTATAGTGAGCAGCTCTAATGACTAATTTTACCATCTAACTACTATATTGATTATATTTTTCATATTTCATCGCACCTTCTTCAGAATTTAGAGTTAAAATAATGTACAAAAAAATACTTATATAGCAACGAGTACAGAAAAAAAATAAACATATTTGCACAGCATTTTTTCCTAGCTTCAAGCTTCATTTGCCTATAACACAAGTACTAGTGTCTACAAATGCACATTTCTGCCAAAAAGCACGACTATGAAGAAAGTGTATAAGCGAGGAAAAACGAAGCCAAAGAAAAAGCACATTATTGCAAAATATTTGATAACATTTCATGGCACTGCATTGTTATGTGACACTGGGCACTTAGCAGCAGATGAGCATGCGCATGAGCTGCTACTATTTGTACGCACTCGTAACAGTGGCAACAACAACAACCACGGCGCAACGGTAAACATTGCACGTACACACACTAAATGGTAAATTATGCCAAACATGTGCACATCGCCGCAAAACTCATAGCAAAATAACGCAAGCGTTACCGGTGAAATGAAAATGAAATGAAACAAGTAAGGAAGGGCTAAGTTCGGGTATCACCGAACATTTTATACTCTCGCATGATAAAGTGATAATCGAAATTTCATTATCCGTCATTTTTCAAATACCGTATTTGTGTAAAGTTTTATTTCGCTATCATCATTGGTTCCTAATGTTTATACTCGTATTATACAAAGAAGGCATCAGATGGAATTCAAAATAGCTTTATATTGGAAGAAGGCGTGGTTGTGAACCGATTTCAGCCATATTTCGTACATGTCATCATGGTGTTAAGAAAATATTATATACCGAATTTCATTGAAATCGGTCTAGTAGCTCCTGAGATATGGTTCTTGGTCCATAAGTGGGCGGCGCCACGCCCATTTTCAATTTTTAAAAAAAATTTAGTGTTTCTGACGTTTTTTGTTAGTCGGTTAACGCACTTTTAGTGATTTTGAACATAACCTTTGTATGGGAGGTGGGCGTGGTTATTATCCGATTTCTTCCATTTTTGAACTGTATATGGAAATACCTGAAGAAAACGACTCTGTAGAGTTTGGTTGGCATAGCTATAATAGTTTCCGAGATATGTACAAAAAACTTAGTAGGGGGCGGGGCCACGCCCACTTTTCCAAAAAAATTACTTCCAAATATGTCCCTCCCTAATGCGATCCTTTGTGCAAATTTCACTTTAATATCTTTATTTATGGCTTAGTTATGACACTTTATAGGTTTTCGGTTTCCGCCATTTTGTGGGCGTGGCAGTGGGCCGATTTTGCTCAAGTTACAGCTTGCACGGACGGACGGACGGACAGACAGACATCCGGATTTCGACTCTACTCGTCGCCCTGATCACTTTTGAAATATAAATATCTGACTCTTTTAGTTTTAGGACTTACAAACAACCGTTATGTGAACAAAACTATAATACTCTCGTTAGCAACATTGTTGCGAGAGTATAAAAATCATACACACAACCCTACACATACATACGTTGAAGCAAATTAAGCGAACAGATAATGGAAATAAAATAAAATGAAAACGAAAGTAAAGCAGAAATAGAAAATGCAAGTGCCAAAAGCAAAAGCTCATAAACGAGCGTTTGTACACACACACATATGTATATATGTATATAATTACCGGTGGATGTGTGTGTGCGTGTGCAGTAGCCAGAAAAATGTGTAAAATTGCCGACAGAAATTGCATTCATAATGAATTATTATGTAAAGATGAGCACCTATGCATAACAAAATCGTTGAGAAAGCAAAAAAGTGCAACAATAGCAACAACAATAGAAAAAATCGCCTGCAAAGACAATTGTGGAAATTGAAGGCAATAAATGCATATGAACATACTTACAGAGAAATATAAAATTTTATAAATATGTAACTGTTAAATTGTTGCTTGACTTCTATTGATTTAACATAAAAAGTGCAAAAACAACAACAACCTGAGTGAACTTTCTCATTAAGCGCCAAAGTGCGTGTGGTATTTTACCCATGACGAGCGCCGCATGGATAATTATGCTTATTAATATTGTGAGTTTTTCTGCATTTAAATGCTATTTATGTAGCTAAATATGTTGTTTCATATGTACATATGTATGTATATAATTTAAAACGCGTTTGTTTTGCGTGTGAAATTTCAGTAGCTTGCCTTTAAAAGCAAACTATTGTCTTATAAACAAGCGTCACATCTATTAGAGGTAGTCCACTAAGAGGGGGCAGTTTATAAATTACAGGCCCGTTTTTATACCCTGAACAGGGTATATTAAGTTTGCCACGAAGTTTGTAACAGCCAGAAGGAAACGTCGCAGACCCTATAAAGTATATATATAAATGATCAGTATGTTGAGCTGAGTCGATTTAGCCATGTACGTCTGTCTGTCTGTCTGTCTGTCCGTCTGTCTGTATATATACGAACTAGTCCCTCAGTTTTTAAGATATCGGTATGAAATTTTGCAAACGTCATTTTCTCTTCAAGAAGCTGCTCATTTGTCGGAACTGCCGATATCGGATCACTATAACATATAGCTACCATACAAACTGAACGATCGGAATCAAGTTCTTTTATGGAAAACTTTCACATTTGACAATGTATCTTCACAAAAGTTGGCACAGATTATTTTCTAGAAAAATAATGTAATATACGAAGAAATTGTTGAGATCGGTTAACTATAACAAAAAGCTGCCATATAAACCGAACGATCGGAATCAAGTTATTGTATGGAAAACTTTCGCATTTGGCAAGATATCTTCACGAAATTTGGCATGATTTATTGCCTAAAGAGATTGCACAATTCTCCGAAAGAAATTGTGCAGATCGGATTACTATAGCATATAGCTTCCATACAAACTGAACATATAGTTACTAAAAGAAATGCACCTGTGAAGGGTATATTAGCTTCGGTGCAGCCGAAGTTAACGTTTTTTTCCTGTTTTGTACAATTTACAGTTAAGCATTACCATAAAGCACTATTGACAAAGCAAAAGAATATCTATGTCGCTTTAAGGCTAGGGATGATAGGAAGATTACATCAATCATGAGGTTTGTGGCTTGGCTAAATTAAAAATTAGGTTCATTCCATGTGTGAAGAGCTTAGCTATGTAGCTCAATTATACCTTCTACCATTATATAATGCTATTTGAAACACCGGGCGAGTATAAAAATATAATATAAGAAAAAATTGCGACTGATGTGCTAACAGGTCTGTGGCGTGTCTAGATTAAACATTTGAGTTCAAGAATTTGACCACGATCATGTACAGCTATTGTCGTCATTTTCGTAAAAATGGTGGTGAGTTACCCTTGGTTATAACATAAAACATCTTCCTGTTTGAATCTATTCTTACTATCATTTTCGATTTTAGCAACCCAAAGTTAGGAAGAGTTGGCCTCTTGATTCGAATGATTTTGGTGTATATTTTAGGTATGAAACACGTGCTTTCTAGACTCGTTCCAATAAAGCTTTTTTCAAAAAAAGTATCGTGAACAGCTCGCTTAGAATATACTTGATCATGCGAAATCCGATCCCAAATTCATGTAGAGACTTATAACTGCCGATGAGACATGTGAGTTTGATAAGCAAAGAAATCAACAATCATCGGAATTGAGGGAAAAAACGAGCCGAAAACAAAAATACCACGCCAAAGCCGGTCAAAAATTAACGTGATTCTCATTGTTTTTTCGATATTAGTGGTTTGGTGAATCATGATTTTGTTCCGGTCAATAAGGAGTTTAGACGCATTTAGGCGTTTGCTAATGCACCATCGTATCGAGCCACGCTTGTGACCGAAAGGCAAACACGCAATGAATACCATCGTTCACCCTCCAAATTCAGAAAATTTGGCCCCAATTTTCAGTCGCTCGAAGAGATAAAACAAAATTCGCTGAACGAGTTGAAGGCTGTCCCAAAAAGTACTTATAAAAAGTGTTTCGAGGACTGTAAGTGTGCCCTAAAACTATAATGTTGTAGTTAGAGAAATAGTAAAGGCTCCCAACAACTGGTATGGATCGACTCAACACGTTTTACTTTATTATGTGTCGAATGACCTCAGGAACTTCGAAAACATAATATAGTGTGAAGGTTGTAAAAGGCATGATTGGATACGTATACCAAAAATTTGCATCTAAAGAATTCATGCATGAGTTTATTGAGGACATAGAAGGAAATGATATGAAGATATAGGAAATTAATATATATAATTAGAATACTCGCTAGCAAATGATTATTTAATCCACATAGGATCATAAAAGCTAAATTTCTATTCTATATTTACAAATTGATATTTTATAAGTGTTATTGTTCATAAAGCCGAACTTTTTAAGGTTTTAACAAATCCTATGATAGGAGTAGACTAGGTTATACAACAATTTTAGAAGTATACAGGTGGGCATAAAAATATTAGTATTGTTATTATAGCGAGGCGTATTGAAATTGTATCAAGCGTTAAGGATCTAATAATAATTACCAGAAACGAGCCACTAAAACATATATTTTAACTACTAACTCTGTACTAAATATCAACTTTAAAATTTAAAATAAATATTTATCAATCACTCTTCTTGTATTGCAAAAGGTGTTAATTAAATTACTGTTGTCATCAGATATAAATATTCATCTATCTATAGCTGCTTCCAAGCGAACATATGTTCATAATGAGTATGCAAATATGCATGAGAAACGTGTGAAACACCGGAAAGAGCTTTGAACTTAGCGCATGCGTGCGTCAACTGATTAAATGCTTGTCGTTCGCCGCGAGATTTCCATTTATGTTTATTAAATTATATATTCATGCATATTTACCACCGGTATTTTTGCTTTCCATCAAACTTTGTGCGAAACAAACTAATTATTCGTAAACGGTTATAGATAATTTATTAGATTAGTTAAAAAATAGACAGCAAAAGGAAATAACTAGTATGAAACGAAAAAGAAAGAAAAAAACACGCAAAACTCAAGTTTTGATAGAAAACACATAAGCATATGGGCAAAAAGCGCAAACGCATGTATTTTTTATTTTAATATTGTGTACCGTTATATTATTAGCAACCTTGGTTTGCCGACTGGGTCAATAAACTTGTTTATTTACTTTTTATTTCTTACGGCATTTTTATACAAATGATAATCAGTTGAAATTTTATATTAAACTTTATTAATAAATAAAAGAATTAAGTTTCAAAAATTTCGAAAATTTTAAAGTGGAAATAAGTAAGTATTAGGCTAATCTCTGGTTAATTAATATAAAAAAAATCAGTTCAGAGTCCAAAAACTAATTAATCCGTTTTTCCTTCGTTTGAAAAATCACGAATTTCTAGAACCATCCTCACCCTTCGACGCCTGCTGGAAAAGGCGATTATTAAAATGGCTTAGGAACTGCTGTATTGTATCAGAATGAAAATATAAGCCTTTTTTGTACGCTCAATTGCATGTTTAATAAAGTTGGATAGAAAAAATAGATTCCTATTCCTTGCTTCAACACCTCTTAATATTGGGTAGTCGAAAAAGTCTTTTCGTATTTTGTCAATAGGTGGCGTTGCAGTCGTATATCTCAGCACTAATCACATTGTGTCATACCATATAGTGTTGGAAAGGTGAGATTTTAAGCTTCATTTAACCAAAAAAATTAAAAAAAAAATTCGGGGAAGTTGAAAAAAAGTTACAGGTGTTCAAAATGAATGAAAATAATGAAGAAATTCGCTATATTTTGAAATTTTTGTATAAAAAAGGGAAGAATAACACACAAGCCACCAATGAAATTTGTGAAGTTTACAGAGACGTAACTGTATCAGTTTGTGTAGCACAACAATGGTTCGATCGCTTCCGTTCTGGAAATTTCGATGTGAAGATGCACCTCGCTCTGGTCGACCTATGGTTGAAAAAGTCGATGAAATTATGGAAAAGATTGACCAGGACCGTCACATAAGCAGCCATGACATCGCTAAAGAACTTAACATTCATCATCAAACGGTTTTGAACCATTTAAAAAAGGCTGACTACCAAAAGAAGCTCGATTTTCTGTGGAAAATTTAATGAACCGAATTAACATCTGCGATTCTTTGCTGAAACAAAATGAAATCGAACTATTTGTGAAGCGAATGAAAACAGGAGACGAAAAAGATCATGGTCCAAGAGTGGTGAAGCTCAATAAATGGTTGCAAAGCCAGGATTGGCCTCGAAAGATTATGCTGAGTGTTGGGTGGGTCCACTATGAGCTGCTCCAGCCTAGTCCAACAATTTGTTCTACACCAATTGATGAGATAGAAGGAAGCAATCGAAAAAAATGGCCACGAGTGATCAACAGAAAAGGCTTCGCCATCAGGACAACGCTAGATCACATTTTTGATGACTCGGCAAAAACTGGAAGAACTTGGCTGGGAAGTTTTGATGCAATATCGATTACTATCACTTCTTTTTGTTAGTAAGTAAAAATGTCAAAATCAGGAAACTGATCTTTAGGCGTAGCCCTGCACTATTTTGGAAAGTAAGTATACCATACTTTTAAACCCTGAATCGGGTCTATCAGTATATACGTGAAATCGTCCCTTAATTTTTGAGATATCGCTCTGAAATTTTGCACGCACCCTTTTCTCTCCAAGAAGCTTCTTATTTGGCGAAATCGCCGATATCGGACCACTATAGCATTTAGCTGTTATACAAACTGAACTATCAAAATTAAGTGTCTGTATGAAAAACTTGTTTATTTAAAAATACATACTCACAAAATTTGGCATGGATTATTTTCCAAAGCAACGCTTTAATTACTGAAGAAATGGTTCAGTTCGAACTACTATAACATATAGCTGTCATACAAACTAAACGAACACAATCAAATTCTTGTATGAAAAAATTTGTAATTTACGAGATATCTTCACGAACTTTGGCGTGAATTATTTTCCAAAGCAACGCTATAACTACTGAAGAAATTATTTAGATCGGATTACTATATCATATAGCTGTCATACACACAGATTCTAAAAAAAATACTAATATCAAACAACACTGGCTTCAGTAGCCCTCCGCAATAGGGGTAAATTTAGTATAGAAAAATGTCTCACTCTGTGATTACTGTGATTACTTATGTCACAATTGTCCCTACCGATTAAGCAATTTTTATAAATTTCTTGACCCAATAAATGTTACACGCATGCAATGCTATGTATTCATTCGTAAATGTTGTGTATATGTTTCCAAATGCATGTAGCTCACAGCAGCAACACCGTTCAACACGCATTTTCGTGTACGCACGCTTGACCTCACAACAAGCGTTTGGCCAAAACGAAAGGCATCGCGTCTACTGTTGGCTTACACACATGCGCCCGTTGGCTGCCCGCTGTCATTTGCATATTACCTGCCACAGTTTACTGGCTGCCACATATAAGCACACAATCGGACATAAGTAAATACAATTGCTGTAAAATAAAAATACGCTAGTGTGCATTTGTTTGTCGCAATGGTTTTTCAGTTGCACTGCTGCAAATTGAAATGTTCCAACGCTATGTGGCCAGGCACTGACAACAGCGCAAAAATGGCTAGAAAAACTGTTTTAAGAAATTCGAACAAAAAATTCGTAAAAATGCGTGACAACATAAACTAGCACTTAATTACGACAACAAAAAGGCTTTAGCAGTCAATTTGATTTTCAATGCACAAGCATACAACATACAAGTGTACATGCTTGAGTATACATATGCATATACAAGTATCTATGTGTATTCACAGTCAAATAAATTGACACATGTCAAATAGAAAATTCGCAAATGCATTCGGGCGATCTCATGTCCATTTGGCGGTTAGACAAGTGATCGTTTGCAAACACGGTTTTAAATGAAGCCCTAAGGATACAATTTAAACAAGGAAATATAAATATAAATATGAAAAGCATTCAATGATTTATAGCAGAATAAAAACTAAAAGAGCTGAAGTAGATCTAGATTCCAGAAAAAGCATAAGAAAGAAAACCAGAAGAAAAAGCTATGATATTTTATTAAAAATAAAAAAAAGAAATAAATAGAGAACTTGATACTATTATAAGTAGAAGTCTTATATTCTGTAAACTGGTCCACAATTCACTACAGATAGCCCAAATAACAATGTTAGAAAAGTTCATTTAAACTTTAACCATTTTAACCATCTTAAATACACTGCTTTAACCAGTTGCCCGAGTGGATAAATACTTTCTGCAATCGACACACATTCGATGCGTTTCTTCTTTGTGGTAACAGAAGGAGAAGAAGATCCCAGTGTTAGAAAAGATAAGTGGTAAAAGAAACTCTTATTCAGATTAATGTGAAAAATTGCAATTCGGTTTTTAGGTTAAATTTAGCGGTTTACTAGAAAACTCATAAGACACCCTACTTCGAATAAAACTATTACACACGAAATAAAAATTTCACAACCCTATAAACCTAAAAATGCTTGTCTATTAATATTTTGTATTTCACTAGAATCTAAACTCTGCTTTTTTGGCTACCGCTTCTCGTTTGGAGATTTTTCAAAATTTCAAAAATACCTGTACATATAACGGGGTTTTCAATAGGGACGTTACAAAAGTAGACCGACAGGGACAGCAAACGACGCCATATTTTTCCCGCTATTTTGATATTTCTCTTCAATAAGGTTGGCCATTTTATCATTAAAAAATATACGATCCAACAACGAGTCAAAATTATGTATTCAAATTTACTACCGAAATTAGGAGTCAGTGGCCTCAACTTTAAGAGAGCTACGTCCAATTTATGATCGTCCTGACAGATCAACAATTGAGCGTCTAATGGAAAGTTTGAATCCATAGGCACCGTACAAAATGTTCCCGTGCTAGTGAGACAAAGAAGTGCCCGTAGTGTTGAGATATTGTTGCCGCTAGCGCATCAGTTGAGGAAGACAGTTGAGGAAGACCCAAAGCAGTCACTCACACATCGTTCCCAAGCGTGTGGCATATCTGTGATGTCGTTGTGGCGTTGTTTGCGAAAAGTTCTTTGCCTACATTATTACAAGATCAAACTGACTGAAGTCGCTTGACCACCAGAATCGTCGTATATTCGTGAATTGGGCTGAGCAACAACCTTGAAAATGATCTGGATTTTCATCGAAAAATCATCTTACGCGATAAAGCTCATTTTTGGCTGAATGGCTTTGTCTCGTAATCCATGAGTCAACATTTCATCACGAAAAAATTACGGTTTGTTGCGGTTTATGGGCAGGCGGCGTCATTGGGCCATATTTCTTCCGTGATGATCAAGGGTTGCACGTTACTGTGAATTGGAATCGCTACCGTTCAATGATAACCGAATATTTTTGACCCAAATTGGATGATACGAACTTGGACAATATGTGGTTTCAACAGGCGCCACAAGCCACACAACGAACATCACAATCAATTTATTGAAAACCAAGTTTGGTGAACGTGTTATCTCACGAAATGGCTCAGTCAATTGGACTATTGGACTATTTCCTATGGGCCTACGTCAAGTTTATGGTCTATGCCAACAAGCCAGCGACGATTGATGAACTTCGTACGAATATCGCACGAGAAATTGCAGTAGTATTAACCGATTTATGCTTGAAAACCGTCGAAAATTGGGTTCAGCGTTTGAACTTCTACATGTATACACATTTAATATATATTGCAAAAAAAAAATGCCACACTAAACAGCTGCTTCTACGAAATAATGTGTAACGATATAAAGCAGCTTTGAATCGTTCTAGAGTCTTTTTGCATTTCCTCAGAAAATTTACTATAGTAATATATGTATATATTTTTACACCATCAGAATATAGAGTTTTTAAATAAATCCAACATAAAGATGACGAGTACCACGAACGCCCTAGCACACTAACAACCGATGAAAACGTGGAAAAAGTGAAAGCAATGGTTATGAATGATAGCCGAATAACAATCACAGAAGCTCCTGACGTTTTCGGCATATTGATTGGCACATGCCATGAAAATTTTTCGAATTGTGTAGACATAAAACACATGGCAGCAAATTTTTTTGCGAATGGAAGTTACTTAGGAATCACTAAAAGAAGTCAACGACGATACAGAATTATTGAAACGTATTACAATGGGTGACGAAACATATGCTTATGGATATCACTTTGAAACTAAGGCTCAATCGTCTCCATTTCATCCATTTCTTTTAACGAATGAAAATCGCCAAGCTCATAAAACCACATCTAACCTTAGCAGCTGCCAGAGGCAAACTAAGCAATAAATACAGCTGATAATAGTATCTTACTTTAGGATTTCAAGGGCATGTATCAGAATAATAAAAAATGACAACTGGACTCTCCAAATCCCGCGAATATTCAAAATTAACGTTATTTTTTATGAACATACCTCGTATAACTCACACACTGACCGATAAATTATTCATATCAGTTTGGTAAAATAAGGAAAATCATTACATGTAATATATGGGAGCTGAGGTAATTCGTCGATCAATTTCACACTATAGTATTTTCGATAAAAAGTCAATTATAGGCAATGGGGCCAATTCGGTTTCTGGAGGCTTGGCCAGTTATGGTCCGAGTTTGAAAATTTTTTGACTTGAGATAGCATATCTTCAAGACGATATTTCTAAAAAGTTTTATCCGGATTAGTGCCAGATTTGTTTACAGAAAAGTGATAGAATCCAATGGAATTAAAATTTTATTATGTGGTAAGCAGACGAGCTTATAGCCCATTTTCGCACTGTGTCATAGAAGTGTCAGGATAATATTACCTACCAAATTTGGTTGAATTTGGCAGAGTAGTTCCGGAGATATGTGATTTCACTTAAAGGCCTTTCGGCCAATTTTGACACCGGCTCCCATAAAGCCTTCTCTTGCCATCCTCCACAACTTTACTAGATGCTACGTGGAACGTTTTCCTTTATTTGTGGAAAATTATCCAATAACTGAGTTATTTTTTTAAGTTCTCAACCATTTTTGAACTGCTGCAGCTGATATATATATTTTTAGTAAGCTAATACTGCTTGATTTTCATACAACTTTAGTACACAATGGCTATAGAAAACTTAAACTAACCTGTAGATGCCACACATTCATCACACCCATTTTTGTCGATTGTTACAAAAACCAGCACTTAAAATCTCAAACAATATGCATATTTAATGTGACCTGTCAAACAATCGCACAATAAACACCTACCATAAAAAGCACAAAATACGAAACAAATTTCCATAAACTAAAAAATCACCTGCGGCAAACACATTTTACATGCTTTAGACTAAATAATATTTAGGCATAACACCAAGCAACTGACCACAAATAAAATAAAATGAAAATTTGTTAAAATTCTCGGAGCGATGCTGGTCAAAAAAGGTGCACAAACATGGAAAGTGTGCATATTGCACGCGGCAGCCGTGGGTGATGGCAAGACAATGTGTCAGACCAAGCAAATGAATGAGACAAAAAACATATAAAAACAAATCAGTTTTAAGGTTTATGCAAAATTTTTGTTAAAAGTGCAATTCGTAAGAAAAGACTGAAACAACAGACCGCTATAAAAAAAAGCTGAAAAAATAATATTTCCTCTAAAGCAGTAAAATTGCCATCAAATATGTACAAAAACTGCATGCCAAGTCAAAAACTACGCCCACTCAACAGCACCAATCAATGCACCTCTGCATACCTGTATATGTATTTATATATGTGTGTGTACAAGAATGCATAAGTGCAGCCCAATTTAAAATATAGTATTTTCCGTTTATGCTCGACACAATTGCAAATATTTGGACAGCACCCACTGGGGGTGCAATAACGACAGTCGAAACTATGACGCTAAACGATGGCGCTTTTGGCGTTGATATATGACTATTTTAACTAGCAAAATTGGCGTACAAAAACAAATTTATGATAGAAGTTAGTGTGCGCTGGAGTTGGAGTCTGTCCTCGCTGGAATGTTAATAATTATGCAATCGCTTTCATTTGCATTCGCTGCAATTACAGTCTTTATGTAAATTTTTGTGCAAATTGCTGGTACAAAAATGACAAATTCATTGTTTTTTTTTATTCTATTTGACTTTCGGCTTGAGTTGCATAATGTTTAGCGAAATATAAGGTTTAATAAACAGAAATTCATTATTTATCCCACAGATGGCTTTAATAATCTGTCCCTCGCTTTGTTGTATAAGTACGATAGGGTTACACTATATGACATTGGAAAGATAAGATGATTTCGTACTAAAAATGTTTTTGGACATTTTTATGATTTGCCTGGCTGGCTCAGCACTGTTTGAGCAGGCGCCAAAGGTGCAAGCGGCTGAAATTTTCCATACTTTTTATGGTCCTGATACTGTAATAGAAATCACGCTCAATTTTGCTTCCAGTAATGCACCACCATCTGAAAGACCAATTGTTGGAAATATCGAAAAATTAATAGAAATCGTCGAGTTCGACCATCATGTAAGCACTGTTTTGATTACCCAATAATCATTTAAATAAGGTTGGATACAAAAAGAAGCTCGTGTGTCCAGCGAGTTAACGCAAAAATAGCTAATGGACCGAATTTCCATCTGCGAACTGCAGCTGAGACAATAACAACAATTCATTTAAAGCAGGTGCTTACCGGTGGGTAGGGTGGTTACCGACGTTGAAAATTGGGGCACTTACAGCAGAGTCAAGCGAAAACAATCGTGGTTCAACCGTAGTATAGTCAGGATTGACGATCAGAAATGTTTTTATCTATTATGAGCTGCTCATCTACCGTCGAACTCTTAATTCGGTGCTGCACTGTCAACAATTGGACCGTCTGAATGAAGCAATCGCCCAGAAGTGGACTTGCTTTGTCGAGGGGAAAGAAACACTTATAGATTTTAACTCGCCGGAAGCTCCGAGAGATCGGTTAGAAGGTTCCCAAGCATCCATCTTAAAATACAGACCTGCTATTAAGTAAGTGATTACTACCTGTTCTTGTCTATGACGAATGATTTTGCTGATAAAAAATTCGCCTTAAGAGAAGCTCGTGAAAATAAACAGCTACAGTTTTTATTAATAGGAGCCAGGGTTTCTATCTATCGACCTTAAACCTGTCGTTCTCAAGCGTTGGGCATCTCTCTGACGTCGTCTTGGCGAATTTTGTGAAAAGATCTTGGCTTACATCTTTACAAGATCAAATTGACGTAAGACCACCGAATCGTCGTATGTTCACTTAGAAACAACTTGAAAATGATCCGGATTTTCAGCGAAAAATCATCTTCAGCGTTGAGGCCCATTACTAGCTGAAAGGCTTCGTCAATAAGCAAAATATGCGTTTTTGGTCAGGCAATCCACACACGTACTCCATGAGTCACCATTGCATACCGAAAAAACTACCGTTTGGTGCGGTTTATAGGCCGGCGGCGTCATTGGGTCGTACTTCTTCCGTGATGATCAAGACCGGCAGGTTACTGTGAACGAAAATCGCTACCGCTCAATGATAACCGAAAATTTTTGGGCTGAATTGAAAGATATGAACTTGGACAATATGCCACACACATAGCAAAAGTCACAATCGATTTATTGAAAAGCAAGTTTGGTGAAAATGTTATGTCACGAAATGGCTCAGTCAATGGGCCCCCCCCCTTCCTGTGGGGCTACGTCAAGTATATGGTCTATGCCAGCAAGTCAGTGACGATTGATGAACTTCGTACGAATATCGAAAATGTAATTGCAGCATTATCGGCCGATTTATGCTTGAAAACCGTTGAAAATTGGGTTCAGCGTCTGGACTTCTGCAAGCAGGCCCGTGGTGGCCATGCAAAAGCAATCGAGTTCCATATATAATGGCATCGAATGTACTTTCACAAGGATAAAGAACTTCATTGATACCCCAAACCGGTTTTGTTTTATTAAAAAAATAGCGATCTTATTGAAAAACCCGTTAATTAGATCACCGAGAAGCGGAAAGTGATAGAGAAGTGGAACCGAAGTTGGTAATATCGTAACAGCCAAGGATATGAAATTTCGAATTATTTTTTAAACTAAATAATACTTTTATGAATATAAAAAAATAATAATTTTTCTACAGACAGGTTATAATTTAAGCCTCATTGGGGAAATTGCGAACTACTAAACGTCAGATAATCTATCACTTGAAAAAGATAACTGTTCTACACAGGATCTGAAGCTTAGTACATGTAGGCGAAATTGCGATTATGTAATTTTTATTGGCTTCAACTAACAAATTAGTTTTATTGTGCCGAAAATAAAATTTTCTCAAGAAATCGTTCACACGATAGTCGGGTCTAAGTAACCTGAACGGATTTTTATCCGGCCAAGGACTGTATACTCGACACCATTCCTCGAAATAATTTTAGGAATATTTTCTGCCGCTACAAAAACAAGTCTACATAAAAAATGCCATTTTTTTGGAGTAATAAATAATAGTTTAATCTGACTGGAATTTACTTAATAATACGATACATATTCAAATCTTTTTCCTTTAAAACTTCAAATTTAGTTAATTGATATTGAAATGAATGTATTGCTAAACATTCACTAATTCAATTTAGTGCTACACTTCAGACTCTTAAATATTCATACATAAAAGGATCTTGTAAATCAGTGACCCAACAATGGCTATCGCACAAAATCAAAGCAAAAACACAACAACTGCTGTATTTTAGGCAACAAAACCAGTTAAATTTAAATTTTTTCTAACTAACTATGTATGTAAATGGCAGCTGGCAAATTAAATTGGAATTGAGAGCTGATGCTTATCGGAACATGCAAGTCAATTTAGATTTCATTCTTGAAACGAAAGTTAGCATTTATGCTCTCTGGGGGGCAATTGAGCTAATCAAGAATGTCGATAAGAACAGTTACATGGTAAATCGCTCAGATTTCGATATGATATACATACATATAGGTGGACAGAAAATACAGAAATTTTAAAAAGATTTTTGGACTTACATGACTTAATTGCGCACAAAATCACTATGCAGCAAACAACCAATGAATTGTCTGAAACGAAAGATAACAATAATTTTACAAATTATATTAAATATTTAATTTTTTAATATATGTATGTATTTATTTGACTTAGATATACATATGTATGTAAATATACTGTCCTAATAACCAAGAAATTCCATATCTAATGCATTGTCTGCACTTGCGATTATCCCACCGCAGCTAATATAATTATGTAGTAGAGCATATATGTATATGTACAAGTATATTAGACATAACAAAAACCAGCTGACTGCGAACGAACTACAAACCGAAATGGCGGAAAGAAAAAGCAAGAAATTATGTCAAGGTTGTGTGCACAAAAACAAAATTTAAAAAGCAAATTAAAATCTCAAATGTCACACAAAACAAAGCCGAAACGCACGCTTGAATTAAACACATAAGAAAAGCCGAAAGCCGAAAATTTAACGGTTTGACGTCTAAACAAAAGGGATAGAGACCGCAGCTGTCTAGTGGACAATGGTCACAAAACGCTGCGTGCGTTCGCGTTACAGTTCAAAAGTCATTTTCGCGCGGCTTATTTGTAAAAATACAAAGTCACTCACAGCAAAACATTAAAACAAAAAAATAAAAATTTAATAAACGCAGTACTTCACAAAGCATAAAAAAAGCGTAAGTACACTAATAGCTAGTAAAAGTGCAATGATTAAGTAAATTAAGTAATAAAGCTGCAAGCGTTCATAATCACAATGACACACAAAACAAGAAAAAACGTTAACTTCGACTGCACCGAAGCTAATATAACCTTCACAGGTGCATTTCTTTTAGTAACTATGTGTTCAGTTTGTATGGAAGCTATATGCTATAGTAATCCGATCTGAACAATTTTTTCGGAGATTACATTGTTGCCTTTGAAAATAATATACACCAAATTTCGCGAAGATACTCTTTATTCCGATCGTTCAGTTTGTATGGCAGCTATATGTTATAGTGGTCCGATATCGGCAGTTCCCACAAATGAGCAGCTTCTTGAAGAGGAAATGACGTTTGCAAAATTTCAAAACGATATCTTAAAAACTGAGGGACTAGTTCGTATATTTACAGACAGACATACGGACGGACGGACAGACGGACAGACTGATCACTTACATATACTTTAAAGGGTCTCCGACGCTTCCTTCTGGGTGTTACAAACTTCGTGACAAACTTAATATACCCTGTTCAGGGTATAAAAATGTAACGAAGTAATATGCCACTTCGGCTCACACAACGAAGGTGAGCAAACACTTGATTTAAAGTGTGTAAATATGCTCGGAAAGCACTTATTAGACATTATGTGTTGTTTATGCTTTAATACAGTTGTAATAGTATGCTAATTAAATATATGTATGTACGTACATACATAAGTAAGTATGTAAGTAGGCTGGCAAAATATTCATTACAATTAGTGGTTTACGTAAAACCACACAGTGTTGTAAAATAAAAAAAAAAAACAGGTGATTGGGCTAATTTGGGGGTAAACATAGCTTTGTCTGAACACTAATTAATATGGCTAATACTATGAACAAATTGACAAAGGAATTTCTTTAGATAGCTGTGAAAAAAGCTTTGAGTTTGTAGCATTCTGAACATACAAAAAAAAGAAAGCTTAAAAAAAATAAAAATTAAATAAAAAAAAAATAATAATAACAATAATAACATTTAATGCTATGTTCGCACAGGTCTATTACCCAATTAAATTAAATTATAAATTGAGTCAATGAGCTTGATGTGAACATAAACTATACTTAGCCCTTTTATTATTAGATAACTGACAATTGAATGTGAGAATAGCGCTAAAAACAATTTTTGTGACAATAGTGAAGAAAAATAACGTTGACCCATGGTGTCTTGAGGTGAGTCATATGTATATAAAAAGATAGTAATATGTAACGGTGATCAAGCCAGAACTGACTGTCAGGAAAGGTTTATGGATTTTATGGTGAAATTGGCCGGGAATTATCTACTTTGAGCTGATCCACTCATCCGCTGTTGTGTCCTTTTTATTGGGTGTGTTTTTTACGTGGCGGGTCCCAAACCCAGCGCACAACCCTAGGGGGGTTTTTATTTTAGCTTGACTTCACACGGATGTTTTTTGGCTACCGAGACGAAGTCAGAAACCCGAATACCCAATCGATGACAATGGAGCAGACATTCCATTGCACAATAATGAAGAAGTTCGAATTGCAATTACCCGTCTGAAGAGCAACAAAGCAGCGTGGGCCGATGGATTGCCGGTCGAGCTATTCAAATACGGCGGCGAAGAACTTATAAGGAGCATGTATCAGCTTCTTTGTAGAAGATGATCGGACAAAAGCATGTCCGACGATTGGAACCTAAGTGCGCTTTGCTCAATCCACAAAACGAGAGACTCATCAATCTGTGCCAACTACTGTGGGATAAGCCTCCTCAACATCGAGCGTAATGTATAAAAGATTAAAGCCCACCAGATATTAACCATGCGCCAAATCTTTGAAAAGACCCGTGAAAAGAGGATCGACACTCACCACCTCTTCGTTGATTTTAAGGTCGCTTTCGACAGTACGAAAGGGAAATGCCTCTTTGGTATTCTCGCAAAGCGAATACGGCTGTGTAAGCTAACGTTGAGCAACACCAAAAACTCTCCGAAAGGACCTCTCCGAGCCGTTCGATACCAAATGCGGTTTCAGACAAGGAGACTCGCTATCTGGTAACTTTTTCAATATATTTATGGAGAAAATAATTCGAGCTGCAGAGTTTAATAGAGAAGGTACAATCTTCTACAAGAGTGGCGTACGCCGATGACATCGAAATCATTGGTCTAAACAACCGCTCCGTTAGTTCTGCTTTCTCCACACTGGATAAGGAAGCGAAGCATACGGGCCTGGTTGTGATCGAGACAAGTCATAAAACAAACAGTCATCGTGTTCACAGTCTTAACTTTGAAGTCGTAATTTTGTCTATCTTGGAAACAGCATAAAAATCACAAATCACAAAAAACACAGAATAACAGGCTATGCCGGCTAGATCATGCTATACGAATGGATGAAAACACTACATCTCTGAGAGTATTCGACGCAGTACTTGCCAGGGGAAGCAGAAGAAGAGGACGACCACCACTCCGTTATAAAGACCAGGAGGTACCTGGCTACACTTAGTCTCCAAGAGCTGCTCCTCTAAAGCCAAACTCTTTATTCAGACCTTGTCTGTCAACAACTGGGCCATCTGAATGGCTCAGATACGGTCAAATTTGACAAAGAGGAAAGAAATTGTGTTCAATCAGGACAATGCCAACTTGACTTGGCAAAAACTCCGGAAGCATGGCTGAGATGTTCTTATGCATCCAACTTATAGATTGGAACTGGTACCAAAGAATACTACCTCTTACTGTACGGGGCGAATGTTTTGTGCTGGTAAAAAGTGAACTTCAAGATAAGCGTGTAAAAATTTACTGTCCTAATTTTTTCCATTGGAAACGAGGGTTATATTCAAATTGCCAACAAATTGTCGGACAAAACGATGTTCATTTCAACTAAATCGGTTTAGTCTGCCTATGATAAATTAAACTTTCAACTAAATTCAAAAATAATGGATTTCTTTTTACTAGACCTTATATTCTCATTCAACAAAAGGAATATGAATTGTAATGAAATATCTCAGTAACGAAATTTTCAACATAATTGTATAAAAAAGAAAAAAACTCGAGAAAATTTAGCTTAATTATATAAAAAAGAAAAGAAAATCGATAAAATTTCGCTTACGCTATTGTACCTACATATGTACGTGTAATAAATGAAAGTAATTTGTAAAAAAAAATGTTTGTTTTCACAAATCAGCTACAACATATTTTCATCTCCTATGGACGTGGCAACTGAAAGCAACCCAAATTTGAAGTGTTTTGCAGAAAATAGGCGCAGCAAAGTAAGTCAAATATTAACTAGCAACAATTTGGCCCGTAAGATAGTATGCGAGTAGAAAATTAAGATTTTATCGCTATGATCAATTTTTCCTTTTTTGTTTTAATTTTATAAAACAATCTACAAACAAAAGAATTGCGCAAGAAGCAAACATACAAGACAAGCAAATATATACACAAACTATAGCAACTACAAACAAATACAATAAGAAGAAAAACAACAACAACAGAAAATAAAAAGTTAATCGAAAAGTATCCACCGATCACACTGAAATATTTATCCCCAACCGGACAATGTGAAATAGTCGTAGGAAAATGGAAATAAATAAATTCAAGCAAAGCTAATTTTATCTAAGATATTGTTTAAGACAGAAAAAAGTAACGCGAACAGTCTTAACGAAGCAAGGTTGAAGGCGCACACCGCAAAGAAGGCTGGCGGATTAATGTAGAGCAGTTCAGAGGGTCACGCAAGGCGTTGTTGCCGATGCTGTGGCCGGTGTTGTGTGGCGATGGTGGCGCTCAAGGCAGTGACGGCAGGGACCAGTGCAGCAAATGAACACAATGTGTTCTACAAGCAAAAGTAGAGAGCTCTATTGAAAATTGCGCGCACCGACGTTGATTTAGTTGTACTTCTAGAGGCATTTGGCACTCAGGTCTTGTTATGCGGCGGCACTCCATTGACTACAACAAAACAAAACGCTGTTTAGTGTTCGCATTGCTCAATTTCTGATAACGATAAATCTACTTTCAAATAAATTGTTACTTCTTAAATTTCAACTTTTACATTTAAACTGAAAACTCGGCCTCCTGAGCGTACTACTCGCAACAGCATCACTCATCTTGAGACCCAGTATTCATTATGGATTAATATTCGACCGAATAGACCACGTCCACACGCAGTGAGGAAAACATAGCACCCGTAGCTGAGAGTTTACAAGAAGACCGTCCAGAGTCGATCGGCACCGTTCACAGCAACTCGGACTGACGCATGGAACTTCTTGGCTGATTTTACGTAGAGATCTTTAACTTTAAAGCATATAAAATAAGCCGCTTGACCTTTCCAAGCGACATCGCTTCGCTCTATTGGCTCTTGAAAAGTTCGAAAAAGATCCGACATTTTCGAGCTAAATTTTGTTCAGCCATGAGGCCCATTTCTGGCTCAATGGAACGAAAAGCAACCTAAAGAGATTCAAGAGCTGCCATTTCATACAGAAGGAACAACGGTTTGGTGTAGTTTGTGGGCCGGTGAAATCATCATTCCATATTTCTTGCAAAATGATGCCGTTGAGAACGTACTCGTCAATCACGATCGTTATCGCGAAATTATAACCGACAATTTGATGCTTGAAATTGAAGCTCGTGACATTGATGTCATTCGTCAGTTACCAGTCGAAATGCTCGAACGAGTCATGGAAAATTGGACTCAACGGATGGATCATCTGAGACGTACCCGCGGCCAAAATTTGAAAGAGATAATAACAAAAAATAAATGGCAAAGAATTCTTTCGAATGATATTTTCTTTAAAAAAAAGTAGGCAACCTCAAAATGGATCGGCCTTTAAATAAAACAAAAAAAAAACTTTTCACAAACATAGTCATAGACATGCAAAAAAATAGTCGAAGTACGATTCATACCGCCAGGTTAGCTTAAATTAGTCACATGTGATGCAACATTTTTAGAAAACCCAGAGTATAAAAATAAATCATACGCGCAAAAAATAAACCACAATTATTCATAGAAAATCCAATTTTCTTTTGCTCTCTATTTGTTGTAAAAACTACAATGACGCATATGCGGTGGGAAAAACCAGCGTTCACCGAGTTATATGCATATAAGTATATATCTGTATTTATACAAATTGTCACAGTTTGCAGCAAACTCATCATCAAAACTATTTTCGTTGTAAAGGTTAGTATGCGTGCTCCCGACAAGGATTCTATTGTTATTACTAATGACAACAATTGGCAAAATTTCTTTCGCAGTGCGTGGGCCAAACCCTGACTCTTTAATTTGATAATATGCCACACCGAAGCAGTGTTTCAGTAAATACCAGCATTAATGCTGACAAACACGCATTTTAATTGAATGTCAAACCGAGCATATATACATATATAAATAGGTATGTACATATGTATATGAGTAAGCATGATGTTGAGTCAAGTCATATTAAATGCGATTATGTATGTGCTTTTAATTAAATTAATGCTGGCAAGACCCCCGCTGTTACTACGTATTGCATTTTTATCTCAACTCCCAGAAAGCAATGTTTATATATTTATTGTACTGTAAGTTAGCTCAGTAGAGTATATGTATATATGATGCATTGATATGTACAATATTTCTTTAATTTATATGAACTTGAAAAGTGTGCAACGCAATGTTAACACCCAACTGCAAATTACTCGTTGGCACCTGGTGGCTGTGGACGCGCCTATAAGCAACTATTCGCCTGTCAAATGCCATTCAGTTGTCATGAGTTTCCATTTTTTTGTTTTTTTCCTTTGGATTCTCATGCTGTTTCGCCCCCAATATTTCTTTGAATGTTTTGTTGCTGCTAATATAGGATTTAATTGTTTTAAACTTCATCGGTTTGCATGTATAATAATAAGTCGTTGCTCGGTATGTATATATAAATATAAACATTAATATGCATATACTGATATTCGTTTATAGTTGAATATAAATATATGGAAAATTATGCAGAGCAGTGAAAAAATTTGAATTGAATCGCTAAGCGTTTGGTTAGTGGGAAACAATCAATGTCATGACTGAAATGACAGTTTAACAAAATGCTGCACTTCGCTGTCAATAAGTGGATGAGGTCGACTGAATTTATGTGGGAAAATCACTGATTCTTATGTTCGGTAATGAAATAAATATTTCTGTGAACGGCACTTTATTTACATATATAATTCTATTTATGTTTTTTTAGCAATTCTTAATTAGGTATCTAAAAGAGCAAAAAAAATCCTATTTGAAATCCTGTATCACAGATAATGTTAAAAAATGTTAAAGAAATAATTTAAAAATACAATTTTTTCGAGCATAGAAGTTTTAGTAGATTATTTTTTCATAAGGGCATAACCAACTTTCATATTTCGATTGGTTATTAAAAATAACATACTCAAAATTTAAATCGATATCTCAAATAGTATTTGAGTTACAGCCACTTATTTCAATGAGCTCCATCAGTTTATAAAGTTAGAGAAAATCTTTCGATTACACAGTAGAACACCCCCCAGACAATAATCCCAAAAATGTTCCACAGTGTTATTATTAAACTCTTTCCACATCTTCTGTTTATAGTTCTCCGTACAATAACCACTGACGGAGAAGGCCGGAATCACTGACGCACTGTATAACCTTTTTTAGCGGCATTAGAGATCGCATGAACTTGAAAACTATTTAATTTTTTTTTACAAAAATTAATACTGTGTGTTTTTAAAATAGGTATAAATATGCCCTTAAAATTTCCAAAAAAATTATTAATATTTTTTATTTCCAAATATCGTGTTTTTGGGCTATCACACTAGGTACATATCAATTCTCGGACCAAAAAACGCAACTTTAGTTAGATTACTTCGATAATCGCCCGTATTTCTTAACATCAGAACTTTAAGATAAATCGAAAATCCTCAAACCGGGTTGGATCTTATTCATTTTAGATATCTGTATGTATTTTGGTTACTTTTTACCGTTATTATACTCTTAGAAGTTATATGAAAATTATATAACCATCAAAAATGTATGAAAAATCTTATTGATGTTATTACATCCCAACATTTGTGTTAAAATTTCAAGAAAATTTCATTAAAAAATTACAGCGATAGCTACATCAAAATTATTTAGTGTCAAAATCATTTAAATAAATAGATAAAATTAAATACTCAAAAAGACAAGTTATTAAGTTCGCTAAAGCACAGATTTTCCCGATGGAAAACTACATGCAGTTACATCCCCATTGCGTGAAGCTACTGATTAAGAGTTGCCGGTATGCCTGAGTTGGTTACTATAACAGGATTTTACATCGCGGAAGGCTACTGAAGGCAATGTACGTGAAAACATAGTTAAGTGCACATTTTGAAAAGCACTGTTCAAAATAATTGGCAGCATTAGCCAAAGCTTTGACATAAATCGTAAAACGCAAAATAAATAAAGAATTTAAAAAAAGTATGTTTAGTATAATTGACCTTCGTTGTGAAATTACTAAATTTCAGCGCGTGGACTGTTTTTCAATTTGACTAATACTTGAAATTATGATGAATCTGAAAAGTTATCAAGTATAACCATTTTTTTTAAATATGTATGTATATACATTAGGGTGTTTTTTTTAACTATTAATTTGTTTCAATCCCTTCACGAAATTTCCTTGGAAATATCCTAAAAAAATTCCCTGAAAATGTATCCCTTAATATTAAAATTAAGAACTGGACCAAGGCATGTAAAAATTTTCCATTGAAATACACTACAATCGTGATTTTTTATATTTAAATTCCTACAGCTCAGAGGTATTTTATGGCATCGTTTTGACTTTAGACGCATATTTCCCAGTTCACTCTACAAAAGTGCCCAGTGCAACAAAGTCGTAACTCACACCGGCGAGGTAGTACGAGGCTCTAAAACCGATTTTCTACGAGTTTCACATTTTTTTGTATATATCTCGTAAATGACAAGAGCTAATATACATATAATATATATAAAATATCCATGAAGCCACCAGTCGACTCCGACATGCCTATACGAGACTTGGTTGGAAATTGGGCTCAAAGTGACGAGGAAAAGGCTAATTGTTTTGTAAATCACCTAGAACAGGAATTTCAACCTAATTGCCCAAATAACAACTTTAAGCTGTCAATCTTACCTAATACAGTTAACGAGTAGCTCGAGTCTTTTAAGACTTCACCTTTTGAAAGTATTAGAGTCATAAAAGACCTTAATCCAAAAAGTCGCCAGGACAGGATAATATTTCCTCAGAAATGCGGTGCTCTCTATGCTCTTCAATGCAATTCTTAGTTTTGAATACTATCCAATTTCATGGAAAAAATTGCAGATTATCTTGATAGATAAACCTGGGAAAGACTTAGCATAGCTTTTGTCATATATACCAATCAGTCTTCTACCCTGCCTTTCTAAAATATTTGAAAAAGTTCGGGTTTCGTGCAAAACATAGCACGATTTAGAAAGTACATAAATACAATTACGAACGAAATAAGAAAATCATTTGAGCACAGAGAGTGCTGTTCGGCTATATTACATATTAGTCGTGGCTCAGGCGTTTGATAAGATGTGGCAAGAAGGTCTTTTATATGTATGTATAAGACTAAAAAATACTACCTTTAGAATTGTATATTGTATATTGGAGTCTCATTTAAAAAATAGACAATTTATGGTTAAAGTAGGAGATATGATATCATAGGAATGACAGATAAGGGCTGCTGTACTTCAGGGCAGTGTTTTAGGCCCAACTCTATACATCATACATATATGTATGTATATGCAGCAGATTTTCTAACAGCTTAAAATGTATTGTGGCGTACGACCTGTGCAAATAAAATTTATATAAGAGAAATGTACCGATCGAAAATGCTTTGAACAATCACGTGTTCGCCATGGTACATGCGTAATGAAAACATCCGTAAAGATCTTAGTCCTAAAGAGCAACAAATCACCAAAATAAGAATTTTTAAAATTTTATATTATATTTTTTATTGTTAGGATTTAAAAAAAAGCAGATCAAATAAATAAAGAAATATTGAAAAAAAAAAATAATAATACATAACTAGTAATACAAATACAAATATGCACCTGACTAGTTGACGAACACTTCTAAGGAAAACCTCCAAGTTAGTTAAATTAATTCAAATTTTAAGATTATCTAACAGAATATTAAAATAAAAGACTAAAATGAGAAATATTGAACGGAAATTCAAATGACACAAAAATGTTTACACATATTTTGTATGAATAAAAGAAAACTGCGTCTAACTTGTTGGACATAAGTTGAGTTTTTTTTTTTTAGTTGAGCTTTTGTTACGACTTACTCATGAATATCCAAAAAAGTATTACCGAATTTATTTTCACCAAATTATGGCTTCATATTTACCATCTCAAATATACTATTATTCAAAAAAAATGTACACACTTTCAATTTTTGAGTGCTTTGGAGTGCAATAACCGAAAGCTGAAGGCAATGAACTGAAAACTACCCAATCGATTTATGAAAACGCAAAATATTAATGTATAACAATAAGCGATGCATACGTACATGTGTACATATCTCTATGCACTCTCAATGAAAATACCATAGAAATGTACAGTTATCACAATATGCGATTCCAATGGGAGCTGCTTCCGAATTTCGACAGCTGAATAGCTGAAAGGCACTGCGGAAAAACACCTGAAAGGCATAAAAGACTGCACAATTGCGCAAATTGCAGTGTTTTCGACTGTGCGCATGCGCAAACTTTTACATCACTGTATCATATGTAGTTAAGCTACCAAAGTTACACATATAATTATGCCCTGAACATGGTATATTAAGTTTGCCACGAAGTTCGTAATACCCTGAAGGAAAAGTCGGAGTCTCTATAATGTATATATAAAATAATGGTGCGTAAAGACTCAAGTCGGTGTAGCCATGTCCGTCGGTCGGTCTCTATATACGACATCCATTCCCTCAGTGTTTGAGATATCGAACGGAAATTCTTTTTCTCTCAAAGAATGTGCTCATTTGTTAGAATCGACGTTATCAGAGCACTATAGGATATAGCTACTTTACAAACCATCTACATATTTATCAAACTCAATTCATTGTATAATAAAAAACTTTCATTTTTGTCAAGATAACTTCCTGAAATTTGGCATATTATGCGAGGCAATGCTGCAATCTCCGATAAAATTGTTTAGATCGGATCATTATAGCACAAAGCTGCCATACAAGCTCACCGTTCAAAATCAAGTCCTTGTATGGAATTCTATATTTTAAAAGTTATCCGGACGAAATTTGGCATAGATTATTTTCCAAAGTACTGCTATAGATTGTGCACATCAAATCACCCTAACATATAGCTTTCATACAAACTGGTCTATCAAAATATATTGGGTAGTCGAAAAAGTCTTTTCGTATTTTGTCAGTCAGATTTTATAATATATCTCCAGTGCTATCAATCACATTGTGTCGTACCATATAGTGTTGGAAAGCTAAAATTTTAAGCTTTGTTTAACAAAACAACTAATATTAATTTAATTCGGGGAAGTTGAAAAAAAGTTACAGCTGTTTAAAAATGAGTGAAAATAATGAATTTCGCTATATTGAAATATGAAATTTTTGTATAAAAAAGGGAAGAATGCCACGCAAGCCATCCATCTACGAAACTTATGAAGTTCACGGAGACGCTGCTGTCTCAGTTCGTGTAGCACAACAATGGTTCGCTCGCTTCCGTTCTGGAAATTTCGACGCGAAAGATGCACCTCGCTCTGGTCGACCTAACGTTGAAAAAATTCGATGAAATTATGAAAAAGACTAACCAGGACTGTCAAATGCAGCCATCACATCGTTAAGGAACTTAAAATTTATCATCAGACGGGTTTGAATCATTTAAAAAAGGCTGACTGCAAAAAGCTCGATGTTATGTACCACATGAATTGTCTGTGAAAAATTTAATGGACCGAATAAACATCTGCGATTCTTTGCTACAACAAAATGAAATCGAACCATTTCTGAAGCGATTGGTAACAGAAGACAAAAACTCGATCAAATACGACAATAATGTGCGAAAACGACCATGGTCCAAGCGTGGTAAAGCTCAACAAATGGTTGCAAAGCCGGGATTGACGCCTCGAAAGGTTACGCTGACTGAGTGTTTGGTGGGATTGGAAAGGAATCATCCACTATGAGCTGCTCCAGCCTGGTGGAACTTGATGA
Organism: Bactrocera neohumeralis; assembly: GCF_024586455.1. Classification (NCBI taxonomy): domain Eukaryota; kingdom Metazoa; phylum Arthropoda; class Insecta; order Diptera; family Tephritidae; genus Bactrocera; species Bactrocera neohumeralis. The sequence continues at coordinate 34,043,470 of NC_065922.1, read as the reverse complement.
TTCTACATTTTACTGTCAACAACTGATGAGATTGAAGCAAGCAATCGGAAAAAAACGGCCAGAACTGATCAACAGAAAAGGCGTCTTCTTCCATCAGGACAACGCTAGACCACACACATCTTTGATGACTCGGCTAAAACTGGGAGAGCTTGGCTGGGAAGTTTTGATGCATCCACCATATAGCTCTGACCTTGCACCATCGGACTATCATTTGTTTCGGTCAATGCAGAACTCCCTTAATGGAGTAAAGTTGGCTTCAAAAGAAGCCTGTGAAAATTACTTGTCGCAGTTTTTCGTTTTCGCCGAGAAACCAGAAAGTTTTACACTGACAGGAATAATGTCTCTAGTGGAAAAATGGCAAAAAGTGGTTGACCAAAATGGTACATTTTTGGTTCATTAAAGTTCATTATAAATATAAAAAAATAAGTTGAAGTTTGATTAGAAATACGAAAAGACTTTTTCGACTACCCAACATTTTATGTCAGGAAAATGCAGCTGTGAGTTTTAGTTTAGCTGAAACAGGCCTCAGTTAATTTTTTTCTTGTTTTTGTTTACAAAATATTTTTTTTTTTTAATTTTTTTATAAAAATCAACACCTTATGTAAAAAAAATCATATACATATTTTCGCATTTTCATTATTATTATAATATTCGTGATTTACTAAGGTGTCGGTGTTGCGGCGCCAATTAAAATTGTTGCGTGCAATAAATGGAAACACAATTTGATCAAAAATTACTTTTAACACTCTTTTCATTACTCAGCAACACAATTAGCAAGACTATAACAGCAGATAAAGTTATTTCGGCAAGCATATATATTTATACATATACAAGTATGTCTATCCGCTCACAAAGCGGTACAATTTTGATTAGTTTTGATTGACTGAAATTCTTTAAAACCAAATTGAATGGCTGCAAAGCAAACTAGAAACTCACACTCACACTAAAACCATTATAAAATCCAACGAAGACATTGAACGGAGGCAGAAAAATTGGCGTGTCTTTTATATACATGCATGTACGTAGAAGGTGCGGAAGGTGAGCAAATTGTAACATTACTCAGATCCCGCGATTGATTTGCACAAATGAATTGTGAATTATAAACAACAACAAAAACCACACGAAAAATTGTGAAACACCAAGTAAATGGCAGCTTTAGCGGTGCTGGTGACGAGGCAACCGCTCACTGACAGGTGATAATGATGTATATATGAATTGCCAATGCTGCTGCAGCATAACTGTATATAAGCATATACACACAAGCCTACATACACCGTGATGGTTAAGCGCATTGTATTAGTGACAGCGATGGAAGGCGAGTATGTGGCGCGCCCTAGCATAAAATACCCACAGTGAATTGCAATTATTGCAAGTTGAGTTTAATTTTTCATTGCACAGTTATTTCATTTTCTTCTTCTAAGCATTATTTGGTGCTTGGCAGGTGATATGCTGGTGCTTTCAGCCACAAGTGGTAAGCAGCAAGAAGGCAGCGTGACTTTTGTTTAGGCCGTTATATGCACATTCATCTGGCTGGCCGAACAAAGGCCAAGTTCAAAATGTGTGCAGTGTCATTGTTGCCACTTATGGCGTTGCCATTTAAGCAACTAATTGGGTAATAGAAATATCATTAGCAGCTGTGTGGTGTGCGCTTTGGATAGCGGCAAAGTTGTGGCTAAATTTACATGCTGTTGTATGAAACTTTGTAAATTAGTTTTATACATTATTCAAACTAAATGAAAATAATATGGCATTGGCAAAAAATTGCAAACACTTTGTCAGTAAAAGATTTGCTACACACGGTTGATTAGCATTAATTCAAGTTCAATGTGGAAAATTTTGTTTGTACTGGAAAAAAATGCAAGCTATGTATTGAAGAATTTTCTTTTGTATAACAAACAAGTAGCTTTAAGTGAAATATTGAGTAGTCGAAAAAGTCTTTTCGTATTTTGTCAATAGATGTCGTTGCAGTCATATATATCCAGTGCTACCAATCACATTGTGTCGTACCATAAAGTGTTGGAAAGATGAGATTTTAAGCTTTGTTTAACAAAAGTTGAAAAAAAGTTACAGCTGTTCAAAAATGAGTGAAAATAATGAAGAAATTCTCTATGTTTTGAAATTTTTTTATAAAAAAGGGAAGAATGCCACGCAAGCCACCAATGAAATTTGTGTGAAGTTTACGGAGACCATGCTGTATCAGTTCGTGTAGCACAACAATGGTTCGCTCGCTTCCGTTCTGTAAATATGGAATTTCAATTCACACTGATGGAATAATGTCTCTGCGGAAAAATGGCAAAAAATGATCAACCAAAATCATTCAAATTTATTTATTTAATAGCATAAGTATAAAAAGAAATAAGTTCAAGTTTAAAGAAATACGAAAAGACTTTTTCGACTACCCAATGCCAGATGCCAGAAAGCATGGGAAAACTATTTTTTTAACTTTAAAGTTTTTATTTTGCAATAATTCGAACAAAAATGATCAGCCACATAGCTTTTAAGAAAGTTCAAAATCGAGTTTGTGTCTTAAGTCTTTTTTTAATTCCTAGTTCTGTGAACAATTCAACTTTTTATAATATTGTCAAGTAGTAAATTGGTATTCTTTTAAAAGTTTCACAATGCATTCCGGTTTTATTGCTACATTTAAGTGGTGGGTGTCATCTTTGACACCCATTCTAGTCCAAACATTCCAAGAAATCGATGTTTTTTATAATTCGTTAGTTTAGATATTTAAAAATATATAAAAAACATTAAAAAAACGCTAAATGAAACTTTCAAAATTCAAATTTTTTTTTAAGTTTTGAATTGTGGACGAAGCTGAAAACGCCTTTTTCTCGAAACTGTTTTTTTTTTTTTGATGTGGTAGAGATGATATCTAAAGTTCTAATGAGCAGATCACATGAAACAACAAATAATGAAAATTTTAAACATTAAAAAAAATCGGCAAAGTTAAAAAATTAGTGAAAAAATCAAACTATAACCGCTATTAAAAAAAAAAAAAATATTTCTTCAGTTTCACAACTTCTAGAGATAGCGACATTCGGACTAAACAAGAATCCATCACTGTTTTATTTTTCAGATGACCACAATCATGGCGATGAGGACACGTCCTTTTCCCTCCCTATACTTTAAGAACATAAAACGCTATGAAAAAAAAAAATTAACTAATTTTGTGTACTCTTCATATATAAATAAACAAATGATAATGAATAAATTTCAAAGAAATTCTTGATCGAGTTCGTCTCTTAAGTCTTTTGAAATATTGAAGTTATGTGAAAGAATATGTCATTCTAGGAATTATGTATACAGAATTAATTAAGGGGGTATTCTGGTTTAGAAGCCCGAATTTTAGGTATTTTTTTGACGCGATAAAAAAAATTAAAAATTATTTTGACTATCCATTTTTTTACATGCTTTTTATTGATATTCTAAGAATACAAAACATAAATAATATAAGAAAAAAATTAAATTAAAAAAAAACTGCAGGTCGGCGAAGTAGAGACTGATGAAACAATGGCTTGTCCTGGTGTGCAGGATATACATAAATCCTTTCCGTGACCTAAAATGAAAATTTATTCGAAATCCGTTAAGAGTTAAAGTGTAGTTATCGCACTACAAAACGTTTTTGAAAAAATTTTTTTTTACAAAATAGTTGAGGTTTGAAAAAAAAGTTTCGTATTTTCCGTTTTTTTGTGGTTCGGAAAAAAAAAAATCTTTCGAAAGCTCTTCGTAGTGCGATATTTCGAAATTTCATGTGAATCGGTTGAGTAGAACTTGAGATATCATGCACACCGTTTCTAGAAAAGTAGTTATAAGAAAAACGAGTTTAAAGTTTGAGAACTAGTCGCGCGCAGTCGGAGTCGGAGTCACAAAATGAGCTGTAACTCGGAAAATAATTTGAATTTCGAAAAATACTCTTAGGATTTCTAAACCAGAATACCCCCTTAATAAAATATCTAATAATATAATATTGTAATTAATCCATGTTTTTATTTTGAACATCATGATGAATCAGACGGCAATTTTAGACAAAATCTCGAATTAAAGTAAACTGAATAGATTTAATATAAAAAAAATAAAAAAGAAGCTATTTTTATATTTCTATACATACAAATATCACAAAACTATACTAACTAGCTAATAATCAAATCTTAAAAAAACAAAACCATATTTCTCAATATAATGAGCTATAGTATACAACATATTAAAATCTGCTTGTAAAACACATTCTTGGAATTTCTGTGCTTTTAAGTCGCCCAAAGAATGTTAAAAATAAGTTATAATGTTATGACTTCTACCGCTTCAAAATTAAAATACAGTTATTATTATTATTTTAATTTAAGAAATTCATTAAAATTCGTGTTCTTTTATTTAGCCTCACAAAACAACAAAAATAAGTCTAATATACATATTTCACATTATTTTGAGTTTTATATTTCTCATACCTGTACATGTATTCTTGGCTGAATTCAAAGCAACTAATTACACAAATAAAGTCCATTCAGCATTTCAAATATAAAACATTGGAAAAAATTGTAATCCGTTTTGAACACACGGCCAATTAATAATGTCTTAAGACATTTATGAAATTAATTTTAGCCATTTATTTTTTTCTCATTCCGTTTTGTTGCATGTATTTTACTGTTATACTGGCATAAACAAGCAATTTTTCACTGTTGCCGTTATTTCTTAATTGCAGATTAATTAGCGAAAAATACATATAACTAATAGCGAGTCATTTGCCATGCCTTTGTTTCCATTTGCGGAATTCGTAAACAATTGCTACTCGCCATTTCGTGACAGAAATCGATAAGTAGACATATACAGGCATATATGTATATGTGTTTATTCTGATTTGTAAAAAAATTATGATCCTTAGTTTAAAATCGTGAGGTAGTTAAATCAAGGCTTTTATAAAGAATTAGAAAGATGTCTTAGGTATATTCACTTTTAAAACCTCTAAAGGGTTTCTCCACTTAATTTATTGCCAGTGTTTATTAGGGGAGTAATGATTTATTAAAAAATAAGCACTTATTCCAGCATCAATTTAAAAAAAAATTTTTAATGTCCTCTTTAATAAAAGGGGTCATCTCGTGTGAAGGCTTAAAAAAATCGATTATTTTTGCATAAATCCAATCTAAAGCATTCATAGAATTTTCTGGTAAGGTAAGTTTCAAACTGTCATACACGATTTCTCAGAAAATGGTCTATCGATTTCTTTAAAATTTTAATGACACTTTATCACACATGTGGCTATCGACCAACCTAGGCTTTTCGAAAAATATTGAACCGTTTTTTTCCGTAAAAAAATTGTCGCAAAAAATCACGAAATTGTGGGTTTTAATGGTCAAAAGCATTTAAAAAATTTTACGTTTTAAGATTTGTAAAATATTCTAGTTCTGGCGATAGCCATCTGTCTATATAGAAATTAATATGCCATTTTTTTTTGCAAGGTTAGCCAGTCTGCTGGAATCATGGACGCCGGTGGTCTACTTTTTTTCTACATAGGTGCCAAATTGACACCATATACTTAACAAAAGAGCCGTCTACACAACCTTTTCTAGCCTAAAAAACGAAGAGAAAAAGATTAATCTTGTTGTGAACAAGACCAAGATAAAGTAGCTAAAGGCCACACACAAAGTGTTCTCACATCTTAGGAACTACGTCATTGTTGGCAGCTATAGACTTGAAAAAGTGAAAGACTTTGTCTGCCTCAAAACCAACATAAATACAATCAACAATCTAAACCTGGAAATTAAGCACAGAATACTCTTGATAACAGGTGCTACATTGCGATTGGTGGGCAATTGAACAAATCCATTTCTGAAAGATCACGCTCTAAAAGTATGTTAATATTCTCGTACATATTACGTACGTATTATGCGGCACAGAAACAGGTACGATGATGAATCGAGATGAAAATCCCTTAGATGATTCGAAAGAACTGTTGTTCACAAGGCCTTTGAAGCCATTGGCGTTAACGATGAATACCGCAGACGATGGATCACCAACTGTATGAGATTTACAGCGAAACGAATGTAGTTCATAAAAATCATGTAACTTAGGTCAGCGAAAGGCTCCTTCGATTCGAGTGCCTTGGGTGTACTACGGAAGCAAACGCGCCTGCGCTTCTAATGAAAGCAGCAAGTGCATAGGGACCTGTTTGGTCTTAATATGTATAACTGGCGTGACTAGCAAAGTATAGAGACAACCGGCGTAGTTTTGTACTCACGATCCAGACCAGCCTACGATTGTAGTGCCAAAGAAAAAGAGACAACAATTTTCATGAACCGATTTTCGAATCAATATTTTATAATATTCGTTTTAATATACAGGGTTTGTCCGGAAAGTAATAGGACTAATTTTCTTCCGCGATTGTACTTCAGAGCGTGCGCGCACTAACTGGATTCGGTAGAGGGTGTTCCTAGCTAACGAACGAGCGGCTGGTCAGTTGTCTCCGAGCACCTGGAGGTTCAGGACAAACATTTTCGCGCGACGTGTTTCTCTGAGTGGTACATGCCAAAATGCAGTGTTCGTTAGAGCAGAGGTACGTGATTAAATTCTGTATGAAACTCGGTAAATCTGCGACAGAGACGTTTAATATGATCAAGCAGGCTTACCAGATCCTAAAACAAAGATGTAATTTTCCGAGTGGCACACGCCGGCGTCTCCTCGTTCAAAAAAGGGAAGAATGAACAAATCCAAAGGAAAAACGATGTTCATTGTCTTTTTTACATCAAAGGCATCGTCCACCGTGAATTGGTTCCTCCTGGACAAACCGTCAACACCAAGTTTTACGTGGAAGTCCTCAAAAGACTCCAAAGAAGGGTCAATCGGCTCCGGCAAAGCATCGCAGCTGATCGGAAATTGCCCTACGAAAACGCCCCGGCTCATTTCTGAAAAATTATGTTTTTTCGGCTTTCTAACTGTATATAACCCCTTTGTAATTTTCCGCCCAAATTCAATTAATTTCTGTAAATTTTATTGCTCAGTGTTGGTTTGCTAATGCATTTAGATCGTTAAACCGATTGAAAGAAAAGCCCACACAGCTACACACAGAAAACCATTAGCAGCTTTTGATTTCTACCCACGGGGGTTAGTAAACTGTAATTTTTAATCATTACGCAATTACCTCATAAATAACTGTTTGATTATTTATTTTGAAGTGCATAGAAAATGTTTATTGATCTTTTTTAAATGAGTGTAGTTCAAGTTAAGGGCCGTAATACTCACATGGCCTTAACCACACCAACAAAGGCGTGAGCAACTAAATACAATCCAATAATCGAAAGTATATTAATATTGGCATTTATTGATTATGCTACACAATTCTCAAGCATTTTATGCCTATTAGGCAAAATGCAATTTTTTTAAATGATTAATTAACTAAAAAAAGCAATTGAAGCGCAAGTGGACAGCTCAAAAACACAATCCGTCGACGAACAAAGGCGAAAAGAACAATTCGCCGACACAATTGGAAGTAATATGTAGGCTTCTGAGACAGATTTCGATTGTGATGAATATCTAGTTTAAAAAATATGTTTAGTATGCATGTATGTGTCTATGCAGTTTAGCAATGCGATTTGCTGCGGACACTTGAAAATGCCAACTTGTACAGTTATCGCTTGACATCGACCACAATATGTATGACATGTGTTTGTTAGCTTATTATATTGTTATAAATCTGCCACAAAGCGAAAAAAGAAAAACCAAAAACAATTGTCACATGACTGCAACTGATCGATTGGCCAATTGACTCGAAAGATAGTTGATAGTCGGTAGCGCTATTTAACTGTATTCACAATTTTAACTGTTGTTCAATCGTGTTTATTTGTTGTACGTTTATTAGTTTATGTTTTTGCCGCTTTTATTTCTTCAGCGCATTGCCAAGGCGTATTACATGCATTCACACTTGAACGAGCGTGGCGGAAGCAGCCAAATTTATCAGCAATCCAAAATCAGTGAATGGTTGACGAATTGAAAACAACATTTAAACAAATATTAAGCTGCAATATGCCAAAGTAGTGTGTAAAAAAACTGATATATGTACATATGCACACATATATCCTCTAAATACTCTAGTATATGAGGTTTTAAGTATTTTCTTAGATATTTGTTGGGAGTAAAAATATGTTAGAAAATCAATTGCGTAAAATAGTAATATTAACTACAGTTTAAAATTTAATATGCAAAAAGAGAAGAGGACAAAAAGTTAATAATTTTATAAAGATCCCCAAGTACATCGTTTAGTTCATTTCTATGGAAAACACACATAAAGCTTTACATTTCAATTAATCACTCCCTAAATCTTGAACGCACCTCACAGGGGAAGGAACGGCCTTAAGAGCCAACCGAACAAACAACTGGTATAAATAACCTAGACTGGTATAATATCAGAGAAATAGAATAGTAAGCGATTATGCCACTTGAATGAGATATCCATATAATATCATGGCCCAAATATTGTGTACAGAGAAAATAGAAACGATTAAGTAGTGTAACATGATATTTTGGTAATATTTCTTTCGCAGTAGGTTTGGTTTTGAACGCATTTGATGGTAAAATGTGATTGTTTAGCACCATTGATACGCAGAAGTAATTCTCAAAAACTTCCTTTCTTCTGTAACTGCTGCCAGAGAAGAAGTCTTTGACCTCACTTCGGTATTAAGGGAAATAGCTACCTTAATATCTGAATAGAGACCATTCTTTCTCTGATCGAGGTATATTATTTTAACTTGGACAGGGCAGGTTCGGTCAGAAAACTTTATAGAAACTGGAGTAACACAGATCGTAACCTTTACGAAATAAGCTTCGCCTATTCTTCCGGTCGCGACAGGTCGAAACTAAATGCTGTCTTCCAGTGCGACCATTGAAAGCGGAGTTATCGGAAACCAGATCTTCAAGACTGGTTAATATGGCTTAGCTACTTGGAAGAAGGGCTGTCATGAATTCTCTAGATATAGGCGTAAAGAATCCTACCCCATTAAGGTATCTGAGAAAAGGGTCTGGAAACTGGGCTGCGAGCACGCTTTCCGCTAAACCTATCTACGGAAGAAGTACCCCTTGGAGAGCTTCCAAAATGCTGTAAAGTTTTCCTAGACCTTTTTTCTGGACGAGCGTAGAAAGGCCCCACATGGGTCGAATTTCAAAACCATTTAAGGTTTCAGGGAGTGTGATGGCTGAAGGGAACGCTTATACTTACCATAAAGACTATACTGTGGGCACTTTTCTTGATATCGAGCGGGCTATTATTGAAATTCTTAATAAATTTGAAGTCAAATTAAATCATCTCTTGTGTCAGAACAGGTTGTGCCTTAGTTACTGCATCCCGCAAGGTCGTCCGCTCCTCTTGCTTAGATCGTAGTATTTCAAGGAACTTTTGAAAGAACTTTAGGAACGAGGCTGCCAAAAGGTTGTCTACGCAGACGACGTAACTGTTTGGTAAAAAAAAAACAAGCTAAACACCGTTTACGATGTAACTTAAGAGATACCAAGTGATCAAAGATTTCTTGATATCCAAATAAAACTGAACCGATTATTGGACCTCTTAAAACGAGTTTTGAAAAAATGAAAGCACATCTTCAGTCATATTCACCTCTTTAACCGATTTTACAGAATGAAGTACTTGAGGCTTATCTGATAGAAAGCGCGCATGGAGTCGAAACTCTTTGCTGATTGGAAGGCATGGTTATCCGTATACTGTTGTAGAGAACATTTTGGAAGACATCCAGTAGAGACCGCAAAATATAGCTGAGTACAACACGTCACGAGAGGTGACACGAGATTTTATCTAAACGTACAAAAATCTTTGAAATGAGCCGAAACCGAAAAAAACAAAATTGAACTAAGGCATTTAAGGCCAACTCAAACGAGGCTTATATATAACAAGTGCATGGAAATTTTGATTAATCCTTGGCAAGCTTGTCAAAACGAATCTATTTTGTAGGCGATAGTAGAAACTTGTATTAAGGGGTTGTAGAGTCTAGTCATTTTGAACCCAAACATCGAAATATTCTTAAACACAGAAGAATATATTCGATACTGTTGTAAGGAAATCGGACATCGGCAAACTTGGAGGACAACAAAAGTTTCATTACTGGTCACGAAACATGGGCTTACGAATATTTCCTCGCCATGTCCAAAAATCTAGCCGAAATGAGGCGAAACCGAAAAAAGCAAAATTCACCGAAGGCACTGAAGGCACTGAGGGCCATCTCAGCCGAGGCTTTTGATATAACAACTGTGTGGAAACTTTGATTAATCCTTGACAAGTTTGTCAAAAGGAACTAATTTTGTAGGCGATAATAGAAATTTTTATTAAAATACGTGAAAACTTGTGTTTTTTTATCAGCCACATTTGATCAGGTGGTATAGTAGCATAAGTCATCTAATTTTTCATGTCTTTGAAATATTCCAAATCCAAGTTTCATATCTTTGGAACCCAAGTCATATATACGCTCTTAATAGTTTCACCACATAATTATTATTCAATGATAAATTAAAATGACCAGACATTATGCACTATTCATAAATTTGCCATAAATTCAACTACAATGCGTCTTAAAGCTCATTTGTTCTAAATAGAATTATTTAATGATACAATATGATTGTTTCGTATTATTGCTAAACAATCTGAATTAAGTGTTAAAGAATAAAAAAAACAACAAATTCCTTTTCAAGTGGAAAATCGTGCCTTGCGCGGATTGTGGCAATGATATGTCGCATTATAAACAATTCAAACACATATTTACATATAAACACTGCTGACAACACCCGCACCAACCAATGAATATCTAATTTAAAAAGAACACTGACAGGCTTTCACAAGAAATGGGTGTTGACCAGAGAAACGAGAAGAGCAAAAAAACAAAAAAAGGAACCAAGAATACCGTGCAACATAAATCAAACCACTTTTCAGATTACGAAACACAACAATATACAAAAACAAATGCAAAATAAATAAAACGAAAATTAGTTGAATACCATTTAAGGTACAAGTTAGCATGTGAGTATGTGCAAGTACAGGGTTACAAGCCAATAAGGTATGTCACTGAATTATACATATATATTTATATATATTTGCCGAGTATCTTTAGTCAACACGAAACAGACATCAATTCCATTTGACAAGCGTTTTCAATTTCAAGGTACAATGTCATGTCCGAGACCTCATTCTAAACAGAATCGTAACACAGTGACCAAACGGCACTAGTACTATATGTATGCATGTATGTGTGTGCCGATGTAGGTACGGCTGCCACACGGCAACTAAATAGCAAATTAAAGTTAAAATAAAATTACTAAAACAACAACTAGTAAACTATTTGTCGCTGTGTGCAAAGTTATTTATTTATATAACATATAATAAAACAACAACGAAAATATGTGTTTGCATGCATGTGTAGTAGAGCTTGATGCGAGTTCACTGTGAGTCGCATGCAGTCAATGTTAAGTTCAATGTAAGTTTGCCGCGCGCCACAGGCGTTGGAGTCACTGGACCAAGCCAACAACATGGCTTTGGTACTGGCGACTAAGTATTTTTACTATTCTTAATTTTTATTTTTTCCTTAGCACTTATTTATTTATTTACGTTTTAAAGAATTGTTAAAAATAAACATAAATATTCTGAAAGTCTTCGGCATTTTAAGAGTGCAACAACAAGGCTTAGCAGCCGAATAGTCCATACGTTGTGCCGTTCATATTGGTTGGCCATAAAGGTGGCAAAGCGTTAACCGTCCGCAAATTTACCAGATGGTAGACACACAAGACATTTGCAGAGCAGCAACTGAACCGAAGAGCATACCCTACTGGAATTGAAACTGGTAAGATTATTTTGCAGTTCATATAGGAAAAATGCGACAAAATCGCAATAGCAGCTGTTATGTATTTCGAAAAAGTGATTTCGATCTCGAACAAAACTAAAAAATAGTGAAGTATCTTTCAATGTATGAAAATATGCAGTTTTTGGGTGATTTTCTGTAGTTCTGTGCAGTTTCTGTAGTTAAAGAGACTACTTGGTTGGATTTGGCTTTGGTAAAAAAAAATTGTCACCTAATATGCAAAATAACGTATCATCAAAAAAAATTAAAATCGCGGTCAGATATAGTAAACAATATATTGGGTAGTCAAGTCTTTTCGTATTTTGTCAATACATGTCCTTACAGTCGTATATACCCAGTGCTACCAATCACATTGTGTCATATCATAAAGTGTTGGAAAGGTGAGATTTTAAGCTTCATTTAACCAAAAATTAAATTCGGGGAAGTTGAAAAAAAGTTACAGCTGTTCAAAAATGAGTGAAAATAATGAAATCCGCTATATTTTGAAATTTTTGTATAAAAAAAGGGAAGAATGCCATAAATTTGTGAAGTTTACGAAGACAATACTGCATCAGTTCGTGTAGCACAACAATGGTTCACTCGCTTCCGTTCTGGAAATTTCGATGTGAAAGATGCACCTCGCTCTGGTCGTCCTTTCGTTGAAAAAGTCGATGATATTATGGAAAAGATTGACTAGGGCCGTCACATAAGTAGGCATGGCATCGCTAAGGAACTTAACATTCATCATCAGACGGTTTTGAACCATATAAGAAAGGCTGGCTGCAAAAAGCAGCTCGATGTTTGGGTAACACATGAATTATCTGTGAAAAATTTAATGGACCGAATTAACATCTGCGATTCTTTGCTGAAACGAAATGAAATCGAACCATTTCTGAAGCGAATGGTAACAGGAGACGAAAAGTGGATCAAATACGACAATAACGTGCGAAAAAGATCATGGTCCAAGCGTGGTGAAGCTCAATAAATGGTCGCAAAGACAGGATTGACGCCTCGAAAGGTCTCAGCCTATCGGTGGAATTGAAAAAGATCCAGAGATCCACTATGAGCTGCTCCAACCTGGTCGAACGATTGATTCTACATTTTACTGTCAACAACTGATGAGATTTAGGCAAACAATCGAGAAAAACGGCCACAACTGATCAACTTAAAGGGCTTCGTCTTCCATTAGGACAACACTAGACCACACACATCTTTGATGACTCGGTATAAACTGGGAGAGCTTGGCTGGAAAGTTTTGATGCATCCACCATATAACACTGACCTTGCATCATCGGACTACCATTTGTTTCGGTCTATGCAGAATGCCCTTCATGGAGTAAAGTTGGCTTCAAGAGAAGACTGTGAAAATTACTTGTCTCAGTTTTTCGCCGAGAAACCAGAAATGTTTTGCACTGATTGAATAATGAAATGGCAAAAAATGGTCGACCAAAATGGTACACATTTGGTTCATTAAAGTCATTATAAATATTAAAAAAAATAAGTTGAAGTTTGATTAGAAACACGAAAAGACTTTTTCGACTACACAGTATTATTCTATATACTATCACAAACGTTAGTAGTAATACATAATACACGAAAAATGTTATTCAGTATCGGTTTGCCATATTTCATGCAAATTTTGGCACATGTTCACGCTAGTCGCCATACATAATAGGAACAATATACTACTTAGTACCAGTTCGAAAAGTAAAGAATGTATCAACTGATACTTCCTAGAACATGACAAAACTAAATTCGCAAACTGTTTTCACTGAAAATGGCTTGATCGCGCAGTAGTCGGTGCTTAGTGATTTAAATCCGCACCAGTTTTAGACTAAAGCACTTTCCGACAGGCATTTGTAATGCCACAATGCGCACGTATGTAGATGCACTCCCTATATGCATCTGTTACAGATAATTGCACGCTATTATTTTTACGCTTTGCACCATTTCTGGACCAAATCAGCATCAGCGTAATCGAGTACAACAAAGCAAACCAAGATCACCGCAAAGTATATTGGCAAAAATAAGAACATACAAAATACGTACAAAATATATATATTTATAGCGCGCTCTAATGACAAAAGAGTGCGACGAAGGACGCGCTGCGCATAGTAGCACGTCAAACGCTAACCGCCAACCACATCGTTCGCTGATGATCGCATTTAGCAGCAACCAATATCCAAGCACTCAAATGACTCGACTCGTCCATTGAGGTGGCGCTGCTGTGCGGCTAGCCGCTTGGCATTGAAATACATCGCCCGGCTGCGGTTGCATGTGGCAACGCAAATGCACACACACATCAACATATATGCAGACTTAACTATAGCCGTGTACTTAACCATATTTATACACTCATAAATATATAGCGAGGCAGCGGGTCTTGGGTCTTGTGCAGCAATGTGAGCGTTTTGTCAAATTAGAGCATCACGCTTGGTGCGCTTGATTGATGCTGTGTTTATTGGTTCGTATTAATTATTTTTTTATTCATTTGTTTTGCAATTTATTTCTAATATATATATGCATATGTAACCATTATTGGCATTATTTTTCTGCAAATTAATTGCAAGCAAATGATTTTCTTTTTTTCGAATTTTTTTCTTTGATTTTTTTTTAGTTTTTTTTTACCATCATCTCAAGGTGCTCAACGTGCTCAATGTGCATGAAAATAAATAGACATGTAAAATCCAGCGTGTGTATTTATTCAAATGGGTGGGTGCATTTCATAACAAATGTTTGTCTTTTGTTTTTAATAAAAAATAAGTAATATAGACATTTCTAGGTGAATAGCTGAACGCAGCAGGTGCTTGTGTATGGCAAATTCATTATTTGTGCGACGATTATGGGTTCGACATCTATGTTTCAGGTAGTATGTATATAAAATGGCAGATTTTAATAAAGAAATATTATTATTCGAAAATTTAAAATGAAGGAAAATGAAGATTAGCGTCTCAGAGTATTTATTAGTACATGATAAATTTATTTCCCGAAACAGTTTTTCTCTTAAGATCACTTTTTTCTGACTTTCATTTCTACAAAAATATCTACCAGCTGATCAGATATGACCCGGACTAAACCTTTCTTCTAGATTGGTAAAATCTTTTTTTCGTGAGAAGTTTGATGGGGATCAACAATTAGTGTCTGTTTAGTAACTGCTTATTTACGACGCGAAAAAAGGCGTGGAAAAAGATTAGAATCGAATTTGCTGAAATTTTGTGTTTTTGGTGAAATTATGAGTATGCAACTGTTGAAAATGTTGCAGAAGTGTTTTCGAAAACTTATCTCATGCGGGCGATATGTCTTCTCTTTTAATAATATTTAAAGAGTTAAAAGAACAATGCTTGAAAATTGTCATGAAGGCATCAGAGATATAACAAAGGATATCAACGTAACATCACTTATGAATCGATCCAAAACTTTTGGTTAATGTTTTGGGTATAAAGCGTGTCAATGCGAAAGTGGTACTAAAAGACCTGAATGCTCCGTCACATTCTAGATCGATTGCGACAGACTTTTTGTGCAAACACGAAGCAGGAGTCAACGCCAAGGCACCGTAGTCGCCAGAATTTGGCTTCCAGTGACTTTTTCCTGTTTTCGAAACTGAAAAATTCGCTTCAAGGAACGCCATGAGGCTTTTAAAGAGTGTATGAAAAATTGGATTGAGCATTGGTATGCTTGTGCATATTTAGCAGATAATAAAGATTTTTTAAATACGTGAAAATGTTTACTTTTGTCAGCCCGTGTCAAATTAGATCAAATATTGTATTTAATGTATTATTTACCAGTAAAATTGAACATTGTTCTACTATTTATTATTATTATATTATTTATTAATTTTACTACATTCATAAGACGTCTTGGATTCGCCTATTCTCTCACTGCTCAGGTGCTGCTCTCAAGCCCAAAATTTTATATGTGAAAGCAATAACAAAGTTAACGGTTTGCTTTCGAAACAAGTGATTATTCGGATGTCTTATTACAGTAGGGGTACATGTATATATACTAGCCATTTTTCTAACCGGTTTTGTACCTCTTTTACCCTTGTGAACAACTTAACCAGCTTCTTATTATAAAAATTGCTGGTAAAGTTAGTGCGATTCGCCACTCTCTAATGCGTAAATCCTGTTATCTATGACCTCGATTGAATTCACGATACCATCGATAAACATTGTTCCTTGATGGTGCTTCATGGTCAAAAATGGAATTAAGTTCTTCTGTGCACTCTTGATGCGATAATCCACGTCGAAAGTTTTAAAAAATAATCGCGTGAAAATGTTCGAGTTTTAATTCCACTTTGCTACAAGTGTTCCAAATCCCGAAATATAAAGGCAACGTACGTAGAAATCAAATAACTTTTTGAAAAAATACAAAAAACATTTGTAATTTTGAACAGAAGAAGTGATTCAGAAGCCTTAGACTTTACTTTCCACTGCAAATCAATTGGGAGTTAGTAAGCTAATAATAAAAGGCGCGTTCCACAGTAAACAGAACTTTTTGGATCTAGCGCTCCCTGGTGGCGCTATCAATATGTCGACGGGTGCGTTAGAATCTGCTATCTTTATCGATTGTCCAGTGAGAATTTCATGACATTTCATCGATTGGAAGTGAAGCTATTGCGTTTTAAGTGTCAGTATGTTTGTGTTATCGGTGCAAAAATTAGCTTAGAACAAAGAGCCAACATTAAATTTTGTTACAGACAGTCCTTCAGTTGTGACAATCTAATAGCATATAAAAAAGCAAACTCTGCATTTAATAAAGCTAAGAAAGAAGCTAAACAGCAAAGTTTCGCGGATTTCACCAGGAAAATTAATCCTACTACTCCCACACCAGTAATCCGGCAAAACGTGCGTAAATTAGTAGGCACATACAAACCTTCCAATATACATACAATCGAAACGGCATCTAGCATAGTTACGGACCCCAAAGGAACCGCCGAAACCTTTGCTGGCTTCTGGTCTTCGAACTCTAATGACACAAACTTCTCCTCTACTCGTTTAGCTAATACTTCCCTCGGCCAATCAATTCATCCACTTTTTAATGGGATACCTCACTCCGCTTTCAACGACGTTGTTTTTGATCGCATTCGTGAGTTAGAATGCGCCCAAAAGGGAATCAGCTTCTTTGCGGATGATTTATACCTCACGTCAACAGAAAGGACACAAAAGACACCCACACTAATTTTGCAAACGCATTATCATCAATAAGCTCTTGGTGTCAATATTCTGGAGCAAAGCTATCACTCGAAAAATGCACGCATCTTCACGTTTGTCGGAAACATCTTTGTGACCCCATTACAATTAGAATTAATAACTTTGTAGAAAATGTTAAACACCTCGGTGAAAGGTATAACTTTTGATTGTAAGCATAATTTTAAGAACAAATAAGATCTAGCCTAGTTGCCAGACTTCATAAAATACCTTTCCTCCAACAAAAGTTATTTTAAAACTCCCTCCTCAATATCACGCAGCTCACATTCTCTCAAAATTGACTATGGATTGGCAATTTATGGCCAATGCTCCAAAACCAACCTCCTTCGTATTAAGGGACCATATCATGATAAGACGCAGCCTCAAAGCATTTAGAATCGAACTGAAAATCTACTGGCCGAAAGCGGCTTTCTCACTATTGAAGCGATGCCGTCAAATCCGAATTATTTACCCGTCAAAAAACTCGGTCATGTATAGAGAAATCAAGTTACTAAAACAGCGAAAACGCAAGATGAAATTTTCATCCGCTCTTTCATGCATGCTTAATATAGCATCGGGAAGTGAAATCCAACCGGCTCCACCTCCAACTTGGAATCAACCTCTATGGCATTTGCAAAATAAGTCCTTCCTCGACGGTCTTACAGCTCATAGGAAGCAATACACCAACGTAGTTACCTATAAGCAATTGTTCTATGAAATAACTGACCGATTCTTGAAGGAAAAAAAATCACAGATGAAAATCAACAGACGGAACCGGTTTTGCAGTCGTCAACGCTAACATCTTCGTTTTTGGACGCATCGATTGTCTGCTCTTCTTCTATTTCTAAAAGCAAATTTATTATATGCAAAGACATTCGGCGTTTGAAGCCACTAAATCCGCGAAAGAACCTATTGCCATACAGTTTCATTTCAACTAGCAAAATTGATGTGGGTTCTGACGGAAAAAATGAGCATGCAGAAAAGCCAACATCAGCTATAAAAGCTCCGATTATGCCATTGCAGTGGCGACCAAAAACGTACCAACGATTTTAAATGGGTAAACTATTCCATTAAGACTTATAATCCAAACAGTATTCACCGATGATACACCTTAAGCCGATAGCCCTGTGCTTAATTAATTATAATTTCAATTATAATCAATTTAAATAAAAAAAATAAATAAATAAAAAAAATGTTGTTTTAAAATTGGTAAAACTTTTAACAAAACGTTTTCGGATTGTCTAAAGAGTGCATTTGCAACCAAAGTGGTCGTGAAATAAAGGGCGATCAACATGTGGGCCAATCAAAATCCGTGACCACCGGAAATTCCATCGAAACTGTGCGTGAATTAATCAAAAATCAGCCGAAATTCATGGAAATGGAATTGAACATTTGCAAAACATCGATTTATCGCATTTTGACCGAACATTTGGGCTTACGAAAGGTGTGTGCACGGTTTGTTCCGCACGATTATTTGACCAAAAATCACATTTTAATTATTAACCACTCCCCGTATTCAACTGATATGGCACCGTGCGACTTCTTCCTACTGGCGGCCATAACGGCCAACAAGACGTAGAGGCCATTCGTTCGACATGCTTTTGGACCGTGCAAAAAGCTGTATTGAAGCAGAAGGAGACTATTTGAATAAAATAAATTGATTTTGCCGAAAAAAACATTTGTTCTGTTTTTTTTTTTAAATCCTGTTTACTTTGGAACCCAATTTGTATATAATAACATAACCTAATAATATCATTATCCTTTCACCAAAATGAAATGTAGCTATAGTGTGTGCTTAATTTTCTGCAGTGAAAATACATTATGTAAAATTTTAAATCAGGCACCCTATTCACTTAGAAAAAAATTATAAGTAATTTACATAATTTCATTTTTATATACTTTCAATAACTTCTAGTCTATATAACATAGCCATTTCTTGGCCCAAACCTTTCAAGCATTTAGAAAACATACCATATGTATGTTGCTTTGACACATATAGACAAGTTATTGTACTTGAATGCAGCTTGGAATTCGATATGACAAATCATATAATTGCAATAGATTTGTTTCTCACGTAAACGGGTTCGTTCTACGTGCCTTTATATACATATATATCAAATGCATTCAGTCAGCAAAAAGTCTGTTATGAAACACAAGTATTTCACCGACAATTATAACGCAAACCAATTTTATAAGGTTTAAATTGTATTTAATGGCAATTCTTAGGAATTGTTAAACTGCAAATAAATGACTGTGAATTTATAACCGACAAAATGGCATATAGCCGAGAAATTACATTGGTATGAACAATAGAAATGCCAACTCAGGCTTAAGACTGCTGACAAACAGCTGACACCTGATTAAATCGTACATTTCTACTGACGTTGAACACTTGTTCTACAGAACAATTAGCATAGCAAATATTAGTTTAAATATACATTCGTGTCTTGTAATATTTATTTCTAGAGCGAATTTTTTCTGGCTTGGAACTGTAATATTAAAAGCATCAATCAGAATGCTTAGTCATACTACTCTTTTACTCAAACTTTATTATGTTTCGACATTACTAGTTTACGAAGTCTAACTTGACTGGGTGTGAAAAATAAAGTCTACCGCTGCGATCACTCCTGCTACTCAAGCCAAAGCGGAATTTCTGTTCTAAACCGTTATCTTATTCACTTACTACTGTGGGCAAAAAATAGTCAGACTTTTTAATGTCTTTTCGCATGAAATCCCTTCATCGTAATTTTTTTTCTAGGTTCAAATGCATAGGGCCAGGGGGGATTACTTTGAGAGGAACGATATAGATGTTGAAGAATAAATTAAAAATTTTAAAATTATGAACAAAGTCTTACAATTTTTTGCTCATAGTACAAACTACTCTTTCCCGAAAATTACCCAATTTTATCAATATCGCAATCATCATCCCAATTCAGAGACTCAAGAACTTCTATACACACATAGAAAATCTTCCCTTAAGTGAGTAGACAAATACGTTTAAACTCTAAAGTTATGTGAAAAAGGTGAAAGGGCTCTTTATCCCTTATACTTCCCGACCTCAAACTTTCCAACCTTACCAATGGGTACGAATGAAAGCGGCTTAGTCATCAACCCAAGTAAAACTGAAATGATAATACTTAAAGAGATAGAGAAGATATAAGATCCTAAACGTGCCTCTTCCGTCTTTCGGAGATTCACGTCTTCACCCTGTTGATAAGGTGAAACACCTTCTATCCTTGATAGAAAGCTTTCATAACGATCAAATATTGAGGAGAGGATAAGAAAGGCATCAGTTACACCGTATTGCTGTAGAGGAGCTAGAGGGAAAAGGTGGGGACTCTCACCAAAGACGATGTTTTGACTCTATAAACTCCATGAACTGGTCAAGTCAATAAGCGAAAAGGCTACACTTGCTAAGAAACTTCAAGTGCACTCTGAAGCTCAGGGCTGGATGCAAGAAAGAATCCAAACAAGGGCACGACGAAATTCTTTCCTACTTCAACTCCATTCTCGAAAACTTACATCACTGTGTCGCAGAGGCTGCTCGTGGAGACTTTTTCTTTGCTCACATACCGACGAGGTATATGTATGTGGAAGGAGGGAAGTCGCTAGAGATGAGGCGCAGTGAGGACTTCGCGGATGGGTCGAAGCTAGGAGGGGAGGTTGGAGGGAAGTTTACTGTAATGAACCCTCGGCTTTAGGCTAACCGACCACTCTAGTGTTTTCATGCAGAAGTGGCTGCTCTTAAGATAGCGGTAGACGTTCGGATACGATGTGCAGCTTCTTTCAGGAAGGTGACAATTTTCGGCTATAACCACATAAGCGATGCCTACTGCAATAAAGAAGAAGACAATTCACTCCCACAGGCGGCACCCTTGCACCGCTCACATCGAAATGGGACAGAGTTAAATCTCCATTGACATCTTGCGTTCCAGCAATGGACCAATGCACCCCGCGTGCGATTTAGTCGTCTCAACAAATTTATGCTAGGCGCAAAGCGTTTTGTCAATTTGTAAGGTTCTTGTGATCTATTATAAAAGAGCTTTTAGGTACCCCCACAGAACGGCGTACGAAACTGTCCAAGCCGATCGAGTAGGATCGACCTCTTAGCCTAAGCTTAACCAAACTTGTTACACATATTATCTTCCTTTTACAATGGATTTCATCCTATTAATATTTTCTCCCCAATTTTTAACATTCTTAAAGACTACAGCCCTACTCAATTTGAATGTATACATGAACTATTTGAAAAAATATGACAAATATGTATATGTACAAGCATTGAAGAAAAATATTTTCTTATAAAATTCAAAGCACTAGCTTTGCTCAAATAATTACAGACAAGTGTATTTCGAAATTCTGCTCGAGTCACGAAGATTGATCGGACAAGCGAAGCAAGCCTACAGGTATGCCACTCGCGAATATTTCATCAATATATCAACACCTTCGAAAGTGTCAGAGAAGTGAGAAATTGCCAGACACACAAAACATTAGTTTAACCAAATATTACATACGGTAGCTAAAATGAACAACAAACCATACAACAACAACAATAATAATAATAACAACACCAATGAATATACTCGACGCTAATTAGTAAACCGTTGAGCCACATACTAAGCAATGCAAAGCGTCAAACAAAGCGAGAGAGTGAACTAAATAAAACGAATACTTAACTATAGTAGCAAAAGGCTTAACAAAACGGCTTAAATACTTAAGAAAAATATTAAAAAAAAAGCTTGAGAAAAATATTAAAAAAAAGCTTAACAAAAATATTTAAAAAAAAGTTGCACAAAAGCATACACAAAACGAGATCATTTCTTTTACATGTAGTTTATTTTTATTGGAGCGATTAGAGTGGCTTATACATATACTGTTTGCCCAACTGACCACAAGACCACAGGCGCACATAACTCAACACACGAACAAGGATCAAGACAATTATGTAAAAATTGTGAAAAATCGACAAAAATGGAAAAGTAGTCATTTCTGTTTGTGTGTGTGGGTGTATGAAAGTATGTTGCCAAATTGCTTGCTTGGGGATAGAAGTAAGTAAAAATACAATGAGTATGGAATTCATGGAAATTTTCTAGCATTAGATTTATTGCTGTTGATTTTTGAAAGAATGTACTAACAAAAGCAACCAGCTATAACTGTAGATGCCATCAGTAGTAACGGCCTTTGGCAGTTACTAGAGAAAATGCTAAAAGCAACGGTACTCAGAAGCAAAAGTGGTGAATAAAATACTAACCATTAGGCGAATAATTGCAAAACTGTGACTTTTTTGTTGCTGTTATAAACAAAAGTGCAACAAAAACAGCGTCTAAGTAAAGCCAGCCAGCTGCTGGAACATTATGAGCTAAAAGTGCAACTAACAAAATAAGCCATTTGCAAGTGCAACTACGAAATGCAATTAAAATAGTGAAGTAGGCAAGTAGTAAAGCAAAAGTGACAACAACAACAACACTGCTTGAGTGCATAGACGGTCAAAATGCAGCAGACAGAACCGGTGAAGCCCACCAAAAGCGATAATCGATGGCATATGAACGAGCAGCAGGCGCAAGCGTGGAAGTGTGGCATGTGGCATGCAGTCACTGTGGCGAATATACATTCTTGCATGGCATTTTAATATCCAAAAGCATAAACTAACCGTAATATATATGTATGTGCTGGTGATTGCATAGTTTTGCTAATATTTCTGAATTTTTATTATTTTTTTTGTATAAATTTTTATAATTTTTTTGTAAATAGTTTTATTTTTTTTACATATATTTTAATTTTTTTAATATTTTTATTTTTTTTTATTTCGGGTTGCGCCAAATTTCAGACCTTTCACGGCATGCAATATTACCTATTTGCAATCCCAGTTACAATGTTTGCGGTATTTTAATTTTTTATTATTGTTGTTGTTGTTGCTGATGTCGTAGTAGCCACTGATTGCCGTCACCTAACTCTTGTTTTTGTTGTTGCGCTTGTTGTTGTGCAAAATTTGAAAATAATCAGAGCGTTTCTAGCGGCTGCACTGAAGCCCATTCAACTAACGAAATTCAGCAATGAAGGTATGGAAGGCAAGTCCACTGCATGTACAACCTAATGTATATAAATATACATACATATGTATTATATATTATGTATGTTTGTATATTTGATTGCTTGCATAGCTCATGTGCATTGATTTAGCCTAAAGTCGGTGAGTTTTCTTTGTGGCTTCAATTACCTTAGATAATGTCGAATTTTGTTCAGCATTTCCTTTTGCGAATTTCGGTTAGCTTTATAACCATTTACTGGCTTGAAGTTATTTGCAATATATATGTCGTTAACTCGTTTTAGTTGTTACGGTTTATAAAATTTGCGAATACATTTCTGCAATATTCTGGATATTTTTAGAATTATGATTTACAAAGTTTATATCTTTTAATTATTACAAATTGCTTATCGACTTGACTTATTGTGAAGAAGATGTTTGTTCTGAGAAATGAAAATTGGAACAATCTTTTAGCAACATTAGAAAATAATTCTTCCTCATTTTGGAAACTATCTAAAATGATCAAGAAGCACACCAACATTCAGACAAAATTTATTTTAGCAGATACATTTAAAATGAATCAGTGTTACTCTGACAACCTTAGCGATCAGGCAACCATCTAAAAAGTCGCCAACTTTGTGCGATTTAGACTCTCAAATAATAACTCCCGAACAGACATTTTCAACAAATATCTCTGAGATTTCCTTAATTATCAAAAAAAAATTTAGACAACTAAATCGCCAGCTTTAGATAATATACACAAAATCTATGCCTCAAGGCCCTGTCTCGAAGTGGATAAAAGTATCTCACAAGAACTATAAACGAACTCCTGCTCTTATGTATTTTCCTACCCAGTGGAAGCTTCCAAAAGTTATACCAATATTAAAGCCCAAAAAACCTGCAGAATGCACAACATCCTATCGCCCAATAAGTTTGTTGTCATCAGCAAGTAAAATATTTGAAAAAGTTGTTAAAGAAAGACTGTCGACCTTCATGGAAGACAATGAATTTCTCCCACCAGTAAAATTTGGCTTCCGCCGTGAACATAATACCTTGCACCCATTGCTTAGAATAAAAATAATCATAAAATCAAGTTTTAAAAACTCAAAGTTCACGGGTTTGATTTACTATATATCAAAGCTGCATTCGATTTCGTTTGGCACAACAGGCTCTTGTACAAAATAATGTTCTTGAAATTTCCTCTAGTTTATATTAAAATTATACAGAGTTTTTTGACCAACCGATCATTCACAGTCCACCTGGGCGAAGCACAATCTCTCAAAATTGACATCAATGCAGGTTGTCCCCAGGGTTCGTACTTGTCTCATTGTTATATAACATTTTTATACTCTCGCAACAAAGTTGCCAAAGAGAGTATTATAGTTTTGTTCACATAACGGTTGTTTGTAAGTCCTAAAACTAAAAGAGTCAGATATAGGGTTATATATACCAAAGTGATCAGGGTGACGAGTAGAGTCGAAATCCGGATGTCTGTCTGTCCGTCCGTCCGTCTGTCCGTCCGTCCGTGCAAGCTGTAACTTGAGTAAAAAATGAGATATCATGATGAAACTTGGTACACGTATTCCTTGGCTCCATAAGAAGGTTAAGTTCGAAGATGGGCAAAATCGGCCCACTGCCACGCCCACAAAATGGCGGAAACCGAAAACCTATAAAGTGTCATAACTAAGCCATAACTAAAGATATTAAAGTGAAATTTGGCACAGAGGATCGCATTAGGGAGGGGCATATTTGGACGCAGTTTTTTTGTAAAAGTGGGCGTGGCCCCGCCCCCTACTAAGTTTTTTGTACATATCTCGGAAACTACTATAGCTATGTCTACCAAACTCTACAGAGTCGTTTTCTTCAGGCATTATTAGAACTCAGATATTCCATATACAGTTCAAAAATGGAAGAAATCGGATAATAACCACGCCCACCTCCCATACAAAGGTTATGTTGAAAATCACTAAAAGTGCGTTAACCGACTAACAAAATACGTCAGAAACACTAAATTTTACGGAAGAAATTGCAGAAGGAAGCTGCACCCAGGCTTTTTTTAAAAATTGAAAATGGGCGTGGCCTCGCCCACTTATGGACCAAAAACCATATCTCAGGAACTGCTAGACCGATTTCAATGAAATTCGGTATATAATATTTTCTTAACACCCTGATGACATGTACGAAATATGGGTGAAATCGGTTCACAACCACGCCCTCTTCCAATATAACGCTATTTTGAATTCCATCTGATGCCTTTTCTGTATAATACGAGTACATATGTACTTTAGGAGCCAATGATGATCGCGGCATAAAACTTTACAAAAATACGGTATTTGAAAAATATGTAAATGACGTATAATGAAATCTCGATTATCACTTTATCATGCGAGAGTATAAAATGTTCGGTGACACCCGAACTTAGCCCTTCCTTACTTGTTACTTATGATTTCCCGCCGCTAAGTAAGAGCACCGCTTCTATTTTCGCAGATGACACTGCAATACTACGCTCAGGCTTCATTGCAGCTGATAACACAAATTGACTCCAAGAAGACTTTAATAACTCTTTATTCTCTCTTTCTTTAGGAAATGGAAAATACAGTTTAATACTGACAAAACTCAAGCAATTTTCTTCACGAGGAAGCGTAAAAGCATCTTCCTCCCAACAAGCCTTATTTCACTTAACTCTATCGACGTCAAGGAAGAAAAGACTGTTAAATATTTAAGACTGATACTAGACCCTAGACTGACTTTTAAAGCCCACGTGGTCTTTTAAGCAGAAGATCAGAATTTGCATAACCAACCAAATGTATCTATTCAGGTCTATTTTCCGTGCTGTAATTTTTTATTTACTTTAACAACTGTTTCGAGGACCGGAAAAAACATTTTCACAAGTGGAAATTACTTTGAGGAGGAACGACAAATATTTTGAAGAATAAATTAAGAATTTTAAAATTTTGAACAAATTATATATCCTCCATCTCTAGATATGCTAAAGACGCGAAGAGAAAGACGTTGAACAAAGTATTCAGCGAATACTTAGAGACATAAAGCCCAAAAATTGCTCTGATTACGTCACCAACTAGTAAACGAGAGAAAGAGGGAATTTTCCTAAATCAAAAATAATGTATATTAAAAATAAGGACCTTGCCCTTTGGCGACCAGAGCTTTTTCTTGAATAAAACCTTGCTTTCAAGCATAAATAAATTTTTGTTAAATTTTATTGTATTTGTTTTATTTATAACTAAAACTTGCTTTTGGTACTAGTAATTAATTAACCACTCTATATACAAATGTAATTAATAGAATAATTTTATGGACCGTGTTATTTAAGACTACAAATATAAGGTAAATGAACCTTGAGAATCTGCACATTTATACTATCAAAGTATACTTTATATTTGTTACTTTTATACTTTTTCTTTTAAAATAGGTTTAAATTATTTCTGTTTTTTTTAAAAGCTAAATTACTATTATAGTGCAGTGATACTACATGTCTTCGGTTCGCAATTTTTCTACTCGCTAACGCTGTCCTATTAACAAAATGTTAGCATGTTACAGCAAACCAAAGTTTGAGAGTTCATTTCGATACAAAGGAGTTTGCGAATACTCCCTAAAGAGGTACAATATGTATACAAGGTTTCTCCCAAAAACAAACTTTATATTTAAATCATAAAAAATACAGCGCCATCTACTGAATTTACAGCATAAGATTCAAACTCTTTCAAGTTGATGGATAAAAGTTAGGGAAATAATTGGTATCGATTCAAAATTTTGCTATAATAATGTTGGCTGAAGGGGTTACATGGGTTCACGGGTTTCAAAAAATCAATTTTTTTATTGTTTTATTAAATTCTACAAAACCTCTAAAATATTGTCCTAAATTTTCAAGTTGATCCGATTAATAGTTTCGGAGATACAGCCTTGAGAACTTGTGCGCTCGAGGTTAGCCAGGGTAAGTGCGCCGTCTTTACACGCGTTTTTCTCGAAACTATGTTTTTGAAGTCGGTTGGCAAGATTTCTCGATAACTACTCAACCGATCTTCATTAAATTTTACAGAGGTTTTGAAATAAGATTCTAAAAGACTGGGACGAAGGTTTTTTTCGAATTTCACTGAAATTTTCATTTTTTTGTAAAATTGGTGCCAAAAATCCAATTTCTAGTTTTTTTTTCATTCGTCCAAGTTGTAAAATAAGATTTTTGCTAAAACGCGTATTTTTTCACTTCTGATGAACCTGTAAGGAGTTATCCTGCCAACGCGAGCATATCCTTTTTCCGAGGGGTCAGCGGAAATGGCCGTTTAAAATATTTTTTTCCAAAAATTTCAGAATTTCTTTATTAATAGTGTATGTTTGTAACAATAAAAAATTCTAATAAAATATTTCATTTTTTATATGAAAAAAAAATTGTTTAAAAATGCTATCTTTACCCAAACAAACCCACGTAACCCCTTAAGTAAGAATCAAAATACTATATAGAGAATTTTAACTAAAGGTTTGAATAAAAGAAAGATCTGTGCGCGTTTTATTCCACATGCTTTATATTAAGAACAAAAAAGCGAACGAGATTTTGATGAAAAACGGATTTCCCTCATCAACCACCCTCCGTATTAGAATGATCTATCAACAATGTTGATTCAACATGTGACTATTTCTATCTCCAAAACTGAATACCAACATGAAGAGCGCATGTTACTTATAATAATATCCCAGCCATTCAAGCAGCTGTAAGTGAGATGCTGAAGAACATACCTATAAATAACATAAATAAATGAATGTATGACTGGTTGATCATTCCAATACAATGTTTGAGTCGAATGGAAAAGTTCGGTTACTTTTAGGACTGAGGTAAGAAGGTCGTTTGAGGGACTGGAATAATGTGTTCGATTCGCTATTCTCTAACGCTTAACGAGTCGAAAGCAGATATTAAACGAAAGTAAGTTATCTCTACAAAATCAAAGCGCAATAACGTGCCTTTGGAACTATGCATGGCCTAGTAAAATATGTAATGCGCTTGAAATAAACAGTTTTATTAGAAAACTTTAGTTGTGATCATATGCTGATTTCATTAGCGCAATAATTGCGCATTTCATTGCAATTAAACGCCTAATAGGAATTGAGAACTAAAATTATTTGAAGTACACGCTTAGTCGTGCAAGGTGGCCACCCACAACAAATTGACTAAATGAAACAAATCGCATATATTTTGTAATACAAATCAACACAACTCATGTAGCAATACGAAAGTCATAGATTAGCTTTCCACAAAGGCAAGTCGCATTTAGTAAACTTAATTATTCATTTCGGAAAGTAATATTTTACTGCGCCTTTGTAAATAAAAATACTTTATAAACTTTTAAGAAAAGCAGAAAAGCAATATGCAACAGATTATATGAATATATACAACAAAAAAAACTAATTTTGTATACGCCACCAGACCTTGACATTGACAGGTGTCTCGGCAGGCGCCAAAATATTTATCAGAATCATCCCATTTTTGGTTAAGCGTTCACGTATATGTATATGTCAGTTAACGTGTGTGGGTGTGTTGATTAATATGCAAAGTGTTCTATGAGCAGTTGACGCCCGCATATTGTATACATTTTTGTATTTGTATTCAAGAATTTGAAGCAATAACCAACACACCTATTAACTTTGACATTGAAAATAAGTCATTTATAATTTGCCACTTAAGGTCATTGAAGCTTATTAACTGCCTGCTAGTTTAAACCTTTAAGCGAGCCTACATGCTACTTAGCTCAGGTGAAGCCTAAAAAGTAACAAATACTTTAAATAATATTCTACTGGTATTAAAAATTAATATAACCTGTCTCTTTGTGGTAAAAATTCTAACCGTCAATCAACGGTTGATTGAACTTGAAGCCATTTCAGACAACACTTCCACCAACACTCCTGCAACTGAAACAAAATTATAGTTCTCCGGTTGCCTAAGGCATAAATAATAACAGCAGAAGTGCCAGTAGCCGCCGAAGTAACACCATTCACGTGCAACAACAACAACAAGCTGCTTTTTATTAGCAATAATAACAACAATGGCCGTAACACGGTGTTGGCAGCAGCCGAAAAATAATTTGTTTATTGATTTTGAGCGCATAATCGTGTACGGTAATTGTTGCAACGATATGTATGTATGCATATGAAAGAGCAACTACCGTGCCACACCATGCGGTAATAACAAAAGCTTTTGATTTTTGCCAAATTCACTCGTGTAAATAATAACTCAAATTGCTTGTGGCAATAAAAGCGTGCAACGGTTTCCGAAAATTACCGCTGCTACCAGCCAACACTTGGCTTGCCAAGGTTTTTTATGTTCGAAAACTGAAATTCGGTTTGGTTATTTTGACTATGCATGTTATTTCGAATAATATTTAATTTATTTCGATAATTCTTTGTTTGGATTTTGCCTTTTCTCAGGCGCACAAATCAATTTACCATTCTTTGATTAATGATTATAATTAAATTTAAACTTTAGCTTTTCGTTGCTGGCAGCAGCAGCACAAGTGGCGTTGTGTCGGTGAATATGTACGCAGGTACACACCTAGAATTTGACGCTCGACATAACTGCGCTATAATTAACGGCTGCCAGCAGAAAAACACAGTTGCCAATTAAATAGAAACACTGCTTGCACATAATTAATAAATCACATGAAAATGCAACAAAATAAAATTGCAAAATGTGTGTGTCAAAAAATATAAAAAAAAGATATGCATGTACATATGTATATAGGAGACATAGAATTAATGTGTAAAAAGAACATATAAAATAATAGATTTTTAACTACCGGAAATTAGATGAAAATTTAAACTCTTTTTAAAGATTACTGCCTATCTGGTCATATTGTAAGATATGTAAAAGAGTTAGTCGTATTTATGAACCGATTAAGATAAAAATTAAAATGTGTGTTTTTCATGAAGATTTCTCATAAAAACTCCTCTTCCGCCGATATTGAAAAGAAATAACTGTACGCTAGTTGACGCTAATGTCGAATTATGCATACAAGTTCATTTTAAAGGTTTTTGTAAAGGAACCCTTGTGTTATGAAACATTATTTATTTAAGTATTTTTCTAAAGGTTTTTTCAGGATTTTTTTTTCGTTTCTCCTAAAAAGTGGTTGAAAATTGTGTTCCAGTCTAAGTTCGGATTTGTCAAACAAAATAAGAAAATTTGAAACATAGATTAAACAAATTTGATATTCAATTTAAGTTTTTTAATCAAAACTGGATCGGAAAAAGAAGATAAGCCTAAGATATCGAAGCATAAAAACGCTAGTCCAAAATATTATAGTTGAAATCTTCGAAGTGGGCTAATTTTACGCCTCGAGAGTTTCAGGAAAATATTTAAAACTTATAGTTTTGAAGGCAATTACACAGAGATCATTCGGAATACAATTGCATTTAATGTAGAACTTATAATTTAGGAAAATTTACTAGCTTTTACTAAACCTGCCTAATACAAACAATATTATGCAAAATGAGCGAAAATTCAGTATTTTAAATAATTATTTTAAGTAATCCCTTCACAAATTCAAAAGGTTCTATACTAAAACTTGATTTTGAAATTTTGGAAATTTTCAATAATAACGGTGCATTTTTATTGAGTGACACGCGAGGCTGTTGTATGATCAGTTTTGTGAGTTTTGCCATTGGAAGAAGTCGTGTTTCACAATTTGTGCTTTCGTGAAGCTAATAATTTTTTTTTTTTTTTGCAAAAATATAAGCCAGAGGTGGTAACTAACTAAATTTAATTTAAAATTTTTAATTATAATTTGCCAGAAATGGGAAGAAACAACAAAGCTATTAGTGGATTTTCAGAAAGTGTGGAATTTCCATAGGTGTTGTTGGCAAAATGAGGCAAAAACTTTCAAATTTACCGTCAGCAAATAAGCCTGGGTGCAGAAGAAAGCTAAGTTAAATTCAAGAGAGGGGGCTTTTGAGGGGTATTCAGAGTGGTAAATATAAAAATGCAGTGGAAATGAGCCACAATCTATCAGCGACGAGCCAGTTGACACTTTATGCAGTTTGGAGGGTTTTTAGAATAGCTGGTCTCAGAGAGCGTGCAAAGATTAAAAAGCCATTGCTGTCAGAAAGGTACAAAAAGTTGCGTCTCTCATTTGCAAAATGTTACAAGGATTGGAAAAAGGTTTTATGGTCTGACGAAACCAAGATAAGCCGTCTAGGATCAGATGGTAGCGAGTGAACTTGGAAAAGTAAGAACATGAAGTTACGGTAAGCCTACCCTGAAATTTGGAGGTGGCTCAGTTATAGTATGGAGCTGTACGACCACCGAACGGTATTGGAGGACCAGCCAGAATTGAAGGTAGACTCTTACATTGACATTCTAGGTAATCATTTAGTTCCCTTTGTAGAAGATTTATGTTTAGCTGTTTCGGACATCGCTTTCCAGCAGGACAATGATCCGAAGCACACAGCGCGGAAAACTAAAAACTGTTTTCAAAATAATGGATTTACAATGCTCAATTGGCCACAGGAGTCTTCTGACCTTAACCCAATTGAGCACTTTGGGAGTAGTAAAGGGATCGATTATGGGTGAAGAAACTGTCCTTCACAATGAATTAGGGGACAAGGTACAAATTATGTGGACTTCTATTGCACCAAAAATCTGTCAAACACTGGTTGATAGTATGCCGAGAAGAATAAAAGCATTCATTGATGCCAAAGGAGGCTACACAAATATTAATATCACTTTCTAAAGAAATATTTGCTAAGTCACAAAATTGATCACAAGGAACTTTTGATTTTTTCCCCTTATCTGTTTTAAACAAAAGGTATTTATGATTTTTTACATCACATCTTTTCCTAAATTTTCTATTAAATCACTTTAGAGATTTACTTAATACATTGTATAGATAAGCTAAGCGTGATCGAATATGTGAGTCACTGCATTTCATAGGGTATCCGAAGCTTCTTTTTGGGTGTTACAAACTTAAGGTGAGGTATTTATTTTATTGTTAAAAATTTAAAATTAACAAAATGGTAGACTTCGAAAAAAGTTTAATTTCGATTAAAAAATGTGATGATGGTGTGAACAAAATTGCATTATTCATATAATCAAATTACTGGCACGTCATCGTACAGAGAAATATATACAAAATAAGCAGAACTTAAAGCGAACGGATGATTTGCCTTATACTGGGTTTTCCAATATTATATGATGATATGATTCCTAAGTGTGGTTTTAGCCGTTTTTTATGTCATAATCTGTAGACTGTTCACTGTATTCGGTAATGTTTACAATTTAATCAAGAAAAGATATACGCAAGAACAACATTTACAAATTATTAAAATAATTACTTTTGCAATTTTATGGTCGTAATAATCGCCCACCTGTACTCGCAATTCGTCGAATTGTTCAAAATTTCGAGCGAACATTTTCTTTACATAATGTTCAAGTGCCAATAAGACAAAGAATCGTTCGAAGTATGAAAATATTGTTCAAACAAGTGTTGCTGAAGACCTCCAATTTGTCGATTTCAAGACGTTCCCAAGAATTGGAACAGTGTCAAATCACAACCTGAGAATGCTGAGAAAAAATTTTGGCTTTCACCCGTGTAAAACTGTTCTCACTTAAGAATTGAAGCCATTGGACCACCGTAAACATAGTGAGTTTACAGATTTTGCCTTGAAACAACTTGAAAACGATAACGATTTTTTTAAGAAAATCATCTTTTCCGATGAGGGTCATTTTCATCTGAGTGGTGCGGTAAATAAACGAAACTGTCGATTTTGGTGCGAAGAAAATCCACAAATTATTCATGAACAGCCATTATACATTCACCAAAATTGACAGTTTGTTGTGGTTTTTGGGTTGGTTGAATCATCGGTACGTACTTCTTTCGAAATGAAGTTGTCAATGGAATTGAATATATAATTGAAAGAAGTTGATCTTGACTACATTTAGTTCCAACAAGACGTGGCTATATGCTACACAGCAAGCGCAAAAACCAAATTTTTGCGAGAATAGTTTTTAGATTCGATTATTTAAAGAAATTGTGGCATTGAAAGGCCTCCAAGAAGTTGGAATTTAACACCATTAGACTACTTCTTGTGGGGTTATTTGAAGTCATTGGTCTTTAGCAATAAAGCAGGCTCTCTTCAAGCTTTAAAAGTCAATTTTGGACTTGTTATTCATGATATACGACTTGATTTAGTAGAAAAATACTCAAAATTAGGTTCATCGAATTCGTTCCTGCAAAAGAAGCCATCGAGGGAATTTCAGTGATGCTACATTCATAACTTAATTGTAACTTCACATTAAATAAAAAATTTTTAATTTTTTAAAAATTAATCTGAGTTTGCTTCACAATAGTGTGCTTTTTTTCAAGAAATCATATCACTGTTAATGGAAAACTCTATAGTTTTAACTTGGCAAATGCAGTCAATTTGAAGTAATTTGATTGAGCTAATAGAACTGCTGTACTTAAAATGTATTTGAAATATTTCTTTAAAATTTTAGTATGTTAAGTATTTTAAAAGCAAAAATATGCATAACCAAATGAAAATAAAGCATATATTATTTCGAGTTTTCACACTAGCTGCGCCTTTTCTATTTAATATTCTAGATTACCAATAAACTGTGGTGAGTTGAGTAGGCCAAAAATGCAACGCCGCTAGCTACTAAAAATATAGAATACCATAAAATTTTCAGAACTCCCTAAGCTATGAAAAATGTTAATTTAGAGTTTCATGTAAACAATTTTATGGTTTAGTTAATGAAAAATGGCCGCAACAACCAAAAAAGCACTCAAAACAATAAATATTTCATAAGCTAATTGCACTGCGAATGGCAAAAGTGTATACAGCTACACTCATATTAGTATTTGTATAGATATATTTACATATATACATATAATACATATATAGTACATATGCTCAATAGTATAAATGTGGATCTGTAGCAAATGAAATCGAAAGTTTGAACCTTGATGAGAATTATGAGCGAATTGATTTGTCCGAAAATAACAGCTCTACGAAAATATTAATTACCCATTGGCATAAGTGAGTAAGGTGTATGTATATAATTAATGCAAAAATTTTGAACTTATGTGTATTTTTCGTAAAAAACTTTAGTGTTGAACATTTGTTGAAATAAAATTGAAAAAGAATACAAATTTATATTTGCAACAAAGCCTATTAATCACTGGTTAATTTACAAAATTCAAACAAATCATGAATGTATTTGGAGCAGGGAACGCCCTAGACTCAATCCGCAGCGCAGGGGCAGCAAGTCAAATAAAGGTGACTCAGTGCGCGATTCGCTTGCAGATAAGGCTTTTGGGATTTCGAATTTGATACCACGATTTCTGCTTCACTTATTTTAACAATTTGACTTATTGCCTTGATGGAAATGCCAAAAGTCGGCGAGTTGCAGCGCAAATAAAAGCAAATTTTTTTAATTATTTTATTTTTTATTTACTTTTATTGTACATAAATATATATATTTATACCATTTATGTTTTTATTCGGTATTTTAACCTTGCGCTGCTATTGCGCACACCGCCGCTTTGAGTGTAATTATAATTTTATGCAAATAATAATGGTTTTTTCTTCGAAGTTAAAACTAAAGCACGAATTAAAAAATGTAATTACATGAAAAAAGTATGCGAAATTATGTGAAAAAGAAAAGAAATATGTATATGCCAAAATAATAATATGCATATAAATATATTATGTGGATAATTAAGTTAACGAGCTTATGAACTTGTTCTCTGGGATATACATATTTAATGTTGCATAAAATGTTTATGTGCGAGATTTTTAGAATTTTCACTTGACTACAAACGAATAACTGTAAAAATTCATACTTGAAAGAAATCCATATATAATGTAGTATAATTATCCGACAATATTACAGCTGCAATGAGATTAAATGGCTTTTCAAGATCTGTTAAAAACCAAAAACACTTCAGACTTCAGTGGGAAGTGGCATTGATAAGAGCACGCTCGAAACTCACTTGTATGAAGCAAATTGACAGTTGGAGTTACGAACTAATGTAGTTTATGGAACTATTTCAACTATAGGACTGTTATGAACTTATTTCGTTTGCAAAGCTTGTTAGTCCATTCGGATAATTATAAGCTTAACCATTAATTAACAGAGTCACAGATAACATAAATAACGGAGTTATAGATTTCATACCCATATATATTTTTTTCGAAAATTTTCAAAAAAAAAGTGTTTCTGGCGATTTCTTCATGGAAAAAAATTAACAATGAGTTTGCTAAAAATTTTGTGTTTTCATTGAAATCACAGCTACGGATTCGTTGAAAATGTTGCGGAAGTGCTTTGGGGTTGTGAAGTCATCGAAAATTTGCCTCATGTGAGTTGTCCATTCATTTCAGTTAATGACATTAACATGGAAAAAGTTCAAAAAAAACGGTGCTCGAAAATCGTCATGTTGACAACAGAGAGATGGCAGAGGATCTCAACAGTTAATGTTTTGGATATGAAGTGTGTTATTGAAAGCGAATAGAAGTCGTCAGAGAGATAACAGAAGATATCAATCTTTCGCAAAAACTACGTCAAGTAGAGGTCGCTAGACAACGAAACAACAAAACCAAAACCCAATAGCTGAAGCTGAAGGCCATCCTAGCCGAGGCTGTATAACGAGAGTATGGGAAATTGAATCAGGTTTTGGCTCAAAAGCCCATTTTGAAGGCACTATTAAAGTTTTGTGCTAAAATACATGAAAATGTATTTTTGTCAATCTGGGTCAAATTTGATCAGATGGCATTTTATGAAATAATGGAAAACATTTTTAAGATTAAAAGCAAATTTTCAAATAAATCTATTTTTGACAGTCCGGGTCAAATTTGATCAGATGGTATGTCACTAAATTGTAGAAAATATTTTTAAAACTTAATGCATAAAAGCGTCAATGTTAAAACGGTGTCAACAGCAGCTTTAGATACACATAATAGAAATGGAATTTTTTTTAGAAATTTTTTCTATAATGCCAAGAATACATAAACGATCTAAATTTTGTCCGTTATTGCTATTTTTAATAATAAATTGAATTTAAGGAGATCAGAGAAAATTATCCAAAAATTGTTTTTGAAGAAGTTTGTTGTCGTTGAACAGCAATATGAATATTATATTTTAAAAATCGAAAATAGAAATAAAATAAAGATTATATATTTATATTTTTACTTCCAAAAAGCATTTACGTATACTTAAAAGAATAATTAAAACAATGTCATGTTTTCAAAAGTATAGAATAAGATGCAAAGGTCATCAGAGTCAAATATAAACTTCGATTTCATGGAAAAAATTTACAGTTTTTTATAATAACAAAGGGCAAATTCTGAAGTAGCCACTGTCTGGTTGCGACACACGCCCGCAAGTTGGGTCTGACAGATCGAGAAGACTGCAAGAAATGTCTAGAGCAGGGCACCAGGAAAACAATGGAGCATATCTTGTGCACTTGTGCCTTGGCAGGGCTACGCTATAAGCATCTAGGGACCCCACGGTATAATACACTAGAAGAGGTATCGATAGTGAGACCGCTGTCTGTTAAAATTAACATCAAGGACAGACATCCTAAAGTATGACTACTCCTCTTGGACCTAGCAACTGAACTCCATCAGGTATTGCAAAGGACCAAAACTGGTCTATGCGTGGCTAATTGGCCTACCTAACCCAATATTTACTTTCTTCTTAGTAGTTAAGGAAAATAATCAAGCTAACAAAAAAAAAACAAATTGAAATTCTTATTTATCCAGGAATATTTTTATTACTTTTCTTTTGCTTAAATTTATGAGTAAAACTGCAAATTGGATAGATCAACAACAACTGTTAATACTATAAAATTTCAGCAAAAAAAAGACTTATTTTCAATTCCAGTTCTGCCTCTCCATTCTGCACATAAACTCTACATAATAATTACATTCCCCCATAGACTCAACTGACAAATTGCCGACGAAGCTCATAAAAAAAACAAATAATTTTAATATATTACAGCAAAAAGTGAAGCAGCAATAGATAAATGTTTCTGTTTCTGCGTTTGTTTTGCGCAGCTCCATATTGCAAGTAGTGTAACGAAAGACTTAAGCAACAAACTTGAACTCACCTGCACTTTACTGCGCGAAGCTGCTTATTGCACTAACGGTTGTTCTCTATATTTTGTTGTTATTTAATTTTGTTGCTGTTTTTTGTTTTTGTTTGGCTGCCGAAAAACTCAAACGACTGCTGCCACAGCACCTGCATACAGCACAGCAGCAAAAGTGCCGCAGAAAAAGTCAAGACAAAACAACAAAAAGGAAGGAAAAACAAGCAGTAGACACAAACGAAGCGATGATCATTGAGTGAAGAAGGCACGTGCGCGCGATCAACAGAGCGCTTTCGTAGTGGCCGCTGCGGCGACGGCAAGAGTGCGAACGATCAATGGGGGCACGTGAGTCAATGTTGTGTTTATCTTTTTCGGCGGTTTTTTTGTTGTTATAATTTTGTTTTTTTTTTTTGTTTATTAACTTCTTAACTTTGCTTTGTTACGTTTTTGTGTGATTTTATTTGGTTTCTTTCACAATTTTCGCTTTCAATTGTTGTGACACAAGCAAAAAAGTAAAACACTCTAATAATTATTTTATATTTTTTCGGCAATTCGTGTTTAATTTTCGCATGCTTTGCAATTATTTTTGCACTTTTAAATTATTTTTTTTATGTTTTTGGTTATTTTTTTGTTTTTTAGAAAATTTACATATTTTATTTGTTACTTTTTTTGAATTTTTTTTTTCGTTTTAATAATTTTATTTTATTTAGTTATAATTTTTTTGTTTTTGTTTTTTCCAAATATTTTTTATTTAGGTTTTCCTTGTTTCTTTCTGCCTTTCTGCGACACTTTTGGTTTAGCAAATGCCTCACTCTAGTGTGACAAAGTGTTAATCGCAGCTTAGCTTAGTTTTTTCTAGCTTTTACTATTGTTTTTGTTGTTGGTTTGCCAAAAATGTTTGCTTCTTGTTCACCGCTGATTTGTAGACCATTTTTTATTCACACAAATGGAAATTTTGCAATTTGCAATGCAAAATATTTTTGTAAAATTATTTGTTGTTGTTATTTTTGTTGTAGTTTGTTGGTTTTTCTTTACTTTAATAATGATTTAGCGAAAAGCACAGCTAATGGAGAATCACTATGCGAGTTAGAAATTATAAAAACAAAAAAAATATAAATGATTATATGGAAGAGACAAGAGAGAGCGTAAAAGGCAAACCGAAAAATAGTAGAGGGAACGATGAAACAGCAGATATTATTATTTTCTTCAAATGTCACTTGTTTAACTGAACTAATTACTATTTACTGCTGATTTCATTTTATAAAAACTGTTATTCGTTTAGCATTTCTGATAGTTTATTTGCTCATTTTAGTCCCACTGAACACAGAATTGCTTTACAGTGTTAAAATATTTTTTGCAAAATAATAGTTTTAAATAATTTTTCATTATTTTTCATATCTTTCTTTCTTTTTCACAATCACCCTAACCGCATTAAATGTTCACGTCTTCTGCCTTTAATATTTTCGCCGCTTTTCACCTGATCTTGTTCGTTTCAACGCACTGCGATAATCTGCAACACCGTTAAATTGTACATCAAGGCGCATGCGCCAATTTTACCGTTGCTTAAGTTTTTTTCTTTTTGTTTGCTGGTGTTGCTAATGGCTATGATGACAGCAACATTTTGGTTTGAAATCGGCCGTTTTCTGTTTTTATTTATTAGATTTTTTTGTAACTTGGTTT
This sequence comes from Bactrocera neohumeralis, assembly GCF_024586455.1. Taxonomy (NCBI): domain Eukaryota; kingdom Metazoa; phylum Arthropoda; class Insecta; order Diptera; family Tephritidae; genus Bactrocera; species Bactrocera neohumeralis. The sequence continues at coordinate 34,004,676 of NC_065922.1, read as the reverse complement.
CAACTTTATTGCAAAGGCCTATTTCTCATTTAGTTTTTGTTTAATATTTTTTGTGATTAATTGGCTTTAACTCTTCAAAGTTTTACTTTCTACAGATTTTGCTTTAAATTCGAAATATTATTAATTTGCCTTAGTTATTTTTTGCAAATTTCAGGCCTAAACCAAACAGACTTTTAATATATTTACATAACAGCAACAACAAAGTTTAATAATATTGAAAAATGCTTAAATATTGGGTAGTCGAAAAAGTCGTTTCGTATTTTGCCAATAGATGTCGTTGTAGTCGTATGTACATCTCCAGTGCTCCCAATCGCATTGTGTGATACCATATAGTGTTAGAACGCTCAGACTTTAAGCTTTATTTAACCAAAAATTAAATTCGGGAAGTTCAAAATAAGTGACAGCTGTTCAAAAATGAATGAAAATAATGAAGAAATTCTCTAAATTTTGAAATTTTTGTATAAAAAAGGGAAGAATGCCACGCAAGCCACCAACGAAATTTGTGAAGTTTACAAAGGCGATGCTGTATCAGTTCGTGTAGCCGACAATGGTTCGCTCGCCTCCGTTCCGGAAATTTCGACGTGAAAGAGGCACCTCGCTATGGTCGAACTATTTTTGAAAAAGTCGATGATACTTATTATGGAAAAGACTGATCAGGACCGTTACATAAGCAGCCATGACATCGCTAAGGATTCATGATCAAACGCTTTTGAATCTTTTAAAAAAGACTGGTTACAAAAAAAAAGCTCGATGTTTGGGTACCACATGAATTGTCTCCGAAAAATTTAATGGAGCGAATTAATATCTGTGATTCTTTGCTAAAAAGAAATGAAATCGAATCTTTTCTGAAGCGAATGGTAACAGGAGACGAGAAGTGCATCAAATACGACAATAATGTGCGAAAAAGAGTGTGGTCCAAGCGTGGTGAAGCTGAACAAATTGTCGCAAATTCAGCATTGACACCTCGAAAGGTTATGCTGAGTGTTTGGTGGGATTGGAAAGGTATCAACCTTTATGAGCTGCTCCAGCCTGGTCGAACGATTGATTCTACATTTTACTGTCAACAACTGATGAGATTGAACCAAGCAATCGAAAAAAACGGCCCGAACTGATCAACAGAAATGGCTTCGTCTTCCATCAGGACAACGCAAGACACACACATCTTTGATGACTCGGCAAAAATTGGGAGCGCTTGTTTCGGTCAATGCAAAACACCCTTAATGGAGTAAAGTTGGCTGCGAAATTACTTGTCGCAGTTTTTCGCCGAGAAGCCAGAAAAATTTTACACTAATGGAATAATGTCTCTTGCGGAAAAATGGTAAAAAGTGGTCGACCAAAATGGTACATATTTGGTTTATTAAAGTTCATTGTAAATGTAAAAAAAAATAAGTTGAAGTTTGATTAAAAATACGAAAAGACTTTTTCGACAGGCCAATATATTTTAAACGAATAAAGGTTGAAAAAGAATCACGTATGAATCAATGGATTTTCAAAATATTTATGTAACTAATAAAGTTTGAAGTTTTTCAGAAGAAAATTGTGATTTTTAGAGCTTTAACTCACACTCACAACATCATTATTGACACAGCCGACACCTTATGCGATTGTTTTTCTCCCAAATTTTACATTTTATATGTATTACAGAAATCCAAAAATGAAATGAATAATTATTTCTTCATATAAGACAATTCTGAGAAAAAAAAATTTAAAAAATTTACTACAATAAAGTCAAGTACAAAGAAACTATGAAAAACTCATTTTAAGCTTATAACTGTTATTGATTTATAAATATTTAATTTCATTTATCTATTTTTAAACAAATGTCAAACTAGTCTGCGCACTTTATAATATACCGGTAATAATAAGAACAAAAGACTTAAGCCACGAACTTGCTGTTGGCAAAATATAAACAGTCATTTTAGCAAGAAAACATTAAGTAAATACAAAAATATGTATTCAGCGTTGAAACTGTTTACTTTCATTTTCTGCCATGACCAGTTTTGCTTTCCACAAATGCAGAACGCGAAATGTATTTACTTAAAATGCCAATTAGCATGACAAGCTTTCTTAGTATTTGTTAGCGAAACATCGGGAGATGGTGTTGTAAAATAAAAATAAAAATCAAAATAAAATAACACAAAAACAAAAGAAAAAAGTAACAAAAATAAATAAAACAAAAGTCATTGGTTGAGAAAGTCGTAGACTTTCAGCGCTAAAAGGTCTAATTGCAAAATAAATATTTGTGTTGTTGCTGTTAGAGATTGCTGCAATTTGCTGTTCCCATCTGCTTGAGGTATAAGTCAACGTTTCTTTTTATTTTTTTTTTTTTTGTGGCACAAAAACGTGAGAAAAGTCTCTAATGTCTTAAAAGTTTATACTCATTGAAGAATGCTTCACACAGTTGAGTCCGAATAGCTCTAAAAGTAGTCTACGAAATGTTTAAATAAAAATTGTAAAAACACTAAGATAATTTTATTTCAATAATTTGCAATATTTATTATTTTTTTACACAGCGTTATTGATTGTTTTACGATTATTGCCACACTTAAATATTTTAATTAATTTTTTAATTTTATTTTACCACAATTTCACACTTCCAATACACTAAATAACACCGTCGTCTTCGTATTGCCAGCAAAATCAGCTGCTTAAGCAAGTTTTTTTATTCAATTTAATCGAGTAAAGTTCGAAAAATATTTAGACTACATTCATAGTGTCTTAAAAGAATTATAGCGTGCCGCTTAATCGAGCAGTTTGTTTCTTTTATTGTTTTTTTGTATTTTTTTTTTTTGTTTTTGTTAAAAAAATTAAGTCAGCATTCGAATTATTTGACTTAGACACTGGCAAGCGTAGAACATTGCGCTAGTGCTGACAGACAATTGTTTACTGGCGCTGATAAGTCACAGCGAGGGCGATATTAACTTGAAAATGCCAAATTTGCGCAGCCACAACACTGTTAGTCTCCCGAAAATGAGAGCGAGAGAGCATGAGCACACCAAAAGCGGTGCTATCTGCCAAATGAACATGGAGAGCATACAAGCTGAGGCGTCGCTTAAAAGCTGAGCTTCACTAGTTCACTGAGTGAATTTCGAGTGCAAGCGTTAACAGGTGTGATCAATAAATGCTCTCAGGTTCTTTAAGCACTCAGCGAGTTATTTGAGAAAAACCAGTTGGCAATAGCAAAAACAATAACGACAACTTTTAAGTGCAATGTAGCAATGTTAATTCTGCAAAAATGTGTAACACTAACCAAAATGTGCAACTGCAGCAACAACAACAACAACAGCAACAAAGAGCAATAGCGACAATGTAAGTTAGAGTAAAAAGTTACAACAATTGAACACTGGCTGATAGGTGATCGGTAATGGTTGCAATTGCGACAATTGTGAGCGCATGAACTGTCACGAGGCAGTGAAGTACAGTATGATGGCCTGACGTAAAATAAGAATATTTATGGAAACTTTATGACAACTGTCGAGGGATAGTTCTCTTATTTTATTTAAAGATTTCTGCATATATATTTTGCATACATAATAAAAAACAGTAGATTTTGCTCTTCACGGTCCTAAAAAAAGCACCCCGAATTATGAGCCGACAGTTCTCTATTGCTATTAGGTTAGGCATTTCTTCAACAGTTGGATCTAAGAGCCCGGAACGAACGTTGTATTCTATACGGGGAAATACTTTTGCCAGAACGTTCTCTTTCGCTATACTAACGCAACTTGTGATTTGATACGACTAGAACTTGAAATTCTCCTTCAGTTTCATCCAACGGTTATAATGCAGGTAAGGGAATCACTTGCAAGTAAAAAACCGCTTTTATGCGCTTTTTTAAGACGAATTTTATTTAATAAATATGTAAATATAAAAAAAAAGTTCATTTACAGAATTCAATGTTCCTTAATAATTAGAGATTCATGATAATTTTTGGATTTCCTTGGACTCATATCCGATCTCAAGGAAGATATGCGAAAAAATGTGTTTGGGGGAAGGAACAACATTCGGCTTAAAATCATACAGAATTCAAAAACAAAAATTTTGGATTCTTTTGATCCCGTAACCGATCTCAAGGAAGACAATCGAAAAAAGTTGTCTGGGGAAAGAAAAAATTGTCTGCTTAAAATAATCATTCGAAATACAATTTCTGGTAGAAAGGAACAATTTTCGTCTTAAAATAATTTCAAATTTAAAAACAAAAATATTTATTATTACTATAGATAAAAAATGGTAATGATCAAAGAGTCCAAATTTTAATTTTCGACAAAATGGTGGCTCCCAAAATAAGTAGTTTTTTGCAAAAAAATAAATTACATTTCAGATTGGTGTAAGGGTGACATGAGTTCCATGGCATAAAAAAAAAAATGTTTTTCTCTTTATATTGTTCTAAGTTCCAAGGTTAATTCGAGTAATAGTTTTGGAGGTACACCTTTGAAATGTTGCGCCCCGAGGGCAACTATATAGGCACTTAAAACTTTAAACGCGTTTTTTTCGCGAAACTTTGAAAACACAACCGGCTGTCGAGATTTCTCGCGAACTACTCAAACCCTCTTAATGAAATTTACACAGGTTTTCGAGATATATTTAACAAAATCTTGAACGAAGGATCCTTTGTTGATATACAACTATAAGAACAATCAATAGTCAATTTTAAGATTTTTGTAAAAACAGCTATCAAAAAAACAATTTTCACTTTTTTGTTTCTTTTCGTCTAATAACTAGTTTATGGTTTTATTCAAAGCACATAATTTATTCTCCTTACTTTTAATAATTCTACACGAAGTTCTGCTGTCAACACGAAGGCACCTTTTTTACGAGTTTGAATAAAATATTCAATTTTTTTTCTAAAAAAAATTTTTTTTGACAATAAGAATTTTTTTGTTCGAAGAAATCCCTTAAAAAACGAAATTATTACACATTAAGAATCGTTTTGTTTCGATTAATATCAAAATCAAAGACAAATACATTTAAGAAAATAGTGTTAAAATTTCAAAACGATCGAAACGCTTATATCACCGAAACTATTCGCAGGATCAACGTCAAATTGTCAGAGAATATTTTCAAATATTTAAAAAATATTCGATATATACATATATCCATATAAAACATACTATTTTGAAATACACAAGTGGGTATAAGCCATTAACAAAAACTAACCTAAATTATTCCAACCAAAATAATTCAAACTACCCTCCAAAAGTAATCTAAACAAATCTAACCTAAACTAACCCAACTTAATCTAACCAACCAAAGCTAAGCACACCACAACGAGCTCCACCAAACCTGACCTAACCCAACCCAATCCAATCTAAACAAAACAAAGCACGCTAATTATAACCAATCTAACCGAAACCGAAACAAAGCAACCTAATCTTATCTATGCAAAACAATTTCTTTAAATCTTCAAATATGCTTCAAAGCAGTATTTTTTTAGTTTAAAATGGTCTAAAATAATTCTCTATAATAAGGACCACTGTGCACTGTGGAAAACCATGAAGCCATAAAGTCACAAAAAGCCGAAACAAAAATAATAAAACCAATAAAAAAGAGAGCGGCTAACAAGCGCACATAGTTAGTGACGTAATGTACAACCGTCAACAAGTAACGCTGTGGCGGCTTCGATTGCAATAAACTGCTTCAGCAGCTAGTCAGCCATGAACATTATACTCAGCGCAATCAAAGAGAGACTTAACGATCAGTAGTGCAGTGAGGCGCGCCGGAAGCACGTAAACGACGTCACTGTTTTGACAACAATGTAGAGCAATTGAGCGCGCACAACAAAGCCGCTGAGAAATGAGAAATCGAAAGGAGAATCATGAGAAAAAATATGAAAAACTGCGAGAGCAATGAAATGCTCAGAGCTTGCTCCACCGCTAGAAATGTAGTAGTGTAGTTCCATAACTAGCAGTTTTGAAAGCGCTGTACTGCTTATTTTACACGCTGCTGATGCGTCAGTTAAATTCATTCACAAATTTTACGGTTTACCGCTTTGATGCTCTTCCTTGCCATGCGATGCTTATCAATGAAGTGTGAGTTGATTTGTTAGCCGAAAGCATAAATGTTTACATTAATTTACAAGTGAGCAAATGTATTCTCACTAGAGGTTGGCACACATAAAGGAACATATGTATGTACATGATACGCGCATATATACATAATACATATTTATATAGGTTAGACATAGTGACGTTCTAAGGTTCTAAGCTTTTGAGCGTGGAGGTCACTTCCGGTCCGGCAAATATTTCATTTTCTCACTAAATTTTTTTTTATTTTTAATTTTTACGCAGAAGCAAGTGCATAACGGATTAGATTTATTAAGGTCAAGAGGCGTTAGTTTTGGATTATTTGATTAGCTCCAAGTTTTATCTTATTTAATTATTTATTTGTTGTATATATGATTAATTTCAAATTAATTAATATATTAGTGCTGGAAAAGGTTAATTGCCACTGCATAGCCTCTTTTATTATATTTTTCTCGCTTTGTTAAAAGGCTAGTTTAGCAAAAAATTTGCTGCGCTACATTACTGTAAAGGAGAGTCGGGGTTAAAAGGGTTAATTAATAATGATGAATAACGATCGGCGTTGGACTGCGAATATTTCGTGACAGGTGTATTGCCAAATATAAATTTTTACGGAGCGTGAAAAACGATTCTTGTATGTATATGTATTAATGTTGTGTACTATAGTATATTAAGCGGTGCATAATTTTGAAGATCTGACTTATTCACTAAAGATAATAAGGTTTTTGTGAAAATTCCACTATCGACCTATGTCTGAATTTGGTATCCCCGCAAAGCTAATACGGCTATGTAAGCTGACGTTCAGCAACAAAGTCCAACCAGTTCGAGCCGCTCGATACCAAACGAGATTTCAGACAACGAGACTTCCTATCATGTGACTTCTTCAACCTACTGCTGGAGAAAATAATGCGAGCTTCAGAGCTGAATCGAGAAGGCATAATATTTTATAAGAGTGTACAGAGTGTACATTGATATCATTGGCCTCAACAACCGCGCCGCTAATTCTTCTTTCTCCAGACTGGATATGGAACCAAAGCGCATGGGTCTGGTAGTGAACGAGGACAAAACGAAATATTTTCTGCTATTAAACAAACAGTCATCGCATTCGTGACTTGGCTTTCACGCCAGTGTTGACAATCATTACCATCATCAACACCAAAATTAATATCAGCCAACGCAGAATCACTCTTGTCAACGGTGCTAATACTTTAGACTGAATAGGCAATTGAAAAGTAAAGTTCTCTCTCGACGAACAAAGACCAAACTCTAAAAGTCTATGATGCAGAGGCATGGACTGATGAATCGACGTTACGAGTTTTCGAGAGAAAGTTTCTGCGCTAGATTTATGGTCCTTTGCGCATTGGCAACGGCGAGTATCGCATTCGATGGAACGACTACATCACATAGTTCAGCGAATCAAGAGACATGTCGTCCGAATGGAAGAGTAAAATACGCTTTGAAGGTTTTCGATTCAGTACCCGCCAGTGGAAGCAGAGAAAAAGGAAGACCTACACTCCGTTTCGAATTGGCACCAAATAGAGGAAATGACTGACGCGCTGTTGTTAACTCGGCTATAAACCAGTAGGCGGTGTCTACGCCGGTAAGAAGAAGAAGAACATTTGTCTCGTTGGGGTAAAGCCCTGAGCAACTTTTTTAGATTACGAGTATATAACAAATTTGTCTGGAAATTTATTTAAATACAAATAGCAATACATCAAGCTAGTTTGAACATAATTAAATAATAGTTCTTTACTAAAATTTGTTCAAGAAAAAATAACAAATTTTAATTAGCTAAAGCAATATGATCAAATTCTGATAAAATAATTAAATAAATTTTATTAAAAAATTTGGGAGGTAGAAAAATATGGAGGACGGAGTCATGTGTAGAAGTTCACGCAAGTGAGGAAAGTTCTCTGATTGCCATTCACTTGGGAATGGCCAGAAACGATTCTTTTACATATGGCTGAAGCAGCTCACGACTTTTGGTCTTAAACAAGATATCCTCTGGGTAGCCAAAGAACGTCCGTTTGAAGGCCAAAGTGAGAAGGCGAACCATCCCTCCTCAGGGTTGTGCGGTGGGTTTGGGGGCCCGCCACGTAAAAAACGCTATAGCCGTGTAAGCGGTGTCTCCGCCAATAAAGAAGAAGAAAAAGAAAAAAATGTACTGAAAATATGCCTTTACTTTTTTTCGTACCCAACGTTGACAAAAAAAATGTATTTGAAAAATTCCGGTTGCTGCGGAAATTTTTACAAACTCTACCTCACGGTTACTCATACGCATGGTATCTCACTTTCATTAAGGGGTCGTCGTCTACTTTTCGATTTGAAAAAATCGATTTTTTTTTGCAGATTTTATTGCATACTTAACTAAAAATGAAAAGGTTTTGATCAAAAGTATGTAATTTATGAGATATCGGACCCAAAACCAATTGCGCGGTGACCATATACCCTAAAACGCGTTTTCTAAAACATTATGTGTTTTTTAAGTTTTGGTAAAAGATATTCGAAATATGTAATATGTTACTAATACATGAAACCCTAAACGAGCTTTATCAACATTTTGTTTTTCGAATTTACACTCTCTTTTAGCTTGAAATACACAGCCATTTTGTAAGTTTTGCAAATATTCAAAAAACCTTGTGTCTAGACATAAGTAGTTTTTAATATATACTAAGTAAAAAGATAAATTTTTTTTTAGTTTCAAGGTTTTGAAACTGAAGTCTCTTGCCAAAAAGTGCATTACGTCGCATCGGGAGTGATGAAATCAAGGGCACATCAAGGACAGGCTTTTGAAAAATGATATTGGTTTCTTCTATATGCAAGTTTAAGGATTTTTAGATTTTAGAAGTTTAGATTTTTTGTAATCCATTGTCAAAAATAGGCCTGAAATTTGTGCACGAAGGGTCTCTTTTAATTAATATTTGTAATTGACATTAACTTGTTAACAAGCTACAAATCATCTCAACGCAGAAATAAGTTAAGGATTCTCACTTCTCGTTTTACAAATCCTGGATTATCATAATATTAGACAACTTGTGTTGTAGAAAAAGAATGAAGGTAATTTACAAAAGCCTATAAAATTGCAAAAGTAGTAAGTGAAGCAGATTTGGGATATAAGCAAGCCAAATGAATACCATTTCATAGTGAGATCAATAGTCGAAAGGGAAAAAGCAAATACATAAAGTCATTCGCACAGTTCTCTGTGTACCCAGCAATCCCATGATTCGGCAAAAAATAAGGCATCTACAGAACTTGCCTCAACCACAGTTTTATACAGAGCGAACCCAACGAACAAAGAAAAAGTAAGTGTTCAACCACTACAATACCAGAATCTCTCATATTCAAGCTTCATGAACTTATGCTAAAAAAGTACATATATTTTCTTCATAGAAAATTTTATACACGGAAAAGCTAGCAGCTACTAATTTTTACAAAAGAGATTATGGGAGCATTTTGATAATAGAAAGCAATGGTAGTTAAGATAAATTTAACCGTAGGTGACTTGTCAGAGCTTTCTTTTATTATTTTTACTAAAATTCGTGTCGACTAACTTGAAAATGAAACCTTTAAAGTAAACTGCTACTCGTAAATGTGTTTGTAAAAAGTTTGAAAGGCGAAATCGCCAGCAAACAGCACAATTTGAAAAACTACATTATGGAATTTCAGGTCTAAGACAACGGTACTGTTCGAGAAATTGATAAAAACGATGACAACATTTTCTGAAACAGACTGCAAATTGTTTCCACATTCAACGTATTCTCCAGATTCAACCCCAGAGACTCTTTCCGGTCCCCCAGGTCAGAAGAGAATACCCCAGAAAACAGATCATACTACAAAATTGGTAGCGAAGGCAACTAGGTGGAATAATATACAAGTATTTTAATTCTGACAAAAAATGTGTTTATTTAAGCATCACAAGTGGATGGTGCAAAAAGCCGATTTTTTTGCATATTTGAATATACATACATATACTTGAGAATATTTTACGAAAATTTGAAGTTGATCCGAAATATAGTTTCCGTCTTTTCAGCCGATGAGCAAAATTCCTCAGAGGCGGCTACACGGACCGACTTGAAATATTCACAACCCCCTTTTAAGGGATTACATGGGTTTACGACTTATAAAAAATCTAATTTTTAATTAAATTCTGCAACACCTCTGGATATTGTCCTAAGTTTTCAAGCTCATCCTAGTGATAGTTTCGCAGATAAAGCCTTGAAAACTAGTACGCTTGAAGCTAGATAGACTAAGTGCGCCGTTTTTAAATTTTTCTCGAAACTATGTTTTTGAAGTCGGTTGGGAAAATTTCTCGAGAACTACTCAACCGATCTTCATGAAATTTTACACGGGTGGTTGAAATACAATTCTTAAAGACTTGGACGAGGGAAGGGAAATTTCTTTTTTTTTTTGTAAAAATGTCTGCAAAAAATCCAATTTTCAGTTGTAATTTAAGGTTTTAACTAAAACACATAATTTTTCTCTTTAGACGATCCTGTGAGGAGTTATCCCGCCAACGCGGGATATTTTTTTTTTTCGAGGGGTCACCGGAAATGGCGTCGCAATGGCCGGGTTGAAAATATTTTTTTTCCAAAAATTTCAGTATTCCGTTATTAATAATGTTTGTTTGTAAAAATAAAAAATTCTCATAAAATATTTCATTTTTTATATGAGAAAAAAATTTTTGAAAAAAAGGTTTTTTTTTTAACGGGAAAACGTTACATGGGTTTTTATAATATCGGGTGATTTTTTAAGAGCTTGATAACTTTTTTTTAAAAAAAAACGCATAAAATTTGCAAAATCTCATCGGTTCTTTATTTGAAACGTTAGATTGGTTCATGACATTTACTTTTTGAAGATAATTTCATTTAAATGTTGACCGCGGCTGCGTCTTAGGTGGTCCATTCGGAAAGTCCAATTTTGGGCAACTTTTTCGAGCATTTCGGCCGGAATAGCCCGAATTTGTTCGGAAATGTTGTCTTCCAAAGCTGGAATAGTTGCTGGCTTATTTCTGTAGACTTTAGACTTGACGTAGCCCCACAAAAAATAGTCTAAAGGCGTTAAATCGCATGATGTTGGTGGCCAACTGCCCATGCATCCCGAAAAATGCACTGTTTGGTGTGGTTTGTACGCTGGTGGAATCATTGGACCGTATTTTTCAAAGATGCTGTTGGACGCAACGTTACGGTGAATGGCGATCGCTATCGTTCGATGCTAACAAACTTTTTGTTGCCAAAAATGGAAGAACTGAACTTGGTTGACATGTGGTTTCAACAAGATGGCGCTACATGCCACACAGCTCGCGATTCTATGGCCATTTTGAGGGAAAACTTCGGAGAACAATTCATCTCAAGAAATGGACCCGTAAGTTGGCCACCAAGATCATGCGATTTAACGCCTTTAGACTATTTTTTGTGGGGCTACGTCAAGTCTAAAGTCTACAGAAATAAGCCAGCAACTATTCCAGCTTTGGAAGACAACATTTCCGAAGAAATTCGGGCTATTCCGGCCGAAATGCTCGAAAAAGTTGCCCAAAATTGGACTTTCCGAATGGACCACCTAAGACGCAGCCGCGGTCAACATTTAAATGAAATTATCTTCAAAAAGTAAATGTCATGAACCAATCTAACGTTTCAAATAAAGAACCGATGAGATTTTGCAAATTTTATGCGTTTTTTTTTTTGGAAAAAGTTATCAAGCTCTTAAAAAAATCACCCGATATATTGGCCAGGTAACGATAGAAGTATTAAGATTTTTCGTTTTCTTAAACTACTTTGAAATTCACTTTAGTATTTTTCACAGAAACCCAAATTTTTTTGGGAAGACGCCATTTTGTCAAAAATCCAAGTTTTTTTATTTAAGTGCCTGAAATAGTATTAATATTTATTGGTTTTGAATTTGAGAAAATGTTAAGCAGAAAACTCTTCCTCGCCGCAAGACACCTTCTTTGGAGATTTCCCTGGAGATTGACAAAGGTATTTCAATTTTTTTCTGATTGAATCGCCGATTATTAAAGTACATTTTTTAATTTTTTCATTAAGTAAAATCCCTCTTCAGAAAAAAATTTACAAAAAAGTTTCTTTTTCTTTTTGACTTGCTTAGATATAACTCCTTAATGTTATTCGAGCTTTCAAACATCTCAGGCATTTTCAGTAGCAGAAATTTTGAAAATACCTAACACCAATTTTTCGAAAATGTATCAATGTCGTCAGCCTCCAAACAGCTATAGCTCCACATATTAAGCAGTAATTAGAGTAATTGTAACCCAAACAAATTAGATTATGTATTTATTGAATTTTAAAAACATAATTATCAGTGATTAGGCCAATTAACATAAATAAGAATGTAGAAAACCAAAAGACAATTAATAAATGGAAGTGAAAAATTCTACACCTCAACTTTGTACACACGATTAAAACACAATGAAACCGTTTGTGATAATCAAGGCGCAATTACTCAAGTCTATATGTAGGTATGTCAACTAAAACGGCTTTGGAGTTTTTTATGCCTTTCTATGTTTTCATAAACTTTGTTTTTAGCGCGATTTAACACCTTTAAACGTCACCAGAGCAGCGGGTGGTAGCGGTGGCGGTGCTGGTGGCATATTGTGAGCATAAATCAAGACATATGTATGTGCACGTATATATGTTGAATCATAACGGTACAACGGCGTGGCAGCAACACCTTAAAACACACACATACAAGCTAATTACATTTGGTCTATATAGGCGTGTACATACATATGTGTGTATGCATATGTGTATACGTATGTTACATAGAGTATATATAGAAAAATGTATAGAAACAATTTTTGTATTAAATGCATATTAGGCATGGAGTTGGTGACGCAGCAACCAACAAATGCTGGCTAAAGCTGACTTGCGTTTTTTATACCCAATGTTACCGTTAATACTGCCGCATTTCCAAGGACAAACTACATTTTAGCGCAGATTTGCAAATTCGATCACAAAAGGAATAGCAATTGCATGATTTTATGATGGCGTATGTATGTAAGTGATCATATTGTATGTACCTAAAATACATACATATGTATATACGTTGAGCGTGTGGTATGTGCTGGCGTGGCTAACGCAACAGGCTCTCATATGCATGAAACGCCACAGTAGGGAATATCTACTGAGTCACAAATACAATTTTTGTTGAGTGAAGAGATCTCTGCTGTAAGACTATTATGAACTGAACTGAACTGAAAGCAATATTTTTGATATCTTCTCCAAAAAAAGTGTTTCCCATACAAATACTTGATTTTGTTCAATCAGCTTTATGCTACATTGCTTTTTGTGCAAAGTTTCAGATCGATATTTCAAAAACTATGAGACTAAGCCTGTCAATCTCATTAATTATAAAGTTTTTTTTCATAGGACCGCTACAAAAGTAGACCGATAGAGACCGAACGACACCATATTTTTTCCCGCTCTTTTGACATTTCTCCTCAGTAAGGTTTGCCATTTCATCATGAAAAGATATACGATCCAACGAGTCGAAATTATTAAAATTTACTACCGAAATTCGGAGTCTATGGTCTCAACTTTAAGAGCGCTATGTCCAATTTATGGTCGTCATAATCGTCCGTCCTGTCAGATCAACAATTGTGCGTCTAGTGGAAAAATTTGAATCCACAAGCACAGTACAAAATGTTCCAGTGCCAGTGAGACAAAGAAGTGCCCATAGTGTCGAGAATATTGCTGCCGCTATCGCATCAATTGAGAAAGACCCAAATCTTGGTTCTCAAGCGTTGGACATCTCTGTGACGTCGTTGTGGCGAATTTTACGAAAAGATCTTGGCCTACATCCAGCAAAATATGCAATCCACACGTACTCCATGGGTCACTATTGCATCCCGAAAGAATTACGGTTTGGTGCGGCTTATGGGACATGGGACGGCGGCGTCATTGGGCCGTGCTTCTTCCGTGATGATGAAGACCGGCATGTTACTGTGAATGGGAATCGGTACCGCTCAATAATAACTGAATATTTTTGACCTTAATTGGATGATATGGACTTGGACAACATGTGGTTCCAACAGGACGGCGCCACAAGCCACACAATCGAATGTCACAATCGATTTATTGAAAACCAAGTTTGGTGAACGTGTTATCTCACGAAATGGCCTAGTCAATTGACCGCCTTGGTTGTGCACTTTGACGCTGTTAGACTATTTCCTGTGGGGCTACGACAAGTCTATGGTCTATGCCAACAAGCGATGATTGACGAACTCTGTCCAAAATTGAACGTGAAATTGCAGCGATTTATGCTTGAAAACCATCGAAAATTGGGTTCAGCGTATGGACTTCTGCAAGCTTGCCCGTGGTGGCCATGCAAAAGAAATCGAGTTCCATACATAATGGCATCGAATGTACTTTCACAATTTCATTGATATCCCACAAACCGTTTTTTTTTTTTCAAAAACCTTTGTATTGAAAACCCGTTATATATGTATATAACTTAATACACCCTCTCCATAGTATAATAAATCACAATTAGCTTCCAGAAATTTATGGATTCAACTCCCTACTGAGAAAAATGTTACAATTGCAGGAAATACTTGTAAGGTACCATACCTTGATTGAAAAGGTCTTTCGGAGTGGTTTAGGAATTGAATGAACTTCCAATGGAAGGATAACTTTAAGAAGTTCACTCCAAATAGAAGGAAAATTCAATAAAATATCTACCAGAGATTACAAATGTGGTGTGGTAAATAACACAGCCAAAAAACAAGAAACTCTCTTAATCGATAATCGATTTCTGAGGTGAAAAATAACGACCAAAGCAAAGCATAACACACAAATATTCTCAAGTAAAAACTTTCTTGCGATTCTAAGGTCCACCCTAGAGTAGGACTAGAAAATATAGACTAACTCCACATAAACTATAGAACCAAAAGTCTCTTCAGAGGCTAACCAAATTCAGTAGAAAAGTATGTACTATACAATAGTCATGCCAACAGGGTAGCTAGTAAGCTGACTGCATGAAAGTTTCAGTTTTGCTGAATTGTGACGATTTTTCACATATAAACACGAGCGCTGTCATAGGCAAATGCTAAAATAAATCAAAACAAAATTCGCGTAGTAGGTGCGGCTATTAGCTCCACACAGAAGACAAATTTGGGCATTCTAGTGTGTTTAGGTGAATATATTTCATGTTGCTAATTTATGTTTTTGTAAATGTATTGCCTTCCATGGCTTAGCAACACCATGCATTGCGTTTAATTAAATTTTGTTAATTTTTTTTCACAGGAATTAACGGGTTTTCTGTAAATAATTCAGAATTTTGCTAATAATTTGTATTGTTTTTGTCTGCGCATAAAATAAAGCAAACTCAAGGTTTAATAAAAACAATTAATATCTAATTGATTAAATCAAGCATAGTGGAGCATGTCGAATTGCGAAACCTCTGCTGGGTATTAAATAGAGTTAGTTGGTTTTGATTTAAGTGGAGAAATAGAATTAGAACAACGTTTTCTCAAGGAGATTCACGAATTTTATTAAAGCATACAAGATTTTATACGTATGTTTAACCATACTTAAATACTTCTGTAAATTTATTGAAGAATTTCTTTGAAAATTATCGAAGATGTTAGCGACCCCACATTGAAGGTCTAGGTCTTTATCTGAAATCAAACGAGAAAAAAAACAAAGTTTTCCTTCTTTAGGCTGATATAGAACACTACTATTCGCGACTCCATCCCCATCTTGAGACCCAGCATTCATTATTGGATAATATTCGGCCGAATAGACCACGACCAGATTGCAATGAAGTAATATACATATATGTGACCTGGTCTACGAAAAGGGGGCTTAGGTGTCAAGGAAAAGGAGAACAATTAATGAGATAACGAGAAACTGACGATTATTTTTAACAGCTTTTCCCAGAAAACTAGTTTTCGCACGTTAGCCCCCTTTTCGTAGACCAGGTCACATATAGCAACCGTAGCTGAGAGTGTACACGACTTAGCGCATTTTACGTCGAGATTTTCAATTGAAACCGTACGAAATGCAGGTTATGCAAAAACTGAAGCCGCTCCACCTTCCCAAGCGACGTCGCTCTTGAAAAGTTTCAAGAAGATCCGACGTTTTCAAGCAAATTTTGTCAGAGAAAGAAGCAAAATTGCACCTTTTGGGGAGCTGCCATTTCATCCAGTTTGGTCCACAATGGTTTGGTGTGGTTTGTGGGCCGGTGGAACCATATTTCTTTAAAAATGATGCCGGTGAGAACGTAACGTCAATGGCGACCGTTATCTCGGCGACATTTTCAACAAGCGCCACTTTCAACGCATCAATCAGTGACTTTATTGAGAGAACACTCAATAGCCGTGTGATATCACACCGTTAGACTTTTTCCTGTGAGGATATGTAAAGTCTGAAGTCTATACGGGCAATCCCGCTTCGATTCAGGCCTTGAACCAACCAAATAATTCCAAGGAATGTTCTTTCGAATGATAAGATTTAATAACAATTCCCCATTAATTTTGAAGTTTCTGCGTTTTTTCTTTAAAAAAGTAGGGAACCTCGAAATGGATCACCCTTTATAAAGAAAGTACCAGCTAATTTTAAAAACGATTGATTAAAAACTCTTCAAACTAGCGTGCTAATGTCGATTTGAGAAAAGCGGTTTTTGAAAGTTATGGTATCTAAAGGGGATGAAGGGACCTACTGCCTTTAATAGATTATATTAATGGAACGAGTCGGAATTTACGTTAAAAGCTTTGGAATCATATTTTTCAATAGTTTACAATTTAGGAATAAAAACTTAATTTTTCGAACTGTCTAATCTTTAAGATAAACTTGATTCCTCGAAGAGACCAACTACTCAAACGTTAGTTAAGAATCAATCACAGACAAGTGTTGTTCATTTAGTGTAAAATCCAATTCTTTTCGAAAAATTAATACTTCTGTTCATAAAAAATGGTCCCTTGGGAGCCTGTGTGTGTGAAAAAAGGTCTCAAACTAAAAATTCGAAAGAGTTGCCACATTATTGAAGTGAGAAATTCAACCTAGGATTTCATACAAATCACTGCTTTCAGGCTAATGAATACCTAAAACTTGACGCCTGCACCCACATCGAATGTGATCAAATTTAATAAAGCTTAAACGAAGCTTAATCATTAACTGTTACGATTTCTGAAAATTACATTTCAATTTCAGAGGCTTATTAGTGAAAATATGCGTGGTGTGGTAATAAATAAAACATTGATTACAAAATTGGAAATAAACAAGAAAAAACGTTAACTTCGGCTGCACCGAAGCTAATATACCCTTCACAGGTGCATATCTTTTAGTAACTATGTGTCCAGTTTGTATGGAAGCTATATGCTATAGTAATCCAATCTGAACAATTTATTCGGAGATTATGTTATTATCTTAAACAGTAATCCATTCTTGAAGAGAAAATGACGTTTGCAAAATTTCAAAACGATATCTTTTAAACTGTGGCACTAGTTCGTATATATACAGACAGAGAGACAGACGGACATGGCTAAATCGACTCAGCTCAACATACTGATCATTTATATTTATACTTTTTAGGGTCTCCGACGCTTCCTTCTGTGTGTTACAGACTTCGAACCCTGTTCAGGGTATAAAAACAGCAAAAACAAGCCAAAGATTAATGTAGCGCAAATATTTCGTATATTAAATACTGTAACGACAGTTGACCGCTGACTGAACAACGAACATGCAACAAAAGGAGGCATGCCACAAATACATTTATGTGGCGCGTACGTATGTTGGTGGTAAATGCAAACACCGCCGACTTGGCGTGTACAAATTGCAACACTTTAGCGCACGCCGCCCACCACCACACCCCGCGGGGCAATGAGCAGAACAAAAGCAGCAACAAAACTGTTAGGTTTTGCGTTTCGGCTTACTCACCAACGGACAGCACAAAAGACGCCTTTTTTCAGTTTTTTGGAATAATTTTTAATATTTTTTTTTTGACTTCTTTTTTATTTTTTGTTTTATTAATTTTCAGAAAAGATTTTGTGGCGCATGCGCAGCAACTTAATTGCACTAGTCACTGCGTTTGCTATACAAGCCAAGCCAGCAAGCAGGTAAGCGCGCCAAGCGCCAACTTTAAAGCGTCTGGGCGTTGAAATCGATTTTCCCTTAGCGCCCTGACTCAGCAGTTTCCATTGGCGGCAGCATTTTCGGTAACTGTAAAAAGCAAGCAGCACAGAGGGCGCTGCACCGATCTAAATTTTGACCTTGCACAGCGTGTTGTCGTGTAATAAATTCCGAAAAAATGAATGCCAACTGACAACACAGACATTCAAGCATAGAAGCATAGAAGCAATAAAGCAGAGCAAATTTGAAAAAAAAATTAATAAAAAAATGTTAACTTTGGCTGCACTGAAGCCATAATACCCTTCACAGCTACATTTTTATATTTTTTATAACATAAAAGCTTTTAAAAATAGCATTTTGATTTTCATCAGTTTGTTTGTATGGCAGCTATATGCTATAATGGTCCAATCTGAACAAAGACTTCGGCTGCCTGAGACAATAATATTATTTCTCTCCGACCTTTCCCGCTTTCTCGCTTCACGGAACTTAACCCTCTCCCCAAATAAATCCACACCGACCATATTCACAAACTGTACGAAGGAATACAGACTTGACCTTAATATTGCAGTAGATGGCGTTAAGATTCCGACTGTCAATAATCCTAAAATTTTAGGTGTGACTTTTGACACTCTGTGCTCCTTCACTACTCATAAGACCCCGATTATTACCAATGTGCTGATCCGCAACGAAATCGTCAAGTCGCTAGCCGGTAGCACATGGGAAAGGAGAAAGAAACGTTGTTGGCAACTTACAAGGCAGTCGGCTGACCTGTCCTTAACTACGCCGTACCAATATGGACGCCTGGATGTAGTGACACACCGACGTGGAAGCTCCAGACCTGACTACGACAGGATGCCTCTTGATGTCTCCTATCGAACACCTTCATAGTGAGGCCCGTAAGCTCCCAGTTAAGAATCATAATGAACTCCTCTTCAAGCAGTTCCTGCAGTCCCCTGCTTGGAATGGGAGTAGGAGCCTCAAGAGGTCATTCCTCAACTACGACGCCGACATCAAACAACACGCCGACCAGACTGTCGGTCATTCGACAGCCATTCACAGTGGAGCCATCAACAGCTTCCCCGACTCTTTCTAAGTGAATGACGTACTTGGAATCAAACCACCACCCATGGATGACGTTACAACAAAAACAACAACAACAACAATAATAATCCATACCAGGTTTCCTAGAGATATCTTGTTAAATTAAAATACTTTCATGCAAGGTCTTGATTTTGATCTATCACTATGTATGATAGCTATATTCTATAGTGGTCCAATATTGGCAATTTCGAGAAATGAGCAGCGTCTTGGATAGAAAAAGAAGTATGAACGATATCTCATAAATGGAGTGACTAGTTTACGACAGGCAGACATAACTAAATCGACTCTGCTCGTCACGCTAATCATTTACGAATATACTTTATAGCATCTCCGACGTTTCCTACAAATTTCATAGCAAACTTAATATATAGTACTTTGTTCAGGGTATCAGAATTCTCAAAAGGAACAAATACATACATATATGCATATATTTTTAACGCCCAAACGTGTAAAAAGTTATAATTTTTTTAGGTGGAAAAGGCGATTGCAACGGCATCAAGGAACGGCTCAACTTGCAACAACATTTTAAAAGGTCTTATAGAAATAAATTTAAGGAAAAAAATGCTGCTGATAATTTATACCAATAATAATGTCATGATTGACAAAGGAATAAGCAAATGAAAAAGCAAAAATGCTGACAAAAAAATGCAAATGCGTGCTTATGCCATTAGTGCCCTGAATTGGCGTGGCTGTCTGTCAGCATATGCAGACCCCGTTGTGTGTATGGTCCAAATAAGTCGACATTTATTCGCGTTTTTATTATATGATTTGCCTTCTGCCCAGTTTTCCATATTTTCCAGTCTTTGTAGTGAACCAGTAAGTTATAAATATTTTTATTAAAGGAAAGATACAACAAAAATGCAATTTTACTTATGCCTTTATTTACTTGCATAGCCTTAACAGGTTACAAAGGTTAAAGGCGATGCCCAAAACTGTTTGGCAATGTTGCTCTAAATGCTTGCAATACATGCATATACTACACCCACACACACACATATCCATGTTCATATTAGTATTTAGCGATTACCATGCATTGTGCACTCGAAGTGCATGAAATATGAGTCGTTTATATACACTACATGCCACTCGCTTGAACTTAAGAATTTATCTTATGAAGTAATATGGATATTACAATAAATAATTGTTCATGAGAGTAAGCAAATTTTGACTGCAAGCAAATAGTTACACGCTTTGGCGGTATGACTCAAAGGCAGTTGAACCGTGTAACAGAAATTGTCAGAAAATAAAATAAAATTATGTTGAAAGTAGTGAAAATAAAAGCAAAAGAAAGCCCACAGAACAATGGGTAACAAAGAAAACAACGTTTGGACAGAAAACGACCTATGTAGAGTGAAGAAAATATAGCAGTCCTAGCTAAGAGTGTACTCGAAGACAGTGGAGAGTCGATTCGGTGGCGCTGACAGCAACTCGGATTGACGTATGGAACAATTTTGCGCATGTTACATAAGCCGCTAGAGCTTTCCAAGCGATATCGCTTCGCTCTATGGGCTCTTAAAAAGTTCCAATGGGTATGTAAACAAGCAAAATTTGGGACGAAGAGAAACCTGAAGAGATTCAAGAGAAACCTACGACTTAGTGTGGTTTGTGCACTGGTGGAATCATCGATCCATATTTCTTCAAAAATTATGGCGGTGAGAACGTAACCGTCAATGGCGGCTGTTCTCGCGCCATGATAACCGACTATTTGATGCCTGAAATTGAAGCTCTTGATCTCGGTGACATTTAGTTTCAACAAGACGATGCCATTTCTCACACATCGCATTCATCAATAGATTTAATGAAAGAACGCTTAGGTGAGCAGATAATTTCACACTTTGGGCCGGTCGATTGACCACCAATATCGTATGATATCACACCGTTAATCAAGCCTTCGTAGCCGCGGCCAACATTTGAAAGAGATAATCTTCAAAATAATAAATGCCAAAGAATGTTCTTTCGAATTATAATAAAAATTCCTATTTAATTTGAAGTTTCTGTGTTCTTTAAAAAAGTAGGGGACCACGAAATGGATCACGAATTCGAAAATTCTTCGAAAACATGTTATAAGTTGATAAAATGTTGCGAATAAGGAATAACAAAGATACGAGAACCGGCTTACTTGTTAAGAACCATCTGATCAAATATGACCCGGACTGGTCGACCAACAATTTATTCTTAGATTGGTACAATCTCTCTTATGTTCGTGCCAAGTTACATATCAATTAGCGTGCGTTTGGCAGCTGTCCATTTGAACAACGAGCTTGCTTGCATTTTTGTGTTTCCAAAGAAATCAAGGCAACAGAATTGTTGAAAATGTTGCAAAGTGATTTAGGCAAAGCAATCAGGGAAGGTCGTGAGTCATCCAAAACTTGCCTCATGTGAGTCTTCCAACAGCCTCTTTTAATAACGACAACAATGAAAAAGTTAACATCGCTTGAAGTGATGCTTGAAAATCGTCATGTTGGCAACCGAAAGAAAACATAGGACACAACAAATGTTGGTTAATGTCTTGGGTACGAAGTGTGCCAATGCTAAACATGCACCGAAAGACCTTAATCTTTTGCAAAAAAGAGATGTTGTGATGCTACATTTATCAAACGCATTATTACTGGTAACGAGGCAATAGAGGACGACTAACTTAAGGGATAAGAAATTATAAACTTAAAAACAAGTCATAACGAGAAATCTGATTAAAAGCTTCGAAATATTTCGAAAAACTGAACTGAACTTCAATATTTTCAAAACAAATCTTGTTTTTTTTTTAACTTTCCAAAAATTCGACCTTTTCAGGGTGCACCTTAACAATAGGCACATTAAATCAGGATTGCTAAAAGTTATAAGCAAAAAATCAGTGGGTTTCGAGTGCACAGTTTTTATTGATTGAGGTAAATAACTACTGTTGGCGCTGGAGCTTTCGGAAAACCGCAGTATCTTACGCAATTAGATACATCGACAGAGTTTCTAGATGAAATTTCTTTCAAGATTGATTTTGAAGCGCTTTGTAATAATAAAAATGAATTACAAATACAAACAAATGGTTTTTAGCTTTAACAAATCGACAAACAATTAAAAATTATAAATATGAATCTCATATCAACTTACTTATATCTACAATTCTATTCTTCGACTCGATCACTACTCAACTCAATGGAAATATGCTAAGAAAACAATGATTCCGAAACCTAAGAATATATTGATTATTCCCAATGGAGTCCAATCAATTTTGTTATGTTGTCTTCAGATATATTGCAAATAAAATATACAGTAAAAAATATCAACCCAAAATCTCACATTGACAATTTTTCGGGTGGGTCGCTCTCCTTTCACTACAATTTGGGTCTAATAAAAAAGAAACTAGTTAATTTATGTTTGAGGCACCAATATTTATTCAAGTAACTGCAATAAGAAATAAAATCGATGATTTATATGAGTTCGTGTTGCAAGATTGACACATAACACCTGCTCCATCTACGCCAGTTCTATTGCGTGCAACTTCACACGTGGAAAGGTCAAGGGAAATTATTTTTACAACCTTTACGACACACAACGCCCAAAACAGTAACGGAATAGTAGCAAACAAAGGGAACGCTAGCAAATACAGAAAAAACGAATTTGCTACATTGTGGCAAGATCATTAAAACAAGTGAAAATTTCAGCGCTAACAAGAGCGCAGCTGCCACAATTAAGATAAAGCAGTGAGCTAATGGCTTTCAGTGTGTGAAAAGCCGACAACATCTATTTTTTAAGTACCTCAGTACAATTTTATTACTTTTTTAGCGGGTCCATGTCGAGCTTGGCATACAATAGTTGCATAAATTAATTTCATTTCTTTTCATTTCACTTTCAACGCAAAACAATGCAACAAAGCTCCGCGCTAAGCATAAGATCCCAAGCTCTGGTGGCTAAGCTGGATATTTTTTTTAGCCCTGCCAGCACCTATTTGCTTGTTTATGGTATTATTGTGGGAATGCGGGAGCGAGAAAAGGTTGCTTCTGTTGGTGCGAGGGTGTACAGTGGCAATAACTGTCAGCAACTGTCTGCCACAACTTTTAACTGTGGCGCTGTGGCGCCTCACCGCCAATCATTTCCATGCTTTCTTTCTGCGAGCGTAGCATTCATATTTTCCAGCAGCATAGATCCATTCATTAGCCGCCCATCAATCATGTGATTATATTCTCATGCACACTTTTTATTAAGAGCGAATTCTCTTGTAAAATATTTTTCGCCCACTCATTTCATATTCAATGGCAATTATTGTTGAAGAAAAACTATTTCTGTTTCTAACACAAAAACCGCAGATCACAGGCGCATGCAACCTCTGCAACACTCATTACAATCATAGACAGCAAAATGCACTCTGGTGCTTGAGAAAGTGCGCCACCGTAAAGCCATCGCGGTTGACAATGAAGCGAAGGCAGTGCCAGGCGAGAGATGCACAAAGTTCACACGAAGCACACCGCACATATTTGCATAGAAGTGCATGTAGTTATTACTTGGATGCTTTTGCTTTGCATTTTCTTCGAATTGCTCTCGATTTTTATGGCGACAACGCAGCCCACAAATGACATATGAGAGCAGTGAAAACCGCGAAGTCAACTGGGCGTTCGTTTCAGCGAAAAAGAAGGTCACACACTAGTGAAATTATTTACTCGCATGCAAGCTCACTCACTACACACTCACATACAGCATATGTATGTGGTAGAAAATGCATACAAAATTGCTAATAAATCTCTATATATATGTATGTGTGTGTAGGAGATCTCATTATTGTTCAAGCAATGCATAATTTTTGCACAGATTTCTCAGGTATGCAAATATAAATAAGAAAATAAATTCATTTTATTTACAACTTGGAAATGGGAATGACAGAAACTCGACCAAATGTCGCCTTTTTGAAAATAATGTGTGTGAGGGAGGTGTAGCGGTACAAGATCTAGAGTCGATCACTGATATTCTTTTTGTTGTTATACCATTTCATTCTTCTCACAAACGAAAAAATGGTTAGTGATCCAGAACAGACTCTAAGATTTCAGCCAATACCCCAGTTCACCCTTGAATAGCTGCAACTAGCAGAAAGAAAGCTCAAGGCCAACAATTCATCCGGCCCGGATGGGATCCCAGCAGAAATCGTGAAAATAATCATTGCTGAGCAATCAGCAGTACTATTGAAAATGTACAACGCCTATCTCGAAGCCGGAATATTCCTTGATGCCTGGAAAAAGCAACGGTTGGTACTAATCAGTAAGGGAAAACTTACAATGCTTGACACAGCTCTATGACAGGCTACTTAAACCCAGACTCGAATGGGCTACCAACGAAGCTGAAGGACTTTCCCTAGACAACCCGACTTTAGACACGGCAGATCAACTCTAGGAACTATAAAATGCGTCATTGAAAGTGTAAAAGCCGCACAAAAGAATAGTGTTGCTGGCGACTTTAAACGTTCGAAACGCGTCAACAGCGCTATATGATAAATGATATGATCGACGCTCTCGAAAAAAGCTTTAAAATCCTCGACTACCTCGGAGCTGTGGTGCGGGGAGCTACCTTAGTAATAGAAAACTGCCGTACCAAACTAGAATGGGATCACGACAAATAGTGATCACGTCAGAAGCAGCACACGGATCCATTCCAGGCCCAGACTTGTGGAACATCACCAATGAAACTCGAAATTCCAGACGAATCGTACTTAATTAGCTACGCGGACGACATTGTAGCAGTAATTACAGAAAATGACAGAAGAAAGGCGAAAAAAGCTTTATCAGGTCATGCAAGCATGGCTCGGCACACAACCTCCAATAGCCTCAATAAGCACATACTCCTCGAAATACAAGTAAGTATGCAAACGACTACGGATATATTTAGGACACAAAAAACGCAATAGAGCAAATAAAGATAAAATACAGTAACAACATGGCAATAAAGATGGAAGAATGAGAGTCGGCAGATGGACGGCCAGACTAATAAAAGATCTAAACTTATGGACAAGCCGTAAATTTGGAGAAGTCGATTTTTACACAACGCAGCGGTCACGGATACTTCAAAAAGTACCTCCACAGAATGGGAAAAGTCGGAGAACGGTCATGCCTGTACAACGACGCGGCAGAAGACGACGCTGAACACACATTCTTTGAATCTGTGCGATGGCAACGAGAACGCAACGCCGTAGAAGACCTGGTTAGCCCAATAAATGCGGACAATTTAATAAGCGTCATCATATATGAACATCATATCCTCTGACTACCATTTTCTTCGGTCGATGCAGAACGGCCTCACTCTAAAAAATGGAAAAAACTTTGAACAGCGAATATTATATGCCTTAGAAAATAATTTATACCAAATTTCGTAAATATATCTTGTCAAATGCAAAAGTTTTCCATACCAGCATTTGACTCCGATCATTCAGTTTGAATGGCAGCTATATGCTACAGTAAGCGAATCTGAATTTCTGCAGATATTACATTATTTTAACAAACAATAACTCACACCAAATTTCGTGAAGATACGTTGTGAAATGTGATATTTTTAAATACAAGAACTTGATTCCGATCGTTCAGTTTATATGGCAGCTATATGTTATAGTGGTCCGATATCGGCCGTTCCGACAAATGAGCAGCTCTTGAAGAGAAAATGACGTTTGCAAAAACTGAGAGACTAGTTCGTATATATACAGACAGACGGACGGACAGACGGGCATGGCTAAATCGACTCAGCTCAACATACTGATCATTTGTATATGTATATACTTTATAGGGTCTCCGACGCTTCCTTCTGGGTGTTACAAACTTCGTGACAAACTTAATATACCCTGTTCAGGGTATAAAAAGAATACTAACCTTAAATAAATTTGGCTACTATTACTATGTCTCCACGACTGAGGCCTATTTTGAAGACAAATTGTACCACAATAGTGATATTAAATTTAATATCTTCAGCCAAAATATATATTTTTGATAAAACATTATTTTTCTTCAAAACGATACGAACTTTTTGGTCTAAGTCGATTTGAGTATAGAATTTGCCTGTTCCGAAAATCTCATATCGGAAGTGAAATGCCGTTCTTCTCTAACGAGGGATATATGGACGGTAGAAGGTTGTTGCCAAGGGCTTATCATTACCTTGAGCTTTACTTGAGCTTTC
Organism: Bactrocera neohumeralis; assembly: GCF_024586455.1. Taxonomy (NCBI): domain Eukaryota; kingdom Metazoa; phylum Arthropoda; class Insecta; order Diptera; family Tephritidae; genus Bactrocera; species Bactrocera neohumeralis. The sequence goes on along the minus strand of NC_065922.1, from coordinate 33,978,338 downwards.
CACACCACTATAGTATTTTTTAAGCAGAAGTGGCTGCAGTTAAGCTAGCGGTAGAAGTACTGAAGCACGGAAGTGCAGTTTCATTCAGAGAAATGTGCATTAAATCCGTAGATCAGCTATACTGCCCTTACGGTCGCACGGTCACTCAAGGATAATGAAGGAGTATCTGACTCCACAAGCATTAGCTTCAAGTTACTTAGATAGCAGAATGATTCGGATGCCTGGTCATAATAGCTCAAACTGGAAAGCTGATGAGCTCGCAAAAAAAGAAAGACATTTTAGTACTGGCTCTGAGGACTTTCGTGCGCTCAGCAAGCATTGGTTAACAACGAACATTTGTCCGACAGTGATATTTTTCTGGTTCAAAGTGGAACGGAAGAGGTCTATTGAATTACTTGCTCTTAGCATTTCACCGCAATGATAAAAGTTCTCACTGTACACTGTCTTATTGGGTCTCACACGGTACATCTTACACTATCCAATTTTGGTTAGATTAAGGCTGAAGGGGGGCTGCTCAAAAGGGGAGTGCTATCCCCCCTATATGGAGTCTTGTCGTGGACGACCTACTAGTATTGCTAACTGACGAAGAGGTTTAAACCTGGCAAAAGGGTAGTGTAGTGGGGTTGAGTTGAACATCAACACCTCTAAGGCGACCATCGTTCCGTTCCCGGCCTCAGGAACCTTACAGTTGGGTGCAGAGAGGTAGAGATTACCAACATGATCAAATATCTTGGTCTCACGCTGGATTTCACACTGCGATGGAAGCAGCATGTTGACCTGACCTTGGTCAAGGCCACTAAAACACTAATGGTTTGCAATCGGCTGGCTGGAAAATTCTGAAGCTGCAAGACAAGGATCGTTAGGTGATTGTACACCATGATCGTGCGATCGATAATCACGTATAGGGTGGTGGCCTGGGTTTCAAAAGCTTCATAGTCTTCGGTAGGGCTCCAACTATCGAAGCTGTAATGACTTGCATATATCTACATATCCGGTGCAATGTGCACTTGTCCGACGGCAGCACTTGAAGTCATGCTTGAGTTCACACCGTGATCGGTCAGGTAGTCAAGCACACACTTCTACAAATGACAGCAGAAGGGTGTGGCAGAGGTAAGGTAATCTCGTTCCAGCGGATGAAATAGTTAAGTGGTAATATATCATTGGCCCTTCCTTCAAGAGCCAGCATTACTAAAAGGGTTAACTTCACCAAAAAGTTCAAGGTTACCGTTGGCAGCAAGACCAAATGGAATGATTCTATTCTCGAACAACTGCTTACGGATAGTACGATCAAGTGGTACACTAACGGTTCGAAATGTCGGAAGGAATCGGTGCAGAAGTCGCAAGACCACGCACCAAGCTCTCCATGGGAAGCAGGTTTAAATGTGCAATCAACCTCCCTAGGAATAAACTCAGACTACTGGTAGCATTTTACACTGCCCACTGCAAGCTGAAGAAGCATTTACACAACATGATCCTAGCTTCTTGCGTAAATTTCCGGCTCTGCGGCAGGGAGCCTGAAACACCAGAACACCTGTTAGTTGACTGCACAACAGTCTGCAGACCCAGGCTTAAGGCTCTTGGATCCATGTTTTTAAATAGGGATTACATAGCCCCAATAATATCTAGCACTGAAAGAGAGCACAATATACCTTAGGTCGCAGTGCAATTCTCATTTATTTATCTATCTATCTATCTAGATTGAGGCTGAAGTACTCTCTCAGTACTCATACCTTCTACGAACCAAGCACAGTGGCTGCAATTGTTGTTAGCCGCCTAAATTTTTTTTTTTACAGCCCCAAGACACTACAATTACAACGAACCGAAGACTTCGGAATAAATAAAATCATACGATTGGCAGAACATCTTAATTAAAAACGATATCACATCAATATCATTAGGTTCTTGTAACGTGCCTGTAATACTCAGAAGTCATGGAATCTCAAAGTGTGTCAATTTTTAAAATCAAAATTCATAAAAATTCTAACAAAATAATGAAAAATAAAATTCGACTTACCAACACAGTTGAAATTAGGATGCCAGTTCACTCAAACTTTTTTCTGTGCCTTATTTCTGAACCTTTTCTTCTTTCTTTTATGCATTATTTTCTCTCTTTTTACACACAAACACACACTATTTCGACTGACCACATAGCCAGTGGCAACGGGCAGTGCATACATAACTGCAATTTTAGCCATACACAACCACACATTATTTTTTTTCTTTTCCTTACAGTCAAAACCGATATTTACACAATTTTGAAGGCTAGAAAGAAAAGAAAAAAAAAACAAAAATTTATAAATAATAACTCAAAAAGTAAAAAATTTTGAAAGGAAAGATAATTTAGTAAATAGTAATTTAGGAAATAATAATTTAACAAATAATTTTGTAAAAAAATAATAAAATTATATAATTAAAAGTTGTTTAATTTTGTATAGTTAGTATTTAATATAGCATAAATTGCTTGAAATATTCAAAAAAAAATTTTTTCAAAATAAAATAATATATAATATAAAATAAATAAATTTCTTTGTCAAATATTAATAGCTCAAAATTTCCAAAAAAAATTTCATTTAAAACCCTATTCAGCACTATCTTTTTGCTCAGCGGACCCCAATTGGTTTTATAAAAAAAAAAAACAATATTGCCTTTAAAAGCTCCACTTCCCACTACGAGGTAAAAGTAATATTAATTAAAACAAAAAAATTCCATACATTTTTCTTTTAAATATTTTTATGTATTTTTTCCATATTTTTACTTCATTTATTTTCATTCATTCATTTATTATATGTAATACTTTTATCTTTTTTCATTTGCATATTTTCATAATTTTAATTATTTTTGTTTTTTTTTTTCTTCATTTATTTAGCATATTTACTCTATTACTCCAAACACATTTTGGTATTTCAAGTAATGTATGTTGTTGTTGCTATGTGTGTGTGTTATTTTTTTTTGCCTTTAAATTTACTTCGTACGCCAAGCTCTCCCGCCGCAAAACGCCTCTCTCAGCCGCTCATCCAACATACATGTACATATGTACTCACATTGCTAGCAGAAAATTTTCAATATTTTTTTTCGTTTTTTTGCTTTTTCAATTTAAATTTAATTTTAATTATTAACTTTTCTATGCATAATTTGAAATACACTGTTGTTCTTGTCCAGATCGTTACAACTGCGAAAATCACTTAATTTTGTTTTTTAATATATTTAATATAGATTACTTTAGTTCTTAATAAATTGTACGTATGCATATGTGTGTGTGTTGTGAGTGTACAAGTGTTTATGTGTGTGTGTGTGTGTACAAGTGTGAATGTGTGTGTGTGGTTTTTTAGTATTTTTTTTGTTAAATCATTACTGCAGTATTTTTTGCTGTGTTTGGTGGCATTTGTTTTTGTTGTTTCTTATTTTTATGGTAAGCCATTTGTCTTGCTGGCACTGCTGAGCTGCCATTTTTGCTACAATTCAGTTAAACTTTTTTAATGCTTTACTATTGTAGTTACTACTATTTTTTGTTTGTTGCCTGTAAGTAAGTCTATGTTTCGTCTTTTTTGATATATTTAACAATCAAGAAGTCTTCCATAACTAGAATTTTTATTTTTTGGATTTGAGTTTCATAATTCTGTTTTTATTTTATTTTTTTATTATTGCACTAGTGTTTTTCCTTTTAATATGCAATTATTTACTGCGCTAACACTGTTGTTGTTGTTGTTACAATATTAAACTTTAATTTTAATTGTTTGTTTTTGTTTTGTTAATCTGAGAGAGGAAGAGAAAAGTTCGATATATACTATGTATGTATGTATGTTAGCATGTAACTATTTGCTGTTGCCTACGGTTTTTGTTGTTGCATTCTTCGCTTCGTTTTAGTTTTTTATGAGCGTGTGTATGTATGTTTTTTTCTGTTTTATAATTTTTATTTTTTTTTTTGCTGCAAACTCGGATTTTTTGCCAACATGTCATTTTTATATTTTCGTTTTATTTATTTGTTTTTGTTTGTTTGCAAAGTTATTAGCCGCCTATTAGAAAACATCTACAAATTGTTAAAATTAATTTATTTCTCTGTTGTTATACTTTTTCACATTTATTTTCATTGTAAGTATGCGTAAATTACTTGCAGTTTGGCTTTTTCTTGATTGAGTGGTTCAATGGATTCGCAAAATTCTTTTCATTTAATATTTAATTTAAAAATTACACAAGTGTCTATTTTTATTTTTTTGTCAGTTATTTTACTTAGTTTTACACTTCATTGTTCTATGTTGATTTATTTTTGCTTTTGCTTTGTTAATTTACTGGATTTGCTTTGGAAGTTCTTTCTTTTTTAAATATGTATATTACAAAATACTTAAAGTTTTAGTTTTCACTTCTTTTTTGTTGTTATCATTTATTATTGATGAATGAAATCTTCAAAAGTATTTATTTAGTTTTTTGTGTTATGTGATTTGTATGTTTGTTGACCATTTTATGTGTCTGTCTGTTGATTTGCTAGTGTTTTTCATCACGCTTTAATTACATATGAACAATTTACAGTATGGCCTTATGAAAAAATAATTTATTCGTTGTAATTACTTTTGGTATACTATCATATGCGAAAGTTTTCGTTTTCCAAATTTTCGAAAAGTGGACGATGTTGATGTTAATGATGATGTGAAATACTAAAATTGAAAATTACAACAAAGTTGGAAAAGCAGGAAGAAAAAATAAAAATAAAATAAAACAAAATTAAAAATATAATAAAAAAATATAAAAATAAAAAATAACAATAAAAAAATGATAGTAAAATATGAAAAATAAAATATACAAAGATTTAAAAAAATTTTAAAAAATATAAAAATAGTATAAAAAAAATATTTGAAAAAATTTATAAAATTTACAAAATATCAAAATAACAAAAACAATTAATAAAAAATCATATAAAATAAAATAAACACTAACTGAAAGAAATAAATACAACCTAAAGTAAAACGAAACAACAAAACTTAAAATTATGAAATAAAAAACTAGCATTATACAAAAAAATTAATATATGTAAAAATATATTAAAAGATATATAAAAAACTTATATAAAAAAAAAATATTATATGTAATAATATTAATAAATTAAGGAAATATTATAAAAAAATTAACAGTCCAAAATTAATTTCCAAAAATTAAAAAAAATATATAAAAGCGAAAAAATAAACAAATAATTAAAATTGGAAACAAGTTAAAATTGAAAAAAAAAAATTAAAATTAAAATAAAAAAAAATAAAATAAAAAAATTAAATTAAAAAAATCTAAAAAATTTAAAAAAAATTAAAACAAACTAAAAAATTTAAAAAATTAAAACAAACTAAAAAAAATTTAAAAAAGATTACAAATTAAAAAAGTCTATAAAAAATTTTTTTAAAAGTAAAACAAAAATGTAAAAAAATTAAAAAATTATAAAAAAAAATATTAAAAAGTATAAAATATATAAGAAAAATACTAAAAAAAGTTAAAAAATAAAATTCTATATAAAAAATAAAGGAAAAAATAATAATAACAAAAATAAGAAAAAACGTTAACTTCGGCTCCACCGAAGCTAACTGGCGGATTTATTAACGCATAAAGGAGTATAAAAAAGTCCGTATCCTAGTTTTGATCGATCAGTTTTTATGGCAGCTATATACTATAGTGGTCCGATCTGTACAATTTTTTTTTCTTTTAGATTGCAGCATTGTCTTGGACATTAAACCCATGCCAAATTTCGTGAATACGTCGTCAAATAAAAAAAGTTATCCATACAAAAACTTGATTTTGATCGGTCGCTTTGCATTGCAGCTTTGTACATATGTATGTATAAGCTTTAGTGGTCCGATGTGAACATGAGATTATAGCATTGCATTATCGGACGCCCAACTTCGTAAAGATACTTGTTCAAATTGAAAATTTTTCCATGCAAGAACTTAATTTTGGTCGTTCAGTTTTTATATCAGCAATATACCATAGAGACCGCATATTGGTGATTCCGAAGAATGAGTTGCTCCTTACGGAGAAAAAGACATGTACAAAGTTTCAGAGCGATATTTCAAAACTTGAGGGACTAGTTTTTAGTATTTACAGATAGACAGACGCATCCGGCTTAAACGACTCAGCTCCTCGCCATAATATATACTGTTTAGGGTATAATAATAACAAATATTGAAGAAAATACTGAAAGAAAAATACAGCGCTGCAACTAAAACATGTTGTAAAAATATGCTGTAACAGAAATGAAAAAATAAGCACTTAAAATTTTAAATAAGAACAGAAAATAAATTTGAATAGAAGAGAACAGTACTCAAACATTTTTTTCTGCCTCTGCTAAAACGACAATTGTTTCCGAATTATTTTATTTTCATTTTTTGTTTGTAGTTTTAATATTGGCAACCTTACAACTGGGCAACAGAAATAATATAAATGCATTGAGCAATGCAATTTATTCTGCTGCCGCTAGTCATTGCCTGTTTCTGTTTAAATTTGCTGGATTCTGTTTCTGTTTTGAATTCTGTTATGCAGCACAATTCTCATCAGATTCATATGAAATTTAAAAAAATAACTAGATAAGAAAAATGTGCTTACAAACAAATAAAATAAGTTTTGAAACAAAAATATACATACCTGTACAAACAAAATCAACAAATAAATTATTTGCAAATAACACAAACTGAAAACAGAACGAAGCAATTTTTGTACAAAAAATATAATCGAAGACAACTGTGTATTAAAATGGTTGATGAAAATAATTTAACATACTTTTAGGCGTTGAATATTTCAATACGACGTTGGTTTTGAACATAAATTTTACTTTTTCGGCATCTCTGTAGCGGAAGCAAACAAACGAACGCACAAATAAACGGAGTGACACAGGTAGAAAATATTTAAAAATTTTTAGGCATTTTTTATTTAAAATAAAAAAAATAAACGCTTTCATTTATTCAATGTTGTTGCTGCTTTTATGTATGTTTGTAATTTTTATTACTGTTTTCTTGCGGTTAAATGTTTTATAATTTCGCAGTAGTTAAAATTTATTGTTTGCCTTTTTCTGCTTCTCCTCTTTGTAAGATAATTTGCATTTTGCTCGTTTTGTTGCTAATTTTTTAAACGTTACTGTACTAAAATGTAGTTTCAAAAGGACCTCCAACGTTTCAGGCATGCATATACATATGTGTATATGTAAATATTTATATATATTTACTTTAATTTTTATTTTTTGTTTTCCAGTTTGCTTTGCTTCATTCATACATACACATTACTTTCGCAGTTGCCTAAATTGTAAATTTATTGTAACTGTTATTAATTTTAATGTGTATATGTTATAGTTTTTTTTATTAGTTAGCATAAATCCTAAGAATGCTTATGTATTTGACGTGAATGTGTATATATGTACATATATATATATGTATATGAATGTATGTGTATGCGTAATGTTGTTTTTACAATTGTTTGTAGGTGTGGCTGTGTGTGTGCGCGTATGTTTGTAATTCGGAGTGTGAAGTTTGTTGCTGCAATGTTTTGTTGTTTTTGTTTTTTCATCGATTCTATATATATCCATATATTTTAAATTAAATTTACTTGTTTTCATTGTATATACGTAGGTTTATTTTAATTTAATCCGACATGCTATATTTTTTCCATTTAAATATTAATTAATAATAACTATTTTTTAAGTTATAAATTTCAATGTAATAATATTGTTATATTTAATGTTTAATATTTATAATTTTTATTGTAATTAAATTTATTTTATCCAATCCTTTCAATCTGCAACACCACATTCAACTCACTTGATTTAAGAATTAATTAATATAGTATAATAATAATAGTAAAATACTCAACAAATATTTGATTTCAGTTTTGTTTTCCACATTTGTTATTATTATTTTGTTATTATTATTTTATTTTTATTATTTTTATTATTTTTTCAATAACTTTGTATCTGTTGCGCGGAAATTTTTTAATATAAATATTTTTTTTTTTTATTTTTTTTTTGCAACACAAGCGCTTAACTATAACTATTTGTTTTTGTTGGTGTTTATTGTGTTGTTTCGTATGAGAAATGCAAATTTAGTAAGAAGGATATGAAGAAGTGGGAAATTTTGATTCAAAATAAAGTAAATATAGTCAAAATATAAAAAATTTGGAAACAAAATTAATTTAAGCAGTAATCATTAAATATAATGAAAATTATAATGAGAAATTCAATAATTATTCAACACAATCATCAAAAAACTCTTTTTTTAATTTAACTTTCAAATAAAATTAATAAAAGCATAAAAAATTACTCAAAAATTTTTAATTTAAATTTAATATAATTAGATTATAAAATGTCGATTTAGATTTAATGGATCTAAAAACTGTTTTTCTAAATTTTTGCATAAATATGAGAAAATATTCTAAAAATTACTAAAAAAAATAAAAAAAAGTATACAACAAAATTATAAACAAAAACTAAAAAAAAAATATTAAAATTATAAAAATATATATAAACATTAAAAAAAAGATATATAAATATAAAAATTAAATATTAATAAAAACAAAAATTAAAAAAAAAAATTTAAATATTAACAAAAATAATAAAAAAATATAATAATAAATATAATAAATATTATAAAAAATTTCTTAATAAAAATGATAATAACTATAAAATAAATATTAATAAAAATAAAAATTTAAACTCACAAATCGCAATATATGTACATATTTAAATGAAACCTTGTCAAGTTAACTCCTAAATATGCGCAATCTCAACAACAACAACAACGCAAATGACATCAACAAAAACCACCACCAACTTAACCATTTAAGGAAACGAATATATCAGTCAAAAGCAAATAAATAATTCAAAGCAACATGTTGTCAAGCTAAGAATTCGCTAATACAAATACATATACATATGTACATATATACATATACAAAGCGCCTTGTTCGTTAAGCTCTCCAAACGACAGGAGGCCAGAAGTACATGTTGGACGCATTTGCGCCTCACGAAACACAATGCGAGCTAATACTATGCAACAACAACAAAGCACAAAAAATAAAAGAAGTCCTACACGAAACCGGTTTTTTTTACATTAAAAAAGAGAAATTGCGCATCGCCACTAACTGGTTTTGTTTTACACAATATTTGCCTTTTGGCGTCGAAAGAAAATCGCGAAATCGAAAAAGAAAATAATTGTATGGAAAGAACAACAAATAATACATGCAAACTAAAGACGTTAGCACTAGCACGCACTGCTTACCCGGCACGGCACGCGGTGTAGCGCTTTAGCAATGCTCAACCCTGAAATAACCTCAAATAACGAATATTGCCTCTTTCTTTTGTCACTCTGGACGCTTACGCTAGTGCATAGATTTATAACAATTGCACGTACCTACAAAGGTAACTATGCGTTCGATTTATGCTTTGGCGTCTTAACATGTTGTTAATGTTGCTGTTGTTGTAGTGGTTATTGTTCACAGTGTTGGTACGACGCTTGCATGTTTTTACGTTTTTTTTGTGGATTTTTTTCGCTTTTAATTACACATACATATAATTTTATGTTATTACAGATTTTATTTTTATTTTTGTTTTTTGTTTCTTCTGCTATACGCTTCTTTATTACATACATACTTGCATACTTATATATTTTTTAACGTCCTGTTTGTTTTGTGGTTGTTTTGCATTGTTTTATTCACTTGTTTATTGTAATAAACTATTTTTAGTGGTAATAATATTAATAATAATAACTAAAACTATAAATATTCTTGTTGTTTGTTTTACTTTAAATAATAGTTTAGGTTTAGGTTTTGTTTTTGATTTTTGTTTTCAAAATTTGCATCGTTTTTATCAATATTTTGCTTTATTATTATAGATGTATTTTTCATTTTTTCACTTACGCATTCCTTTCATTAATTATGTGTTTCTTCCATAGCATAAACATTTTTATTATTTTTGTGTATTTTATGCTGTTCTCTATTCATCAATAGTTAATTGTTAATAATTAATTAATAATAATAATAATATAATATAATAATAATAATAATAAAATGTGGCTTGCGGCTGGCTCAGCTCACCCGCTGAGCACCGCGCATACCCAACCACACCCCCGCACTGGCTATATTAGCCATCATATTTATCATATCTAGAGCATTCGTTTTTCTTGCGCTTCGCAACGCTTTCACAAATTCTACATTTTAACTTATAATTAGTTGCATTTCTGTTCTCACTTATGCGATATTTGCAGTTATCGCTTTATACTTTTATGTTTTTTTCTTTTTGTTTTTTTTTCGCCGCTTTCTCACTTTCTTTCCTATATGTCTATATATATATATATATATATATCATTACAATCATCTTATGCTTATGTAGATTTCTATATATTTATATTCATATTTATATATATATATATATATATGTATAATGTAGTATGTGTGAGTTAATGCTAATTAGAAATAATCCTAAGTTTGCGTGCGCGATTACGTGTTGGTTTTCCTAAATGTTCTTGTTGTTAATATTATTTTCTTGCTGCTGCTGACGCGTTTTATTGTTTTTGTATTTTATGCTTATGTTTTTGTTTTTGTGTCTATTTTAATTTTGAATTCTGTTTTCTTCATCATTTCTCTCTGAACGTATTCGCACCGTTTCTCAACAATATACAATTTTTTTTTTTTGGAACTCATGCATTCCATAGCTTAACCTAGGCATTACCGCAAATGCTACTGATATCTTCTGCTATACGTTTGTTATACTTGAATTTCTATGATTTGATTCCAACGCTTCGCTTGCTTCGTGCACTTTTTTTAAATTTATTATCGAATTTTAGTGCACATTATTTAGTGTGGCATCTATTGCGTGCTCACAGCGACGTAGTGTGTCGTAATCGCGTTTATGTAACATAACTAAGAACAAAATGAAATCATTTTCTAACTTTTCGATATTCGAAAATTGTCAAAATTTGTAATGAAATAATGAAATTCGTGGAAAAAACCAACGCCTATTGTTACATACAAATTAATACCGATTCGCGTGTACAACACACCACCGCAACACCGCGCGAAAGCTCAACTGTTTAATCATTTAGTTAATATTACTGTACAATGTTTTGCAACTTATTTGTAAGAAAAAAAGGAAACTTAATAAGCTATTTTAAAACAAAAATGCAAACCGTTTGGCATTTCAAAGGCATTTCAAGGCTTTTATATAACGATTTCTATATATAAAATAGCACAACAAAATGAAAATTTAACGCAAGTAAACATGCATTTTTCCCGATAGCATTCAAACGACTATTTGACGAATGTTTTTAGTAAAAACTTTTTATCGATCGTGTTTTTTTTTACTCTAACCATCTTGAAGCCAACGTCACATATATTTTTCATACGCCGACTGCTGCAAACGTGCATATTTTTTGAAATTTTCTTACACAATAAACAAATTTAGCAACGCTAAATGCAGTAAGCGCACAGTTTGAAGTGAAAAAATTATATATGTATTAAAAATGTTCATGCATTCAGCAATTTGAGACTCTCAACTATCCATTTACCGTTTTTAGCGTCGCAAACACAAGCGTATGTCAAGCGTGCCGCACTGCTGATCTAACATTTGCTGCACTATCATTTGCATTTGACAAAATTCAAGTATATTATCACATTTTCTTGGTTTTTTTTTTTTATAATAATTTTGATACTTATGCTTTTACGAAAGTCACCGAGTCAAGCATTTGAATATATATGTATTTACTAATAATCACTTACAGCCAGCAACACTTATCGCGCACAACTCTTGCCGCCATCGAGCATCATGATTTTTTCTTGGTTTTTATTGTTTGCTTGTTGTTTTTTACAAGTCTTGTTTGCGGCAGTGTTGATGCTGATGATGATGTCTGTTGGGCGACGTTGTTGCTTTCAGTTGACGATTAATTGCGCTAATGCTGCTGTTACAGCGACCGCTGCTATGCTGTGCCATAGTTCGTTCTCTGCCAGCTGCGACACATTGTCGTCGTCGCTTGATATGACGCTGCGGCTGTGTGGCGATGTTGTTGGTGGTGGTGATGCTATTGTTATAATGCTCTGGACCAATTGTTGCTGATGTGTTATTTACTGCGTTTTTTCTATGCGTGTAGACGCAAATTTGCGTATTCTCCAAGACTGTTGGCTCCATGGACGCGATCGGCTCGCCAGACGTTAACATTTTAATGCTATTATTACTTTGATTGCAATTGCTATTGTTGTATGTAGTGTTGTGATGGTGATTATTTTGGTTGTTATTGTAGTTGTTGTTGTTGTTGGTATTGTTCTTATTACTGCTGTTGTTGCAATTAAAATGATATTTACGACTTTTGCTGCTACAATAAATGTTGCTGTTGTTGTGGTTACTACTGCTATTGTTGTTGTTGCTGCTGTTATTATTATTATTGTTTTTGTTATTATTATTATTACTCGCGATCAGCATCAGCAATTAGGAATTTGAGTTGCGTTTGGTCTGCAGCTAGGATGAGCTCGACTGATTCAAATTACCGAACATACCCGCCGAAAAGGATGTTTGCCCAGCAGAATTCGCTTGTGAAGTGGTCGACTGCTGCTGCTGCTGTTGTTGTTGCTGTTGCTGCTGTTGTTGTTGCTGCTGCTGCTGTTGCGTTAACTGCGATTGACCGCGCCCATGCTTGGGAATTGGCGGCTGTATATATTCATGTCGCGCCAATGCAAACACATCCATGCGATCCTCTTTGCGATAGGCCAAACAACCGCGTATGAAACTCTTTCGAAAGAAAACAAACAACAATAAATCACAATTCTAAAAATATAATAATGCAGTATGCGCTTGTTAACGCCAACTTACCTTTGCTTCATTGGAGACAGTTGGTTTATTAGAGAATTGTACCTCTGTGGCTTTGAGAATTGTGTTCTCCTCAAGGATGGTGGCCTGCGACTGATTGTGTCCAAAAGGCTTTTTGCCATAGAGGCATTGGTAGAAAATAACACCAACACTCCAAACATCAACTTTCGATGAGATTTTCGGGGGATTCTTACCAACAACAAAACATTCGGGCGGTAAATACCTGTATAGAAGGCAACATTTTTGAACAATTAGTATTGAGTTACTACTTTTTTTAATTTAAGGAGTTAGAGGTAGTCAGAATTTCGAAAATATGTTATTTTTTTAATTTTCTTAAATTTTAATATCTAAGAATTAATCGCTCGAAAACTGCTCGGAAGATTTCAATGAAATTTAAAAACTTTTTAAAAATTAAAAACAAGTGCTTAATTAAAAAGGGATTTTTTCGATCTTCTTTATTAACTATTTTTTTTAATTTAAATTTTTTTTTCAATTTTCCATTTTCCTTTAATTTGTATTTTTTATTCCGATTATTTTTAATTTCATTTTTTTATTTATTAGATTTTCTTGTGAATATCCAACGGTTGTACCTGACTAAACTCAAACAGCTGTTACTTTTAAAATTATTATTATCTGTCAAGCCAAATTGACACCTTGCTATGTATTGTTTACTGGCAAAAACAAAATTATTGAAAATTGTAATTTTTTTGTCTCTGACTACACCTAACCCCTTAATATCATTTAATTTTTCATTCAAATTTACGTTCAATTACTTATTTATAATTTATATATATAATAGAACATATCACCTTAAAGCATCAATATTTAAGAAAAGTGTGCACAGTTGTTAAGCGAAAATTTAGTTTACTTCTCCCTGCCGAAATTGTCTACAACTATGTCGAATCACTTCACAAACTAATCTGTGTGTGTGTGTCTGTTGCCCCACACATACTCACCAATAGGTTCCCGCGCCTTGGGATGTCAAATCCATGCCATGGTCTGGATTGTAATTTTCATCATCCATCACTTTAGACAAACCAAAATCGGTGATCTTAATCTCACCACACACATTGCCCTCAGTTAATAGAATGTTGCCTGGTTTCAGGTCATAATGTATAACTGGTGGTTTAATCTCATTCAAATATTTCAAAGCCGAAACAACCTAAAATATTAAAATCTTCAAATTAGCAGAGGAAACTTGTAAAGGTAATCTTCGCATAAACATACCTGCATAATAATCGAACGCGCCTCACGTTCGGGTATAGTTTTATGTTGTTTTAGATAGAAATCTAAATCATGACCATCACAATATTCGAGCACTGTGCAAAACGAATTGGCGTCTATCTCGAACACATCGTACAGCTTGACCACACGTGGATGGTCCAAAGCCTTGTGTATATTATATTCTCGCAAGGCGTGTCTAAAATACAACAAAACATATTTAATAAATAGGTGATTATTTTTATTTTTGTATTCACACTTACTTGATGTAGTTGGCCTTTTTATCTTCCTTCCAATCTTTGTTTAGTTGATGCACTTTACACGCTACATATCGTTGCTCTTTCAAATCAAATGCTTTGTGCACTTCGGAGAAACCGCCTTTGCCGAGGAGCATAAGCAGCAAATACCGATTATTTAGCACTGGATGGTTGTTGAAGCGCGACTGAAACAAAAAATGTGAAATTTTAAATGAGCATATTTGCCAAAAATTTATAAAACAAAAAAAACAGAAAGAAAACGTTAACTTTGTTGAAGCATCTTCACAAATAAAAGTAATTTGTTTGTGATCGATCAGTTTATATGACAGATACAAGTTATAGTGATCTGATCTGGACAATTTGTTCGGAGAATCTACCAAATCTAAGGGACTAATTCGCTTATACTCGGACAGACAGACCGGTAGCCGGACATGGCTGAATACATGGCTTAGCTCGTCACGCTCACGCCTCCGACTTTTCCTTCTGTGTGATCATGATATAAGATAATATAGAATTTCTCGCTTACCTGATCTTCATTCAATATCCGCTTCAATTCGCGTATATGTAGATTACGCTCACGCTCTAACTTCTCCATCTCAAGCTGTAAATCGGCATCTTCTTTCTTGAGCGCATTTTGCCGCAGCTTCAATATCTCATCGTACTCGTAGTATTCTTGCGCTGTGTATGCCCCTGAGACGGGATCGGGTTTAAGGAACGTTGCATCGCCGCCACCGCTGTTGTCACCACGGCCGGTACCACTGCTGCCGCCGCCACCCCTATCGGAGAGACGATCGCCGACACCACTGCTACCGCCCACACCGCTGCCGCCACCATTGTGCAGCAATTGCGTTTGGCCGGCCTGTGTGGAATTGGAACGTGAGAGACCGCGACCACTGCCGCCACCAGCACCACCACCTCCAGCAGTCGAGCCGATACCACTGTCACCACCGCCTGTCAAACGATCACAACCAGCAATGTTAGTCGAATCGTTGGAGTTCGAATTCTGTTGCTGGCTATTGTTACTATTGGCGTTGCGTTTTCGTCCCGATTCCGCAGGCCGCTTTTTCATCAGCTGCTTCTTTTGACGGTCGATTTCTTCGCGCTCGGCTGATATCTCCTCCTGCCGTCGGGTAAGCTCATGAAAAGCATAGCCATCTGTCCAATTTTCCTGGAATGTGGCACCAACGCGCTGCGTCACAAATTGACCAAGACGCAGTCGATTTTGCATGCACTTTTGTCTCGCTTCCTTCTTTTCGATGCTGCTCTTCTCTTTAAGCAATTTCTTTACCACGTCAATGCACTTGGCTATTTGCGACTTGTGCTGGTCGATCAGCTTCTGATGAGCAATTATCTGGCATTTCTGCTCATCGGACAGTCTTGTCATCTCGTCGAGCTTCGACTTGCTCGATTCGATCTCCGAGTCACGCTCTTTGATCTCCAAAAAGGAGAGTTCTGTTTGCGTGCCCTTTGTTATGGTGCTAGCCGGTACCGGTTGCAAAGGCGGTTGCATGCCACCCATTGCGCCCGGCATAATGCCGGCATGCTGCAGTGAATTTAGCTGCACAGCGGCTAGCTGCTGCGAGGTTACGCCACTTGTTAGCGTTTGTTGCGCCGACGTGACTACCGATGTTGCGGGAATATGTTGCTGCGGCGCCGGACCCATAGGAGGAGGGGGTGGTCCACCGACAACACCAGCACCTAAGCCTCCCATGTTGTTGGCCAACACACCGACTATTGCTGACTGAGGAGGAACCATTGCATTGGAAGTTTGCGGTTGTGCCACACGCTGTTGTTTTGCAGCGTTATTCACCGCCACAGAACTATGGTAATGGAATTCGGGTGGTGCTTGGGATGTGGGTGTTTGTACACCGCCTGGATTCAGCTGTTGAGGACTAGGGGGATACATGCCATATGCGCCTGTACTAGTGCCACCGCCAGCATTGCCAGTGTTCTGTACTTGCTGTTGCGGCGTTTGTTGCTGTTGACCACCACCTGCCGATGGACTCTTCGAACCGCCCGTGTGTTGACGCATAGGACTATTTGTGGCACCACTACTCGGTACACTGTGCTTATTGAAGTATTCATTAATTTTCTTGCTATCCATGCCATGTTGCAATAGTCTTGCATTCTTTCCGCCAGCCAAGTTGCAGCGATCTGCCGATGTACCTATATTCAATGATAAATTTGTTTTGCTTAGTGTCTGTCCAGTTCCGATCATATTAGAAGATTTTGATGCCTTGTGGGCGCCAACAATTGTTGCATTTCCAGCATTATTACCTCCATTTCCTCCACTGCCAGTACCACTACCAGCGCCACCGCCACCACTATCTTCGGTATGAGGAAATTTCCTTTTACGTTTTCGCTCTGTTGGTGTACGTGACGGTTTTTCTAGACGACCAACCATATTATTGTGCTGCACTTGTTGCTGCTGTTGCTGTTGATTGCTGCTAACGCCTGCGCCACCTCCCATCATACCAGCTACGTCTTGGCCTATACCACTGCTACTCATCATAGCCCCTGGGGCTCCGTTATTGGACAATATACCTATTTGATTGGGAATGCCTGCAGAACCTAACATATCGGCAACATCTTTTTCACTATGTGATGAACCTGTGCTCATATTAGAATCCGGATTACTACTATGACCGCCGCTATGCGTATGTTGCAGCGCAGCTGGCTGCTGCTGTAGCGGAGGCGCAAGTGTACTATGTGTCTGAGGCAACAACTGTTGCTGATGAGGCAACTGTTGGTTGTGTGGTGGATGTTGTTGAGGAATTTGTGACTGTTGTTGATGAAGATGATGATGATTAGGCAACGAATGCAACGGTTGCGCTTGTTGTTGCGATTGTGTTTGCTGTTGCTGCTGTGCCGTATGATGCGTTATATGTTGCTGTTGTAACTGTTGTAATTGCTGTTGTGTTGGCGTAATTTGCTGCTGTTGAGCTATAATTTGTTGTTGCTGCTGCTGCTGTTGTTGCGGATTATGATGGGCTGCAGTAAAATGGTGCTGCTGTTGTGTCTGGTGATGATGGCTTATCGACGAAGTTGTCTGTGGTGCCATCTGCAATTGAGCGCCGGCGGACATCTGCAATGTACAAAATCGAAAATACGAATTAATATATTTTATATTTAACCAAAGAATTGCGACATCTTACGCGATCTAAAAATATATATGTATATATGAATTTTATAAACTTTACACTACAACTAGGTATTTAATGCTATATATATTAAAAACATATACACTATATTTCCAGAGTATTTACTAAACACTCACAATTTGCATACAATGCTGAAGCCATACCCATTATTGGTGACACCATCATAGAATTCCGGTATATATAATTGCATCTTTAATAATAAATGTCACAGTTAAGTTGGTTTTTACAACTCTAGTTATTTGTTTTCAGTGTTTGCTTTTCAAATAAATAAATGTTTATCTTAAGGCGTAAGTTAATATCCCAAAGACGAAACCTATGAATATCGATATCAACATTATAATTATCGATTATCACTGACCGACCGATAAAACAGCAGCTGGTGGAGTGTGGAATACAACAACACTTTAGGCTCAGATATAATATAAGGAAATATATACATATATGAATATATATTCATATTCCGACGTTCACGCAATAACGAGTCGTACGAAAAATCACAAACTAACGATTTAACGAACAACAAACGAATGAACGAATTTATAACCAACGAATAAATTCTTAATCAACGAACGAACGTGCGAGTAAACGAAGGTAAAAAAATAGTAAAAATGTCAAAGCAGGGCAGAAACAAAAATGGCTACCGTCGGCAAATACTCGTCAATTTGTCAGCTAGCCAACCAAATAGCCAACTGCTTCGCACCAACTAGTTTTTTTGCATTGAAATACACAACTACTACGCAAAACTACTTTTAACTACTAAACTTTCATTTATCAAATCTAATTACATATACACTTTAACTACTTATTCAGAAAAACGAGCAACACTAATTTGCAACCTCCTTGTGGATTCGTATTCTTGTCACCTTTTTTAAATGCCGCATTTTCGTTGTTGCTCTCTTTGCGTTACGTTTTAAATTTTCTTTCACGAATTTGTGATTTTTGTGATTTTCACCACGCTTGAGAATTGCTTTTGGCAAATCCTCGTGAAAATAAAAACAAATTCGACGATAATCACACTGATTTATTTCGTATTAAACGCAGCAAAATATTTGATCGCATTATTCTATTATTTAGTTGAACACTTATTTATTTAAAATTATTTAGATTATTTCAAATCAAATTTATAGCACCGAATAGTAATTTGCAGACCACAAAAACTTCTTTCTCTGACTTTGAGCGAAAAAAAATTCTTTGCCACTGATTCGTTTTTCTTCACGTCTCGTTTCGTCTCTTTGTCTTAACGAGTTCTGTCGCGAGTCGCTTCCAAAAGCAACGAGTCGGTTGTCAGTCACTCGATTATTTCTCGTTTTTCACTTCGTCATCGTTGTTGCTGCCAAGTCTTCGTCGTCGACGTCGTCGTCATCGTCTTGTTCACTATTGCTTTTTGTTGCTACTTTTGCCATCAACGCTGCTAAGTTTCATCGTCGTCGGCAGCCATTGTCGAAAAAACTGAAATAAATATTTTCTCCACATCTCACACACCTCTTTACAAAAATCTTATTTATTCTCAATATACGCATTTCTTTTCGTAATTATCATGTTTTCTAAATATTTCTAAATGTGCACACGATATTTCACTTGTAAAATATGCGTTCAAATATGTTTCATTAAATTTTCAATTAGTTTATTTCATATTGTCACTTTTATTGCAAATTACTTTAATTTACACTCAACGACGTTTTTCATTCACTCCGCACACAACTGACCGATCCAATGATGATAGTGTGTAAAAGTAAGGAAGAAAAATTTCATGCATACCGAGAGCTGTGCGCTCACAAATTTGTCACTGTGTATGTATATGAGAAAATATGCGACTGCTGAAAAGGTGTTGCCTTTACAAGTCCGACATTATGCCCCTTTCAATTCCCGCGACACTGCGCCGAACACAAGGCAATCAAATGTATCTACTTGCAAGTTGCTATTGACACTCGGAAGTGAAATAATTCAGCATTTAATTGTAAACAACGGAATCGCACTTACAATGTGACACCATAATTCGCTAGAAGGGAGATATTTTGCCCCCAAAAAGGCAGAGATGTGAACACTTTATCTAAGTGAGAATAAATGATTATGGCACTCTTTTACTTTTCTGGCGCTCACGCTAGAACGAGATAAATCTATAACGGCACGCAATTACACAAACACACAACTTTACTCATGCCTTCTTTGCGTATTGCATTCCGCTCATAAAAACCAACAAATTTTAATTTGGGAACGAAGAAATATGACAACACGATGATTCTACTGGCAAAATGAATACCGCACAGCAGGGATAGTTCACAGTGCGACTGGGTTGACAGTTAAAAAAAACGTTCAACACACTTACATACATGTATATATATTTACGTATGTATATCGAACTGTTATGCCTACAGAGAATACGAAATAAAACTGAATAAATAAATAAATCAAATGTGCGGTGTTTGACGTCTCTCTCGTTGGCTCGCTCGTGCTCTCGAGTTCCGCTTTAGCTTTGTTTGCAAATAATTGCAAAAACAATTCATCTCAATTTTGCAAACACTTCGGACAGTAGAAACTTGGGAATTAGTTGTAAGCAGGCAAAATTTTAACGAGTTTGAGAAATATTAAGTGTTTAGCTAGTTTAATCAGAAAATGACAGATGGTTGATGTTCGTGTGTAGCGAGCTGTATGTGCAGATACATTATGTATTTATGTAATTCAATGTACATACATATGAATATATGTAAATAAAATTTTTACAGATGCGCAAACATACATATAATTTAATTTGTGATAGAATATTGATGTAAAAAAAAAATTAAAGTACAATATGTCAAGTATTTTAATTGTTTTAGTAAAAAAATTAAAAAATAGTTTTTGAATAGCAAAGGTATCATTTTAATTATTTGTAACGCCTAATAAAATAATTACGTTATTCCATATGCTTAGGTAGATGAATTTAAATGACCATGCATCAATGGAAAACAGCAAATAGTTTTGAAAAAAAAAAATACAATTACACAGCATTTGAACTGCATTACCAACCATTGCGAAAACAAATCGGTTGAACCCGATGAGTCGATGAGTAAAAACAATGCCACCACATTCGACCCGAAAAAGTGCTGTTGATAACAATTATGCTGTCATCAGTTAACAGCACATACACCGTCATGCATACATACATACCTACAATTGAATATACATATGTATACATTATATACACACCTATGCATGTATAAATATTTCTTCACTACGCCGTGCCAGATGTACCGACCATCTGTCAATTTCATTTCGCTATAATCCCAAACGGAACGGCAACACCGCAGCTTAAATAAATAAAAGAAACTGAATAGACACAGAGCAGAAGCACGGTCGCTGGCAAAAGAGTGCACAGCAGCAAAACAGCCACCCGAGCCACCTTAAAAGCGAGTACGCTCAATCAATTATGTGCGAATACATAGGAAAAGTATGTGTAAGTTAGTTGAGAAAATAGCAAGCGGCGGCTGCCACATCGGTGTACAACGTTAGTGATAACGAATAAACTCACATCGTGCCAAAAGTTACCAGATAGAAAGTATCAGCAAACAACAAACTTCATTTGCGCAGCCCCGTATCTTCATACGTATTTATGCTTACGAATCTTATTCAAGTATTCAATATTATAAAATCCCCCAACTGTGTGGCAACACGATTGTGTACGTCAAGTTTGGTATCAGATCACATTGGCTTCGAATTGTAACACAACAGTTTAACAGTTCATGCCGATGAGTCAAGGTCGAGAGACGTCACGTCACGCAAATTTTCATTTTCATTCCCCACACACATACACAAAATAAATGCATACAAACACAAACATATGTAATAAGTTTATATGGGGAGAGTAAGAGCGAAATTTGAGTGCGTTCTCTCTTGTAGAAATTCCAATAGGGCAACCAAACATTTGCATTTATTTATAGCACTAACAAGCAATTACATACATGTGTGTTTGTATATACTATAAACGCACTTGAGTTTTTTCAACTTATTTATGTTGAGTGGGGAATAATAATAATAATGGAGAGCTGCGAACAGTTGGTGAGTGAGCGCTCTGTTGTTTTGATATTGTCTGTTATGTTTGATGTTTCTTTCTCTGAACAGTTCGGTGTTTATGTTTTGTTTTTATCGCTTATTCACGTTTTATGGAACGGTTTTCACATTTCGATTTTTCTATTTACATTTTTTTCGTTAAAAGTTTACATTGGATTAGAAAATAGGAAATAAATGTATAAAAGTGAGAGGGTTTTCAGTTTCAGAAAATATTAAATTATTAATAAATAATTATAATTATAGACAAACTTGAATTTGATCATTTGTCGGATCGGCCTATAGCAGGCCATTATAGCATATGCTATACAAACTGAACGATAACAATACACTTTTATTTGATATAATATCTTTAAGAAATTGGACATAGATTATCGTCCACGGCAATACTACAATGTCCGAACAAATTGTTCAGATCCGACCACTATAGCAGGTAGTTGTCATATGTTTACTACACTATTTGATCCGTCAAAATCAAATGATGAAGATATTTTATGTTTATTACTATTTTGCTACGTTGTTTTCTATTTTAATTTAAATTTTTTTGTTTTTTATCAGAGTTTTTACATCAAAATTGTGAGGGGTGATCTAATTTTTTACTATTTTACTACGCTTTATTTCATTTTATTATTTTTAATGAGAGTATTTGGATCAAAAAGTTAATTCTGAGTTTGCAAATCGGTATTTCATATGTGAATTTTAAAAATTATTTTAATTAAGATTTTCTGAAAAAAGGTAAATGTTAAATGCCTTTTAAAGGCATTAACTGCAATCCTGTGACAACACAACTGTGCGTGAGCTCCTACAGTTCTAAACAACCATATAACAATTATGAAAACGAAAGAAGTGCATACATACATAAATGAGTTTAGAGAAAAAATCAAAATTAATATTTTCCGTTTCGGATGTCGGCTCATTTAACTTTATTCTCTAAAATTTAAAAATTCATTTCAAACCTTCACAAACAAATTTTCAGGATTATTATCAGATTGTTCAACATCAGTTTCATTTTGACAACAATTAGATACTAATTTAAGTATGTAATTTAGAAAATTAAAAAAAATGTAATTGATTGAACATTTAGTATTAAATAGATTTATGCAAAATTTATTAGAAATGCACTTTCACTAAAAATATTTATTTCGGTAAATTTGTAAATTTTCACCATCTTTGCTCGGAAAATCTATACTATGTATAAAAAATATGTACATATGTATGTACATAGAGGCAGGCTAGAGCCTACAAACAAACACCCACAATAATATCTCTCAGACTTTATTAATTGGTGACCAAAAGCCGAAACAAACGTGGCAATAATACTCGCCCAGCGTGAGAAACACGACCCACAACCACAAATCTGACTTTAACGATTTAATCCAATTTTTCAAATTAACTGTCTGTGGCATTCGCACTGCTCCACATTTCAGCAAAGAAATATATACTTATTTAAATGCACATACATATGTATGTACAATATACATATGTACATACCTATGGACGGTATTATGTAGCGCTAACAAAAACTTCAAAAGTCGACAAAAGCAACAAAAATCAAAAGTGTACCGGAAAAAACATAAGCACGTGCAAGGCAATGATTAAATAAGAGAGCAAACCACTACTTTACTACTATTGCGCTTGCTCTTGTGCTCTTGCTAATTCGTTAGAGCCGAGTACCGAAGTTGAAAATGGAACACGAAATGCGCAGCGAACTGGCATCAAACATGTATGCTGCTTCGTCGCCCACTTTACGATTACAGAGTTGCGCACAAACATAAAAATGATAAATTAAAAATAGAACAATTTTCATATACATACACTACACACTAAATAAACCCTTTCGCAAAACGGAAGTCAAAATTCGAACTCACTCTCTCAACTGTTGTTTTTCCTGTTGCTGTTGCTGCCACTGTTGTTAACAGTTTACGATTTCGTTTCGTGATAGGCGCTGCTACTGTTGTTGTCGTTGTTGTATGCCCCATTATTTGTTGTTGTGCCGCGACATTAGCACTCATACAACGACGCTTGCCGCGGGGCGTCGACGGTTGTGGCTTTCCGCTTGTTATCAAATTCGAATTTGAACGATGACGATGCAGCTGTTGCTCTGCCGCTGCCGCGGCCACTACAACCATTTCGGTCAACATGGGCTGCACTGTGGCCGCAGTATTATTTGTAATATATGTGAAAGTGCCTGCACCGCTACTACTGCTACTGCCACCACCGCCGATACGCCGACGCCGCCGCCGCCACCGCTGCTGCCAACTAAACCGCCACCAAAGCCCGAAGCAGCGGGCAACATATGTGCACAATTAGACGACATGCAGCACAATCCAATAAAAATACACACACGCGCACAAATATTTTGTATACATACAAATTATCAAATAATTTTACACTCTCTCTGTATCTCTGTGCAGTTGTACGTTAGCGATACGACACTGCTGGTTCTGGCTGTTATTTGGTCGTTAGGTCAGTCGCGAGGTAAAGAGAAATCAGCTGATCGGTATAAACACAACAAACGAACAACCGGCACGAAACAGCTGCTCGTTTAGTTGGTCGTGGTCGTAATCGCCGTCGACAACACCATCAACAACCACATCACAATTATACTAAAACGATGTTTGTTTGTTTGTATTGTAAACAAACGAGTGCACAATCACTCGGCATGCGAGAGTTCAATAGTCACGACAGCAAGAGAATTACTATGTATTTTTTTTTTTTGCTTTTGTTGATTTTCTTTTGTTTTCTCGCCTACTTTGTGTTTCTATTTGCCGTTCGGTTTTCTTTTATTGCAGTTGAACTGCTGTAGGGATTTGATAAATTTTGACAGCACGTACTCGCCTGTTAAACAACCGAGTTTTTTTTATTGTATGTTTATATGTATATAAATTAATGATTACACGAAGTGTATTAAACGTGCACTATTGTCGTTGATTTGTTGGGGGATACAAAGATGACTGACCATCATGGTGAGACATCATGGTCTCTCGTTTGGCATTATTGGTTTCTTTGGTTTTCGTTGTTGCCGATTTCTACACAGACACTACACTTGCAATTTTTTCGTTAGCCGTTCTATTCCGCCGTTCGATTTTCACTTATTCCTCAATGTAGAAAAAAGGTATAGAAACCGGTCGGAGGAGACAAGATGCTGCCAATTTAAATATACTTGTGTATACACATATAATAAATGTTGCGCAGCAGAGCTAGTAACATAACTTTCGGTTTGCAGCAGTCCGAACGCCGGTATTTTCGTTTCGTTACGTTTGCTGTTGTCACTTTGACTGCTGCTATCACTTGAACTTGCTAGAATGTTTCATGTACATAAATATACTTTATGTATACGTTACGGACAACACACATATGGCCTATGCTGTTATTATGCTTTTGTCAGTTGGCGTGTTGTTGTTTCACCTTTTCTTATTAAGCGTATTAAATTATTGTGGTAGCCTTTCAATGACACCGCGGCGCACTAGCTTGCTGGCTCTCTCTTGCGCGTCGCTCTTTTGACTGAGTTGGCGCTGCGACTGCTATTGCTACGCCACTGTTAATTACCGAGACCTCTACGCTCTCTTCTCTGCTCTGCAGAACATTCACATTTTTCTTTCGCATTTACTTTGCACTTGCACAAGTGTTTAGGATTTTCTTTTCTATTTTTTCTACGTTTGTATAAATAAATATTTCATTTTTATCTCATTTCTTCACTACTTTGCTCTTATGCATGTATTATTTATCACTTAGTTTATATGTCTGAATTTTTTTCTTTCTACACTCTTGTCTATATTTTCTTTGTGAATTTTGCCAATGTGTGTATTTGTTGTTTTCTTTTTTGCAAATTTTTCAACTGTCGATCAAATGATTAAACACACGTCACGATGAACGCTCTGCGCGACCAACACTGACAGTTACGAACGCAGAGAAGATACTCGGATACCGCTGCTGTTGCTTTGGTTTTCAATTGGTTACGCGTCGTCGCGACGTTTCTCATTTCGTCTCGTCGCAACTCGCCACACCATCTTGCACTTAGTAACTGCAATATACAGCGCGATATACATAAATTATAGTTAACTAAATACGATGCATACATATGTATGTATGAAAGTATATCGCGGTTGTATAAAAGGTATGTACACACAAACATAAATGCTTGAGCCGAAAGTTCGACCGTCTCACAGTCTTCTGTTCAATCGATTGACAGAAAGACAGACCGAACGACTGTTCGTTGTCGACAAGGCGAACCAAGGTGAAATTAGCAAAATGTACTCGACTCGTACACACAACGCACACATGCGATGCAAACAAGCGAAGCGAAAATAATCAACTAACCGACTGAACTTAAAATTGTTGTTTTGCTTTGGGTTAGGTTAGAGAACGCGTTGCTGCCGGAATGACACAGCGCTGCTAAAGTCGTTGCCGACGTCGTTGTTGCAGCTGCTCCGCAGACTGTTCGCCTGCCTTCGTGCGGTATATTTGTATATTTTGTTCTTATTTGTGTCGATTTTCAACATACAGACACATACACAAATATTCATACATAATGTGGATTTTCATATTGCTATTGCCAGTCGATGTTGTATGTTGTTTGAGCTGTGGATATCTTCCTTCGTCAGACCAAATACTCGCGTTTGCAACTTATAATTGTTCGTTGCCACGTATGTACATACAACATACATACATATATGTACATGTGTACGTACAACACTTCAATAGATTTACCACTTTTCTTTCAGCGAGTGGTATCCATACGCCCCTTGGTATGCTAGTATCCACTGTCTATTTGCATAGAGGTTGAGAGGAATTTGCTATTTTTGCAGCGTGTAATTTTTGCGGGTTTCATTATTTGATCCATTAGTTGGAAGTTCGTTTAAACAAATTGCTTTAAGAAGCAGTTTATATAATACAGAATTCTTATTAGGTCAGTTAGAGAGCTTTGTGCTATTTCCTAACTTCATGACCCGAAGCGTTAAATATTCTGGTTGTCCCATTTCGTGTCAATTAACCACCCACTATTGCTCACAGTCTCACTACACCAAGAAGCAAACAATTTCGGCACGTATAAATGTTTGAAATACTGAATACTGATCAGTGACATTTTCTCAAGTTCGTGTCCTCACCACAATTCATGCTATTGCATAACTTTGAAGCAAGTGAGTCACTTTGTAATAATTAAAAATATATAAAAGGATATGTATCAATTTCACTTTATCACGCTGAGCCAACTTTGCTATATTGTAATTACAATGGCGGCCGCAACGTCAGCCAACTAGTAGACCGTGCTCGTTGAAAAAGTGAACAAATAAACGCACTGTGGCGCGACATAATGCTTCATTCGCCAATTTTCGGTCGCAAAATTTGACTTTGTAACTTGTTTTTGTCGTTTTTTTAGGGTGAACCTCGCTACTCCACAATGCAAAGCAAAAAAAAAATATCTATGTACATACATACATCTGCAGCGAAATGAAACGAGTGCTTTAATCGTCGTTGGTAGGTACCACCCGAAAGACACCGAGAAAGGCTTACAAATTTATGCGCGCTGCATACACACTCTACAAGATTGTTATTATTATTATTTCGGATTTCCATATATGGATTTAAGCATAAGCGCATAGGTACAAAAAAGATTTGCCTTTACTTCCAATATTAATAATATAATAAGAGCTGGTGACCGAAAACCGGTTCATATGCATTTGGCAAACGTTATTTTTTACAAACATACATCTATAAATATACATATGTATGTACATGTTAATAGAAATACATACTTACATACATACATGCATACATATGTATGTAAATATCTACGTTTAAGTATGAACATAAGCGCGGCATTTGTACTCGACTCGTCACCTTCTTTGTGCTTTCATTTACATATTTGCAATAATGTACCCTCTGAGAAAAATTTGTTTATTTTCAAAGGTAGTGTGTTCAATATCTTAAGCAAATAGTACATGCACATATGTATGTATGCATTTAACAAAAAAAAAAAACAAAAAAATGTGTAAGATACAAATTTCATCAACCAGCTCTCACAAAAATTAACACAATCATAAATATTTAAAAAAAATTGACCCAACATATTTAATCTGCTTTTAATTGGCAGAGAAAGGAGAAAAACAGAACAGGTAAAAATTGATAGTAATCGGATTAATTGTCTCCGAGTAATTGAGCTATACGTCTACAATTTAGATTTAGTTAGGAAATACAACGATCTACAGATTTAATTTCGTGGCATTATTTTATGATATAATGAAAAAAATACTTAGTTAAATTTCCTTCAAGATTAACTATTCATTTTCACACAATAATTTTTGCCCGCAATTTCGGACGTTATTTTCATGGTATTTAAGATGAACAAATTAATGTTTTATTTTGATCCACCCTAGTATGCAAGCTTATACATATGTATGTATGTATGTATGTATGTATGTATGTATGTATGTATGTACATATGTGTATATTAACTCCCGGTGATGGAGCCTAAAGTATAACAATAATTTTTAGAATCATTTCGTTTAAAAATATTATAATTAGCGCATTTATTAATGCTTAATACCTGCTCCTTTGTATTCCGAACTGTTCTTTTAACATTAAGTACAAAAATTAAACTTGTTTAAACGTGTTCGCACATGAGTATATTGGTTACAATTTCAAAAGTACCGTATTACTGCACATACCAAGCGAAGAGAAACTCTTTCGCTGCATCACTATTAAATATCTGCTCTCGTGCTCTCTGTGCGCCTACTTACCACCCACCATTTCGTGTGCACACCAACACTAATCATCTAGCCACGAAACTACTCACATATGTATGTACATATATATGTATATACATATGGATATGCATACGTACTTTCTTGTACGCACACACCATTGCCACACCTCGACTTTCCCCTCCCTGCACGAATGCATACAAGCAGAGTGCATGCAATTTACAACATAGGCGAAATTTTGGTTCTATTATACTCGCGCATGCAGTGCAAACTATCGCACACAGGAGATTAGGAGAACCACTCACTACGTATATAATATGTAGAGTATGTATATATGCACATATATATGCCCGTTGGCTACACAACCGCCACCACCTGACACTGCCGATAACAACGTTGACGTCGATGACGTTGTTTGTTGATTTGTTGGGCTCGTTCGCCAGCTCGCTGCTAGCCGTTTGCTGTTGCTGTTTTGCTTGCTTGGTTCGTTAGGTAGTTGAAATTGTTGGCGAACGATTTGTTTGGCTGCTAACAGGCGCACAGCGACAAGCAACGAGTAACTCTGAAAATTTAGCTGCCGTTCGAGACAACGAATTTTATTTTATACATACTTGTGTGTGTATGTTTGTATGTTTATTCGGTCGGCAGGGTTGGCACAAATTAAATTGCAGCTGGTTGGGTGTGATAAGTAGTAGGTAAAGTGCGCGGGCGGGATGAAAACATGTAGTCAACGAAATGAAATGCAAAGTGAAGGAAAGACAAAAATGGAAAGAACACATGCACATACATACATACATACATATGTATGTATATAGAAAATGTGTACAGAAAAATAATTGTGAGTGCGAATACGAAAGTGAGGAAAAGATTTGAACACGCAGGCGAAAAGACGATAACGGCAGACAACTCGTCATCGAACAAACAGGCTAATAATTAAAATTTATATGCCATTGGCTTGCAGAAGAGCTTTTTTAGTTAAATTATTGGTAAAAAAATGGAGGTGATTTGAATTAGTTGTCGCACGTCGTCAAACGCCATGCATTCAAGGTGACCTAACCAAAGTTATATTTTCTTTGTATTTATTCTAAAAATATGTACATACATATGTATAATGCACACTAGTATGAATTTATTTGGATCACATATTATAATTATACCCTGAACAGGGTATATTAAATTTGCCAAAAAGTTTGTAATAACACCCAGAAGAAAAAATCGGAGACCCTATAAAATAATATATTTACATACATATGTGTACATACATACATATGTATATGTATGTATAAGCATATGTCAACTAGTCCTCAAGATTTCACACATCCTGTTTATTTGTTGGATCCGCCGTTATAGGAACACGATAACATGTAACTACCATACAAACTGAACGTTCAAAATCAAGTTCTTCTATGGAAAATTTTTTTGTTTGAGAAGATTTCCTTACCAAATTTAACATGGATTTCGTTCAAGGCAACACTATAATCTCCCAATAAATTGTTCAGATCGGACCACTACTACATAAAGCTGCCATACAACCTGAACGATAACAAACAAGTTCTTGTATGAAAAACATTTATATTTGTGAAGGGTATTATAGATTCGGTGTAACCGAAGTTAACGTTTTTTCTTAAAATATATTTTTATGAATATTCGTCATTTGGATTTGGCGTTTTGCTCATGGCCCTGCTGCATACTTACATGTATGTATGTACATATGTACATATATATATACATACATAAACAAACTTGCACTCGTCCGCAATTTCGGCGAATAGGAACTGCGCCTTGCAATAAGTAGAAGGCGAACTTTAAAAAAATATAGCTACAAATAAGTGAAAAGCAGAAAAAAATGAATGGCGAGTGCGAATGCATAACAAACTGAAATGCAGTTCGTTCGTTGTTAGACACTTGGCTACATATTAACCATAAAGTAATTCATATACATACTTATATGTACATATGTATGTATGTTTCTGAATTCAGCTAGAATTCCTTTGGTATGTAACAGCAGCATATTGCAGTAGTCGTCCCAAAGTACTCAAAAGCACGGAGAGCAAGATAACTCTGGAAACCGAATGCTGTGTTGACCTGTGTGGTGCTGCGTCAACCAAACAACAGCCAGGCAGGCAGCCAGAGCCACCCAATCGAGCGGCAGTAGTCATCCAGCCGTCAGGCACCCAAGGTTGCCGTATTGCTCGAGCCTATGCAGTAGGAGAGTAAGCGCAATGTATGCGTTGAGATGAGTAACCCTTGAAAACTTTAGTGGATGCACGCAACATGACATGCAACAAAATCGATAAAGAGGTAGCCATGCATTTGTGCACACACAATTATACAAATTTCCATTTGGTATACCTACATGCAGCTGCACATACATATGTACATATACTTATGTATATAAATATATAAATTTGTGTATTAAAATTGCAATTTCCCTGGGATGTCTTTATTAGAGCACCATTTCGGAAAATGTTGTGGAGAAGCAGAAGCCTCCCCCATATAATATTTATGTATGTACATTTGTCGTTACAGGCATATACATATGTATGTATGTATGTATGTATACTTGTGTATATAGAGCTAAATTTTTCTAAAATTTCTATGAGCACACATAAAACAATACATGCTATATTCAGAATATGAATATTTACACAAACATACATATATACATACACACATACATAGATACATATCAGGTCAGAGCTATCCCGCAACTTCGTGTTTATAAATTTATATTCCTAGGAGAGACTAAGCAAGTGTCGGTATATACCGTATTGTATAATCTCGCATTCGGAAAGTGTTCTGAAGTGGAAAATCGTCGGCAGAGTTCGTTTCTGGGGGAAAGTGACCTCAATGTGTTAATCATTACTGCACTTTCTAAGCAGGCAGGCCACCAGCAAGTTAACTAAATTTTATTTCAATAGCAAAAATCACTGCTTCACTACCTTGCTTTTTCTCTCTTTTGGAAGCTGGTCATGTAAACTGGCTTTTTTGACGCATTGCCACACTTAAAGTTATCGCAACTTTTGCTAAATAAACGGGTACGTATGCATGATCATTGTATATATATATATGTAATTATATATAATATACAAATATATACATGTACATACATTTTTTAGTGTGTGAGCATGTATGTTCGTATGTATGAAACTGATTTGGCTTACTTTATGCTTT
Source organism: Bactrocera neohumeralis (assembly GCF_024586455.1). Classification (NCBI taxonomy): domain Eukaryota; kingdom Metazoa; phylum Arthropoda; class Insecta; order Diptera; family Tephritidae; genus Bactrocera; species Bactrocera neohumeralis. Next base: position 33,946,966 of record NC_065922.1, on the reverse strand, counting down.
GCACATTTTCTTATTGTTTTTTTTCTTGTTTTCTCGCAGCGGCTGTTGTTGTTTTTGTTACATGATTTTCTTACACGGCAAAGGTGAATAAACTCACCATGGCTATACAAGAAATGCAGCCCAGCGCCAAGTCGCTAGCCGCCAGTTGCCAGTCTCCAAACAGCCAAGCAGCGCGAACAGCGCACAGCAAGAAGCGAACAAACGATTTACAACAACAACAAACTAACACACAAAATGCGACAGCACTGCGCTTGCTACTGCCTGAGCGGCGGCTATTGCCAACATTGCGATTTAACGGCTATAACTTTCAAACAAAAAAAGCGTTCAAAGAAGCAGAAAAACGGCAATGTACAAATTAAACGAAATAACAAGAAAAAACGTTAAGTTCGGCTGCACCGAAGCTATAATACCCTTCACAGCTGCATTTCTTATAGCCTAAAGGGTATAAAAAGATCTTTATCTTTATTTAGAACAGTCAGTTTGTATGGTAGCTACATACATGCTATAGTGCACCGATCTGAAGAATTTGTTCGGGGGGTTGTAACGTTGCCCTGAATAATAGCACACGCCAAATTTCTTGATGATATCTCGTCAAATAAAAAGGTTTTCCATACAAGAACTGAATTTTTATCGATCAACTCGTATGATAGCCATATGCTATAGAGATTCGATTTGAATAATTTCTTCGGGGATTGGACTGTGTACCTTGAAAAATAATCCGTGCGAAATTTCGTAAAGACATCTCGTCAAATAAAAAAGTTTTCGATATAAAGACATGTATTTGATCTTTTAGTTTATATGATTTGATCTTTTAGCTATATGTTATAGTGGTCCGATATCGACAGTTCCGAAAAATGTGCAGCTTCTTGGAGTGAAAAAAACAGGTGCTAAATTTCAGAGCGATATCTCTAAAATTTAGCTGCTAACTCGCGTATATACAAAGAGACGGACAAACAGAAGGTCCCAGCTAAATCAACTCTGATCGTTACGATGATGATTTACATATTTTTTTAAAAGCCCTCCGACGTCTAGTTGTAGATGTTACAAGCTTCGTGGCAAACTTAGTATACCCTGCGCAGGGTATAAATACTAACTAAGAATGGCTTAAAGCGAGCAGAAAAAATACAATATATATAAAGACTAATATGTACATACATACTCGCAAAAACATAGTACACATATCACAAAAGTAATGCAAGAAAGGCAGCACATCAACAAATCGAAATCAGTACCAACTAAAGAAAAAGCAACACTTAACAAACCGTAAAAGCGATCAGCCAAAGCAAAGCAGAAATAATATTTACTAAAAATCAGTAAATGTGGCAATTGGAGAAACAAAAAAATTAAGAAATACACGTACGCTTATGTCTAACGCCTCAGCTTAGACAAAGTAAGCAATGAGCAGACAGATAGACGGACGGACGAGACAGAATGCCTGCCGGCCAGCTAAATAGCCAAGCGAGGCAGTCATTTAGCCAATGATCGTGACGTCGCGACCGCGTCGAGTCAACTAACCAAATAAGTTTTAGCAAACTACAGATACGACACATCAAGCCATAATTTTATATGTACTTATACATACATTTTAATATACATATGTATGTGGATACTCCTTGTAAGTTTCTCGAGCTGGTGATGCCAACACAATGCAGGCGGGAGATAGGCAGACAGACAGACAATCGTACTGACACACAGCCAGATTGACCGACTGACAGACAGGCGTGTAGGCAGGCAAGCAGACAGGCGCGCAAGTTAACCGACCGAAAGCGTCAGAAAGCGAGTAGCAATAAGCGATCGACTCCAATACAGGCGTAGCGTGAACTGTTGCAACATGGAGTGGCTGAAAGTGCGCTGTTGGATCATTTGTGCCAACATCCAAACGTCAACGGCATCGATAAATGTGCGCAGAATTCGTTGTTGAACTGTATTAACAGTAACAGTTGAATGCAGCTTATTTTTCGCTTTTTAGCTTTTTGTACTTTATACTTTTATACTTTGTTTGCTTTTGCTCTCTCTCGTTACTTTGGCAAGAAGGCGGACAACGGAGCACCGTAACTAATGAAAACGTCACCGCACAAAATCGATGCGCTACTACGTTGGGTAATCAACGAGAATCGACATTATCTGAGACGCCATTATTAATTTTATTATACCTACAAATATATATGTACATATGTATGTACATACATACATACATATGAATGCGCGTTTGTCTTTTCGGTCGAGTATTTTTATACTTATGCATAAATAAATGCCTGTATATAATAAATATATGTATGTATGTGTATATATTCGTCAGCGTATGTAAATACATCTTTGAGTATGTATGTACATACATATGTATGTATCTTCGCTCGTCGCTTTTTTGCTTCCGAAGTAAATGAATGTATCGTTTAATTTGCTATTTAAAGTTCTGTGTATAGTGACCCTGACGAGTATTGAAGTCAGCGACAAGAATTTTGTTCGCCTTAAATTTTTGCATTTTTTATTATTCGCTCAACTGAATCTCAGTGACATAATATACCTACTTACATAAATAATTTTACGGTTTATTAACATTTTATTTTAAACGTTTTAAGTTGAAATTAGCTGCGACTAATTACAAAGCAAGAAAAATATTGCAAAATTCAAAAAAAAAAAAACGAAAACCGCTCATTTCGGCAGCAATAATACCCTTCACTAATGCAACCGATTCCTTACAGGAAATTAATTCCGATCGTTCAGTTTGCATGACAGCTATGTATGTACATATATGCTATAGTGATACGATCTGAACAATTTCTTCGGAGTTTTCACCGTTGCCTGAAGCAAGAATCCATGCCAAAGGTTTCCTACTTCATTCTGACTGTTCACTTTGTACAGCGGCCTCAGACGTTTTCTTCTGAGTGTTAGAAACATCGTGGCAAACTTACCTTGTTCAGGGTATGCAACGATTTAGATTGAGGTATTATCCCAGATGCTGAGAATATACACACTCACGTAAGTATAAACTAGAAAAAAGTCGGGTTAGTTACACAACTTACATATGTATATACATATGTATCTGCAGAATGAATGGACCGAACCAGAAGAACTTTGATTTATAGAGTTCAGCTCGGAAACTAATAACAACAACAATTGAAATATCCGACAGATTAAGATATACTTACATATTTATTTCATAGAAAATACTGGAGCATTCTTTTACGATAACGTAATTGATCACCGACCGCGTTGATTGATTACCTTATTCATATTAGGCGGTATCAGATCAAATTTGACCCGGATTAATCCATTTAAACTGCGCACGCAAACCGAATCGATAATTGGTTTATCTGACGACTTTTGCGATGGAAAAAAATTTAACAAGCAAACTCAAAATTTTGTGTTTTCAATGGAATCACGGTTACGGACTCGTCCATCCACTTCTAATTATGATCGTCAGTTCCGAAAAAGTTAAAGAAACAGTACTAGAAAATCGTCGTTTTGGCATCAAAGAGAAAGAAAAGGATCTCAAGGATCGACCCAAACCCATTTTGGATTATGAGTATAAAACGAGTTAGTGTTAGACTGGTACCAGAAGACAATCTTTTGCAAAAGCATCGCTCGACAGCTGACGCCCTACATTCATCATTACCGGTGCCGAGAAGTGGGTTTATGAATATTGACGAAACTATCGAACAATCTATTGAATGGCGTTTCAAATATGAGCCATAAACCAAAATTCGGCACTGAAGGTCATCCCAGCGGAGTCTTATAACAAGTGTAAAGATAATTGGATTAAGCTTTAGTATGCTTGTAAGGGAATGAGGAGCATATTTTGAGGGCGATAATAGAGATTTGTATTAAAATACGTGAAAATGAGATTTTTTGGTCAATCCGGGTCACATTTGATCCGGATGATGATATAATTCGCCCGATTCGATATTTCTTAGAAGCTGTCGAACACATTTGAACAAATTTTAAATTAATTGTTTAATTGTCAATGATAAAAGAGAATCCTTCCCAGAGTAGGTTGACAAAAACTGTGAACATTGTAATGACGACTTTTTAAACTAAAAGTTATGAGGGAGGTCAATAGAGAGTAGTACCAATATTATTTAATATATTTATATACTAGTAAGATTTAATATTAATATTGTCAGTATGTTTGTGTTATCGGTTACTATTTGAAGAATTTCAAGTGTTTCCAAAGAATCTAGCGCCATCTATATGTCGACTGGTGCGTTAGAATCTGCTGGCTTTAACGATTGTCCAGTGAGAATTTCATGACATTTCATCAATTGTAAGTGAAGCTATTGCGTTTTAAGTGTCAGTATGTTTGTGTTATCGGTCCGAAAATGAGCTTCGAACAAAGAGCCAACATTAAATTTTGTTTTAAAATTGGTAAAACTTTTACCGAAACGTTTCAATTGATGAAACAATCAAAATCCAAGATCATTGGAAATTTCATCGAAATTGTGCGCGAATTCATCAAAAATCAGCCGAAATCATCATTGAAATTCATGGAAATGGAATTCCACATCTCCAAAACAAAGATTTATCGCATTTTGGCCGAACATTCGGGCTTACGAAAGGTGTGTGCACGGTTTGTTCCGCACAAAATGACTGACGACCAAAAATTGCTCAGAATCCAACATTCGAAGGACGATTATTTGACCAAAAATCACATTTTAACCATTAACCACTCCCCGTTTTCACCTGATATGACACCGTGCGACTTCTTCCTTTTCGGATAAATGCATTTGCTTCTTCCTTTTCAGAAAAATGCATTTGCGAGCTAAAACACTCGTTCGACATGCTTTTGGACCGTGCAAAAAGCTGTATTGAAGCAGAAGGAGACTATTTTGAATAAAATAAATTTATTTTGCCGAAAAAACCATTTGTTCTGTTTTTTTAAGTCCTGTTTACTTTGGAATGTACCCTGTATATAGGCTAAAGTGTCATTCTCAGATATTTTAGTATCTAAAAATCATGGTTCGCAAATCAAAATCGCAGCTTCTTTAACTTTAATTATATTTTGTGGTTTGCCTTTAGTGAATATTACTCAATTTATACGGAATTTCTGCATAATTACGATTATTTACTAATTAATGATAAAAGTATGTTCGGTTTTGAAGATAAATGAATGTCTACTTCACATGTTTATCAAAGCTCTAGTGGTTTGTATGGTTATTTGGAAAATTAAAAATAATTTTGTTTTTTTGTGGTCAAGTATTATCAAAACCTTTTCGAATTATCGTGTAAATGTAATGGCTATACTTATGATAAGCTACACTGTAGGAAATATTATACTTTATAAAAAAAACATCACAGGTGCACTTCTCATAGCATAGAATTATATAAAAAAATCTTTATCTTGAATTTGGTCGTTTGATTTTGAGCTACATACATATGTAAGTATATGCTATAGTGGTTTGATCTGAATAATTATTTTTGGATTGTAGCCTTGCCTTGGATAATGATCTATGCTAAATTTCGTGAAGATATCTCGTAAAATAAAAAGGTTTTAAATACAAGTACTTCATTTTGATCGATCACACAGACGCACAGACATTGCTAAATCGACTCAGCTAGTCACAGTGAACAATTTTTATACTCTCTTTAGATATATTGTGGAATTTGCCACACATATTCCTGGGACTCAAGGGAGGTCGGTATTGCAAATGGGCGTAATCGAGAATATAAAAGAAACGGTTATTCACGAACATAGCCCTCCCTTACTTGTTATAAGTGTACTTCACTCGGAGACCATACGTACGTTTCTTTCTGGAGTATTACAAACTTCGTGGCAAAATTAATATACGCTGTTCATGGTAATTGACTAACTTCGCGATCTTGCTTAAAATCAGCAGTTAATAAGTGGTCTACTAAATATGTATACATTTATAAAAATTATTTTTATACTTATTAGCATATAAAAATACATACACACTTAATATGTACATATTAGATTAGCTGATTATAATTTATAAAATTATTTAATTTCATTTATCTACTTGGCACGTTCGTTTTTAAACAACCGTAGACAATAGTTTATTCATATTTATGCACATATGTACATACATATATACAAATGTACATACATATGTATGTGTGTGTGGAAAAAGAATATAGAATTCTGCTGGTAGGAAATAGCGACGTTTCGGAGACTAATCTATTGCCGTTAAACACCTGTGAAGCGTCGGTAATATTATATAAACACTATACAGATAGATATACTTAATATCGACAATATAAATTGCTAAATGACTGTCAATAAAGAGACGAAATCACAGCTACATACATATGTATATATACATACATATATTGTTGATGTATAAGTAGAATAGATGAAATAATTAAAATTAAAAATAATAAACAGGTTCTCTTTTACTTTTTTACTTTTTTTTCCTTTCAAAACAGTTAATGTACATAAATTCCTGAGCGAACGTTTATTAGACAACTGACGTATAGTATAAGGCTAAAAGATTTAAATACTCACTTTTTTGCATAATAATTAGCGCTTTTTCGGACGATGCACAAAGCCAAACATGTGTTAAACGCGAAAAATCAACTTGAAACGGTAAACGCAGGAGTAACTGACGCTTAGGCTCGTTGCTCTCCCACGAAGATTCTGTTGTCGTTGTTTGGTATGTTTTTTCACTAACTTAATTTACTTTTCCACTTCTGGCTGCGAAGTGTGAAACCAGATTAATACGCCTTGGTCCGTGTCGGATTTTGTCTTTTTCTTTGTTTGTTTCAGCGTTTTACTTTCTTTTCAATTGGTGTATGTTGCTTTATTGTTTTTTATCTACTGCTTTCTGTGGTAGTTTTTACACAACTGGCTGCTCACTTTTAATTTATAATTGTTATTTAGGTGCCACAAGCGAGTTTAATTTCATTGTTTGCACTTTTTATCTACAATAATTTTTTCGTTGTTCGTTGTAAATATGTTTGTTTGGTTTAATAAATATTTTAGCGCACTTGGCGTGTGAATGTATGCACTCGGCTTCAATGTATCGCAAGTTTTTCCCACATACATACATAAGTATGTATTTGTTATTTTTACTATACTTTCACCAGCTTTTAATGGAATTTCAATTGCTGTTATAATTAATAAATACGAATATGTGGACCGTTTAGTTGGTGCGTAGATGAAAAAAGTTCGCTAACTGTTATATATGTACATACATACATATGTATGTATATACAATACACATATTTGATATTTATGTAAATATATAAATATGTACATTTTATGACAACCAGGGTTGCAAATGTTTTAAAAATGATATTTGTTTTAATTTTTAAATTAATTGTTTTTGTAATTCCTAAAATCTTATTAAAAATAATTTTCAAATTTCTAACCCAAAAAAAAAATAAATTTTTAAATCGTAATAACAATGAAAAATGAAAATTTTAATAATTTTTATAAATAAAAATTCCTAAAAAAGTTTTGAATTTAAATTATTTGAAAAATATTTTATTTTTATTTTTTATTCCAATTATTAAATAAAAAATATTTTATAAATAATTAAAAAAAAATTAATTTTCAGCTTCTATTTACAATTTTTTGGTTATAATTTAAGTTTTGATTTTATTTTTATTTAGAAAATTATTTATTTATTTTATTTGCAAGACTATGAGCTTTGCAATTTAAAATTATTTTTTTTCATTTAGTTATAAATTTAGATGACATAAGTTTTTTTCATTAAAATAATTATAATTTTCAAATTTCTAATCTCAAATAAAAATAAATTTATAATCCCAAAAATCATATTAACAACGAAAACTGAAAATTTTAAACCTAAACTAAAGAAAAAATTTTTTATAATTAAAAATTAAAAAAAAAATTTTGAATTTATGTTATAAATAATGAAAATATCAAAATATTTTATCAACTTTTTAATTTTGGGATAAAAAATCAATTTTCCTTTCTTTTAATTTCAACATTTGATTTGAAAATTATTTTTCATTACTTTTTTGATTATCCAATTTTTAAATAAAAAAAATATTTTATCACTTTTAATTCTGATTATGGGACTGAAAATTAAATTTTTAATTACTAATTAAAATTGTTTGGGTATAAAAATTTTAAATATAATTTTTCCTTTCTTTTAATTTCAATTTTTGATTAAAATTTTTTTCTACAATTCTTTAAATAAAAAATATTTTATTAACTTTTTGATTCCGGGATAAAAATAAATAATTTTTTGACTTCTACAAATTTTTGGGTACAAATTTTGAAAAATAAATTTTCCTTTCTTTGAATGCCGGTATTTGATTTGAAAAGTATTTATTATTTGTTTTTTTTTTGTTACTCTAATTTTCAAAAAAAAAAAAATAAATTTTAACGAGTTTTTTAAATTTTTCAAACTAGGTTTTGATTTCGAAAAATTAAATTTTTTTAAGTTTAATTACAATTTTTGTGATAAAAAAATTAGTTATTTATTTTTAATTAAGAAATAAAAATCTGAAACTTTATTTTAATACCAAATAGAATTTGCAACTCTGATAACACTATAAAAAAATTATTAGAAAGTGTCTTTTTATATTATTATTATCATTTGTATAAAATTAATATTTATATATTTAATTTATAAATATCACACAGCTAAGTTATGTAAAAAATCTGCATTCACATTTATAAAAAAGATGTGAGCCAATGTATATAATAAAAATGAGTAAACACACTCTGCATCACTCCATTTACTTGACTTAATGAAAATTAAGTGGATTTAGATATTTGAACATTTTTATTTATTTAGTCATCTAAAACAACGGCAATAGCTAATAGAAGGGAGCACTCATTTAGGCAAATAAATACAGATATTCAAAAGTATGTACATATGTACGAAGTAACAGATTGAGTATATGTATATGTAAGTATAGATACTTAACTTTAAAAAATGTATCCTTGTATCTAAACAGTTATACATATTTACATATATGCTTTATCGGTACACATACAAACATATTTATATACATACATAAGTATGTAGAGAGAAAAAAATAGATGCAGTGGTAAATAAGGCGCAATTTACGGTGACAAGAAAATCCATATACCTGCATGCATAAATATGTATGTGTACATATACTTATAATGCGTAGCGAGATATGTACATATTCATTCAAACACACGTCCACTGATTTGTGCTGAATTACGCGATTGAATGCGTTTCAGAGATTTTTTCAGTTCACTTTTCGAATTATTTTCTATATATTATCTCGAGTCGTTGTTATTCTTGTTGGCTGCATTGTTTTTATATTCAATGAATACGTGCGTACAGATGTACAAACATTTGCAGCTACATATATACACGCTCAATTATATACATATTTACTTATATACATATGTATATACACGTATATCTGTAAAATCGCCTCGCGTTTTGTAGTTTTGAGAGTTTAGCCACTTTCCGAGCGAACGGAACAAAGAAACTGACGTAATCGTAAAATTGTTTGCTGATTTTATTTCACATTCCTACAACAAAGATGTGTATGTTGATTTGCAAATTATTTTTGTTAATCAATAAGTCTGCTACATAAACTTTTTTGCTTTTGTCAAGACTTGAGATGTTTCGACATACATACATATGTATGTACATACATATGGATTTTCAGTGAGGTGCATATCTTTTGGATGAAAGCAAAAGAAAGCCTATTGCAAAAACAGTCGAAAACAAGAAAAAAATATATAGTAATTACCATCAATCCTTTACAGAGGCATTTCCTCTAGCATAAAAGGGTATAAAAAGATTTTTATCCTGATTTTGATCATTCAGTTTGCATGGCAGCCATATGCTATAGTGATCCGATCTTAACAATTCTTTCAGAGGTTGTACCATTGCCTTGAATTATAATCCATTGCAAATTTCGTTAAAATATTTTGTCAAATAAAAGAGTTTTTCATATAAGGACTTGAACTTAATCGGTCATTTTGTATGGCAGTTATATGCTATAGTGATCCGATAACAACAATTCCGCTAAACGAGCAGCTTATTGGGGAGTAAATGACGTGTGTAAAATTTCAGATTGATAACTCAATAAATGAGGGACAATTAGTGCTACAAAAGTCGTGGCAAACTTAATACTACATAAGGATACCCAATTTAGATAATTAATGTATACATGTATGGTATATGTATGTACTCTACACCTTTACACATCGATTTTTTCAAATTTTGTTGTTGTTGTTCTTCGCCACAAAGTTGTGGCGCTTTGATTCACTTCAAAACACTATTGCGTGCCTGACATTTCCTTTGTCGCAACCACAAAACGAACGAAATTCATAAAAACACACTTCACCACACTACACTACACTACACTACACAGCAAACAGAAGCTACAACAATTATAAAAGCCAAACGTCGTTATTCAAAACGTAATAATGACTAAATGTCATTCAACCGATGTGAATGTGACACGTTTAGGCAGAGTCACAACAGCAACAAGCAACAAAAATAAGCAAAAATGAATCAATTACAAATTACAAACATTTTTTGTTTAATTTTTTGTTTCCATAAACTGCAGAAGTGAAGCAGAGTTTGACCGAAAATAAGGCGGTTATGGGCGAGTATGCACGCACACATCGCTTATTTATGGTGCTTGCACAATGAATGGAAGAGAGGTGGCAACGAAAAAAATAAGCAATAGCTAATAAAAAATTACGAAGATGTTAAAAAAGGAGATACGAACTATTTAATAATCATTTTTAAATTATTTTCTGCTATTTTTCTTAATTTTACTTATATTTTTTTCCTTAATTGTGACTTTAATTAATTTTTTTTAATTATTACTAATTTTGAAATATTTCAAACTGTTAATTGCTTTCTGATTTAAGAAATTAATACACTGAAAAATTAATTTTAGTTTTTTTAATTATGAAATATACAAGATATTATTTTTATTTACTTATTTTTTTTTATTTAGAAAATTATTTATTTTCTTTTACTTTATTTTTCTTTATAATAATTTATATATCAAAGTATTGTACATACATATTATTTATAAAATAATTATGTAAAAATATTAAAATTCTGTGTTATATACATACGTATTTCATTTTATATAGTATTAATGAAATTGTTTATTTATTTAATTTCATTTCAAAAACCAATAAGTTAGTTCAAAGATGTTAAAAAAATGCAAATATTGGAATAATGGTTTATAAATTGTTTTTTATTCTTCTATTTTTTAATTTTCTGAATTAATTTATATGTATTTTTAAATTTTTCTTAATTAATTTATATATATTTTTTCATTATTTGCGACTTTGATTCATTTTTTTATAATTATTATTATTTTTAAAATATTTCAATTTCTTAATTTAAGAAATAAATTTAAATTTTTTTAAATTATGAAATATTTTTTTTTTTTTTTTTTTTTGAAAATTATTTATTTAATTTTCCTTAATAATAATTTATATTTTAATTAATTATATTATTTTATTTGTTTTTTTTTTTTGTTTTTGTTTATAAAATAGTTATATAGTATTTATGTAATCAATTAATTTTATTTCAAAATCAATAATTTAGCTGTTTATTTATCTTGGTGCAATTCAGAGCTCACCTAGTGTAGCTTTTTTTAGAAGGGTCTATCAATCAATTTTTCAGAGTATGAAGCGAAAAAAACATTCGCATTTTTGACCTACCCTAATGTATGTATTACATATGGAATTACGTATTTATGTATTTATATTTTTGTTCTTTAATAATTTGTATATTTAAAATATATTTCAAAAATTAATAAATCAGCTAATTAGTTGTTGAAATACACAGAAGTAAATATGTGAACAGAAGCATACATAAAAGTATGGATTTTCGAAACTTTCGCTCATTTGAACTTCTAATTTATTTCTACTCAGCTAAATTTTAAATATAATATTTTATACTACACTAAATTGAAATGTTAACACATTGCAAAGCCAACCAGATTACTTAAATCTACATACATATCTACATAAGTATGTATGTACTATATATTATACAATAGAGACAGAAATATTTAATTACCCTAGTTGCTGTTGCTTGAGAAGAGAAACAGCGGCGTTGCGAAGTATAAAATAAATTCATATAAAATGTCAATATGTACAAACATTTATATTTGCTTACATATTTACGTATATTTACATATGTATATATACACATAGATGTGCATACTTATAAAATATATGCATGTATAATTATATAAATCAGCTAAAACAAAGCGTCGGATAGTTTTGTCCACATTAACACATATTAAACCGAAAGACGAGCGCAACTATCGATAACCGATAAACCAACAAGCAAACCATACCGAGTCACCAAACGACTGCCCGACCGACCTACAGCCCAACCAGCCCGTAGTCGACACACACCAAGAGCTAAAAGCTTAAACTTGACGTTGCTGCTGATAGCGAGACGCGTTAAATTGCGTCGTCGTTTATGCTTATGTCAAATGGCGAAGATGTGTCAGTGGGAGTTGTTGCACTGCCAAGGGAAGCGTGGGTTGTGGGTCGGGTAAGGAGCTTTTACAGTGCTAGGTGGAACAAATTTTATACACATTTGGGAATTATGAAACTGAATTAGGGGTCACTTTAGATAGCAAGAAATATTGCATCACTATTTTTAATTCATTATTAGATCTATATCTTTCTCAGATCGGAGTTGAAGTTTGATTATAAATACGAAAAGACTCTTTCCACTACCTAATACTTAATCTTAGAGATTTTAAAGGGGAGAAATTTTATTACTTCTTCCTCACACTCAAAATAAATTGAAAAAGTTGGGCCTTTTTTGAGTGTTCCAGAAAAAAATTTATCAATTCGCCGAGGAGAACCTATTAATAGTTCTATAGCAATTCTTGAGAAAATGTTTCCTTGACGAGATTGTGTCTATAAAATTAATATTTAACAAATATAGCTAAAATACAAGTAATATCACGCAAGATGTGTAGCAAACATGTCAATTTCTGATATTTGAAGAGGCTACATAATTTCATTTCCATTGTGTGTACACTTTTATTGCACGCCACTGTGCAAACTGGCTGGGGAAGTAACAGGACGTCGGAGGATGGTTAATGGCTTGTGCGAAATCGCAGGCGAGACATATTCCAGTTGAACGCGACATTGTCGGAGCATTGCTAGCAAACTTGTCGCCATGCGCCAACGACAACGGGTGTGGTATAGTACTGGAGGAGAAACTTCTTTGCTTTTAACTTCATTCTTCACCTACTTATGTACCTACTTAAAGATGTACATTCATATGTACATGCATACATAAGTACATACATGAGTAGCTGCTATCTTTATCTGTTCAATTCCATTTAGTAAGTTTATATGTCTGTCCGTGCAACGTGTGCCTATAATTGTCCTCTTTTTGCGCTCCAGCAGCGCGTCTCGTTGAGATTTATTTAGTGCTTTAGTCTGCGCGCCCGTCCGTCCGTCTGTCCGTCTTGTGAGCGCACTTGACAATCAGTTCGTACATGTTTTGACTGACTTTCTAACTAACCAAACGCCTATTTTTTCATTATTCTCGCTTACGCACAGTTTCTTTTGCCGCTCAGCTTCAGTAAATTTTCATATTCTCTTATTATTAGTGTATCTACACTTAATTCAGTTAGCCACTTAGTCAAACTGCCACTCAACAACGCGTTCCGGTTGAAACTCACCGCTAATTTCAATGATTGAAATCTATAGGCGAATCGTTTAATAGCCATATACGACGTGCTCGTATATAGCCGTAGGTATATTTATTAGCTTGTTTACAACAAGTTTACGCTCATCATACTTACTTGCATACATACATACATATGTATGTATGTACATACGTATGTGGTTATTATGACGAATATGCGGAGTATTAAAGCGTACGAACGAAATATGAGAGTACTGGGGCGAAAAAGCATAGGCGTTGAAAAAAATATTTTGTTTTTAGAATATGTCTTAACTTAAAAAATTATATTCATAACTCAAATATCCAACGTCGTGTATACAAAAATAACATTCTCTGTAAGATTTACCATATAGATAATTATCTCAACGATATCTTTCAAACTCCGGTAACTAGAAGAGGAAGAAAATACTTTTTCGACTACCTAATGATATCTTTCAAACTCTAGTTCTGTTGGATTTAACATTTTAAAATTATCTCAACCATATCATCAATCTAGTAGCTAGAAAATTACCGTTATGTTTCATTCTGAAAGAGTTTCCTAAATCGAAATGTTTAAGTATGCTAATCTTCATATTTGTAACTTTTGAGCTATGACATTTTTGTAATAAAGCAGCGAAATCAACGACCAATTAGACACCATGACTGATGGGATAATATTTTAATCTCATAAGAAAAGACATTAAAACCAAAAATTCAAATATATTTAGAATCCATAGCTTATAGAGCTTCCATTATATAAAAAAGATTATTTAAAGGGAATATTATTTTTCAAAAAAACGAGAAAAGTCTTTAAACTTCGGCTGCACCGAAACTATAATACCCTTCACCAGTACATTTCTCAAGCATAGAAGGGGTCAAAAATTCTTTATCTTGCTGTTGGACGGTCAATTTGTATGACAGCTACATATACTATATGTATGTATCGCGTAAAAATGGTTAGTTTTCCAATATTAACTGACGAATAATATAAAAAATATCGAAAAAAATATACGCGCAAAAAAATATGAAAGTTTCAAATTTCCGACTTATGTTTATTCATTCATAACAAAATAAAAAATACAAAACAAAAACCATATGTATATAAAGAAGAAAATCATTAATCACTGCATAGTAGTCCGATCTGATCAATATCTTCGAATATTGTGGTATTGTCTTGGATAATAATTTATGACAATTTTTTGAAGATATTTTGTCAACTAAAAAGATTAATACATACAAGGACATGATTCCGATCGCTCAGTTTATATGACAGCTGCATCGAATGGTGGTTTGAATTATCCGACGTTTCCTTTTGGGTATTACAAACTTCGTGGCAAACTTACAATAACACCTACAATATATACCTGTTTGGGGTATATGTAGATCTTACGAAATTACAAGCAGTTCAATTTTTCAAAGTTTGAGCTGAGAATGCAGTTTTCCTCGAAAGTTTTTCAATCCTAACTACTGATTTAAATGATTATTAAAGCGGAAAATTCAAGTCTTAAAAAGGTCTACATATATTTCCGTTTGTTAATAGGAGCATTAACATTAAAATCCAATTGATAGCGCTCCGGATGATTGTGGCTGGATCTCGCTTCAAAACATCCTCAAGCCAGACCCATTTTCTTTCGAGTCTTTTTATCAGAAAATGCTGCAAATATTGCGATAGCATCGGTGTGTGAAAACCTGCAGCTTTTAAATGTCAGAGGCTACGAGATTCCAGGTTGAAGATATACAGTGTCGGAGAAAACATATTGGACTCATACCTAAGAATTACATTATCACCTCCTATGCTCGCAATATAATTATAAGCTTACGAAGTGCAGAAATCAGTTGTTACTACTGAATAAGGACTATTTTTTTGCTGTTATAACAATATCTTCGATACGGAACAGTACTGTACGATACTCTTCTTCATTGGAATTATAATCGTTACTGAAGAAAATGTTGTTTGAATGATGAGTTTGTTTCTTGAAGCCTCGAACTCTTGAAGATCTCAAAGAGAACAAGCCTCGAAAATGCAAAACCGAAAATGCCGAATGCAAAAAGTCAACCTTTGATATCTTCAAACTCCCGTTTTGATCTTATATTCGATTAAGAAAGATCTAAAGAAGTATGGTGAACTAATAAAACTTGGAAACAAATAATGGTGATAATGTTAGACAACACTTCGCTCAGATTTAAAAAAAAGGACTTTTTTGGTCAAATGACAGCTTAGAGCTGACGTTTGCTTTACTCGAAAACCTTATAGAAAGTGCTAAATTAACTGAAGTGTGTACTCGATTTGCCTATCTCGCTTCGTGTACTATATAAAAAAAAAAGTAGAAAACGTTTAATAGAAAATTAAAATATATTTACAAAAATCGATTTAGTAATAGCAAACAAAATAAAGCAAATAATACTGCTTATTTTAGCATAATGATTACCTAATTAATTAATTCAAATATTTGCATAGTAAACTCACGATTACAACAAAAAGAAAAATTACCGCGAAAAATTGAGAGAGGACAGTTAATAAACATATTTAGTTAAGTCGATGAATCAAAACTTAACGATTTTCAGATAAAAACGAGTCGTCGAGGCTTCATAAGTTACACACCATAATAACGGAAGAGTATGACAAACGAAAACATAATAGAACAAATTGAAATCAAATCGAAGACTATATAGTGTGGGTAGTGAGAAAAATCAAAAGAACGAAAGGGTATAAAATATGCAGAATAAATATAAACTAAGAGTAAAAGTAGAAGAAAACTGTCGAGATTAAACGATGGTGTACAGCAAATTGGTGCAAATGTTTGTATGTACATATGTATAAAGCGTACATTTTTATATACATATTTATGTATGTATATAGTACAAATATATGGCTGTACAAGGCATATAGCGCGTAGTACATAGAGATAACCTGAGTGCTAAGAACAGATGGAGTAGGCAAAGGGGGCTCTTGCAGGCACAGCAGCAGTACTTGAAAATATGCGCGCATGTATTTATGAGGTAAGATGGAATACATACGAATAGCAACACGCAAAAAAAAAATATTATAATAAAAAATTCAATCGACCGAACAACAGGCCAACCAACCGACTGTCAGGCAAATGAAAAGGCGTTGTGCGAAGGCAGGAGGGGGACGACAAACCACATCGTTGGCAGGACGGGAGCGGTGGGCGAAGCAAAACAAAAAAAGCCAAGCAACAACAGTAACAACTAGCGGAGGCAGCGAGAGTGGGGAAACGTAAGGCGTGGAGCAGGGCAAAAGTGGGAGCAAGTGAATTGCGGAACTGGTGAGTAGTAGAGTGGAGCAAAGCAAAAAAAAATCAACACACAAAAAAAATGTATAAAATAAAATGGAAATAGAATGGCAAAAAATCACATTGGAAGGCAAGGTGGTAGCCGGGTATGCGGTGGATGCTTGATGGCAGTTAAAAGCGTTGGAGCGGTAGAGCAGCAGTTGAGCGCTAAAACAAACACACATACATACTTGCATAGCTTGTAGACGCGTTAATAAAATATATACGAGAGGAAGGAGTATATTGTATGTATGTACAGTATGTATGTGTATTTCTATATACATATGTATGCTTGTATATATTTATGTCGATTTGTAGTAGGCATGAACGCAAAAATTGTGTGATGCGACCGAAAGCGAGCAAAAATGAAATAAAGTAACAGGAAAAAATCATATCACAAACAGCAATCAACCAACCGAACAGTCAGTGGACAGTCTTAAAACAAAATCAAGTACGGAAAAAATAATAAAAATTCATACGAGTGCCAATCGCTGGCAAATGTATCCACTTGCATGCATACTACATGCATACATACCTACACACATACCAACGAGTAAAAATGTATCGCTTTGCACCGAATGGGGCGAGTATGCAGCCGAGAGGGTGTGCAAGGAGAGGCAAAAAAAAAAAAAAACGAAACGAAACGAAACAAAAAGACATCTGCAAACAGCACTTGGCACTCAGTGCAAAACATTAAATTGCATGGGAGTAGAGCAGAGAGCAGTGCAGCGGGCTACCGATATTAGAGTCGCTCGGCAATTTGGTGGTCCGAGAGTATAAGAATGAGAGCGCATACATATGCTGTGCAGAGGAAGCATTTGCGAAAAGTACAAAAAAAAAGTATTAGCAACAACAACAACAATAATAAGCGCAAATAGTGTTCAACGGGCGTTGCTATTTCAAGAGGTTGCAGAGGGCTAAGTGGTCGCGGGTTGTATGAGGCGGTGTATTTTAATTGTGTTGTACTCATATTTACATATATACATACATATGTACATGCCTAAGATGCGATTGTGTGTATACATGAATTCGAAAACTTTGCCACGGTACATGGAAAGTATTTAAAAAAAGCCACATTTTCTTAAAGCGTTTCAAATGTTTAATTAGGTATGTACATATGTATATATGTATGTATGTTTGTTGATATCTTTGCTTTAGTTTTTTTATGTTTTTTTATTTTTAACGTTTCTCTTCGAGTAGTTGGAGAAAATGAGACAAAAGTTGCTTAGCCAGGATTGCATTTTAATATGCACGAGTAAATATGTAAATACATACATACATACGTACTTACATATATGCACTTCTACATACTTATGTACATATGTACATTATTTTCAAATTCAATTTATTTATTGCAGCTTATTTAGTTTTTCACACTAAGGTGCGAAGATTTATCGGCTAAGGCGATTTAACTTAATAATTATACCGACTATATTCTTCAATTATGTTTTTTTGTATACATATGCATAGAATAATATGTAGAAATATGGCCCTAAAAGCATTTCTCGCGTTATTAAACGTTTTAAAAAAGATGTGCGTATTGACTGGCAGAAAGGTTCTGGTAAAAAGGGGCCACATGATCGTGAGAAGGCGAAGAACGTTGTGACCATTCTCAAGAAAGACCCAAAGAAATTTCTTGTGTGGCAGGCCGTTACGTCGGGCACAATCAACAGCGAGATATATGAGAAGAAAGGTTTACAAAAGAACTTGCTTCCATTCCTAAGCCAACATGAAATGTCCACGTTTTTTTGGCCTGACCTCGCTTCATGTCACTTTAGCAAAACAGCCTTAGAGTGGTTCCAACGGAATAAGGGATTTTAGTACCTAGAGAAGCGAATCCAACTAACTATCCAGAATTATGGCCGATTGAGAGATATACTGTGTTTTAGTAAAAAAGGAGATGAAGGCAACAAAAAAAAGTGACTAAAGACCTTCAAGATTAAAAAAAAAATTGGTTTTCAGCAGCTATGAGAGTATCGGACAATACCATAAAAGCACTAATGGACAGGGTTCCGGAAAAAAATAAAAAAATATTAATAATACATAATTTTAATAAAATATTTTAGTTTATAAAAATCGGATTACTGGTTTTAAAGTTTTTTTCATTATTGTAACGGACAATTTTATTCGACGCAGTCCTTAAAAGTCAATGGCGTCCGCAGACACCCATTGTATCATCTGTCATATCGATTTTACACCTTTTGATTAATTTGCAGTAATGAGAATTTAATAATTTATTAAAAAATTCAAAACCTTTCTAGTTGAAAAAAAAATTATTATTGTATAAGGGGTGTGTTAATTTCTAATCTAACTAATCTAACCATGTTCCAATACCATACAAATTTTTTTTCATTAAAATTTATTTGTTTGAACGTTCAAGCTTGAAATTTTAGTAAGTTAAATAGCATATCAAAAAATTACAATAAAAAAATCTTATTATTTTCGCATCTATTTTATTGCACAACACTGTAGCTGCTATTATTAGGAAAATGTTTAAATAATTTCTGAATTTTGGTACATTCGTTATTATCTAATGGGCAAGTGACATGATCGATGTGTTGTATTAGTATTTTAAGGCAAATCGTGTATAATCCGTTATAATTTTTCAATTTCTCGAACAATTTCAATATACGTATAATCTAACTAGCAAATCAACTAGAATACTCACAGTGACACTCATATTTAACTCACTCACTGATATTTAAATTTAAGCTGATTAATACTAATTTCTGTGTGTAAGTATACATATACATATGTATGTATGTATGTATGTACATATGTATGTATGTATATAAGAAAGTAAGTTTGTGTGATCTATCTAAGCGTTTTATTTGCATTTTTAATTTTTATTCTCTGCTCTTTTACTACACTGTATTCTACATTTTGTTAATGTTGTTGTTTTATTATTATAAGAAAACGTTTCTGGCATTTAACTGTCAACACTTTTACCTTTTTCACTTATTTTGAAAATGTAGTTTTATTCAATTTACTTTTGTGTTTTTGCATTTATAGCTCGTGAAACACTTTGTTGCGATAACTGCGCCACTATTATCTGTGTGTTTTTGCACTTTTTCATACGCTTTGATTTTTTTACTAAAATTTGTTATCTTTTATTTTATGGTTTTTATATTATTTATTTCGTTATCTTTATTTTTTTTTTTACTTTTATTTTTAAATTTTTATTTTTACTTTTATTTCCGTTTTCGTTGTGTTTTTAATTTTTTCACCAACTATTCACTCCAACTAACAATGCTCGGCTAAACGAGTCAATGTACAAACATATTTATTTATTTTTTATTTTAATGTATTTAATTATATACACATGCACAAACGTATAGAGTATTTTCGCACTGTCTTGATTTAAGTATTTTTGCGTTGCTTTCCGACATTTATGCACAAAAATCACTGTACACCAACATTTCCATGTACATACACAAGTGGGTTGTATGCTTGCTTGCATGTAAGTATGTAGGCAGGTAAGTATGTCTGTGGATTTTACTTTGCTGCTATACGGCGGCTACTGTTATGCTGCTGCTGCTCGCTGGCGCTTGGTTGTGTGTTGTGGAGGAGAATCGCGTGGTACTACTCGCAGATACATTATTATTGTAGCGCACGCGAATTGAGACTAAAAAGTCGAAGAGAGATGTGATTTTGTGTAAGCACGGCAACAGAAAGCCCAAAACGCATTGGCAGCAGCGCGACCGTGGCATAGCGAGTCGCATTGTGAGCGCTGACGTTGTCGTTGACGTCGCAGTGAACTGTGTGTGCGCGCGCTAAGCCCATAACAGCAAAGCCAATTGCAAAACTAAAGGTGAAATAATAGCAACAACAAAAAACACAACAACAACGGCAAGAAATACAACAAAAATCAAAACAGTGGCAGCAGAACAACAGGAACCAAATGGAATGGCCAAAGTGGAAATGATATGAGACGACGACGATGCGGCAATGCGACGGACGACAGACAGAAGACGACGACGACGACGACGACGAACGACGCTTAGCGGACGTTGTACGATATATGTAGATATGTATGCGATACGATAACGAAGCAAAGTCTCGTCGACGATGATGACTACGCCGACAACAGCAACGACGACAGCGACAGCGACAACGAAACGGTTAAAAGCCACACAAGAACCAGAAGTTCAGCAAAAGCAACTACAGAATTGTATAATTGGGATTTGAATTACTAGCAGCAGTTCGGCAACCAACAAAACCGCAACGGCATTAAACAGCAAAGGTTGTATAGCGTTCGGCGTTCAGCGTTGGCGGTGCGGCCGTGTATGTTTGTGTACGCCGCTGTGCTTTCAATCGCTACAAATTAAACTAAACGATAGCGTGAAAATATCGTGTTGTTGAAAAGTAATTGTTCTCATTTATTTATGCATTCATTTGGCATATGATTTATTATTGAGATATTTTCTAAAAATTAATTACTAAATAGTTTTTGAGAATTTTGAGAGGTGTTTTTATAACTTGAATAGGGTATATTAAGTTTGCAACGAAGTTTGTAATGACTAGATGGAAACGTCGAAGACACTATATACTTACACATACATATATGTACATATGTATAGGGTATTTATATACATACATACTTATATAAACGAACAGCGTGACAAGCTGCTTCCATTTAACTATATTTGACTTTCCCTCTGTATATTCGTCAACTTAGCCCTAATTTTTTGAGATAACAATCTGTAATTTTGCACACCTGCTTTTTTCCCAACAAGCAGCTAATTAGTGGAACCGTCAATATTGAATATCTAGGCATATACAGTAGCTGCCATGCAAGCTGACCGCTCAAAATCAACTTTTTGTATGGAAAACTTTTTTATATGACATATTATCCTTACGAAATTTGATATAGAATGTTGTTCAAAAACGCGCTATAATTTCCGAAAAAATCGTTTAGATCGGATCACTATAGTGTAGAGCTACCATACGAACTATTCAATCCAAATCAAGTTTTTGTGCGGAGAACTTTTTATTATACGATATATCTTTACCAAATTTGGTATAGAATATTATTCAAGATAACGCTACACTCTCTAAGCGTATTGTTCGAATCGGACTACCATAGCATATAGCTGCCATACAAAATGACTAATCAAAACCAAGTTCTTGTAGGGAAAACTTCTTTAATTGACGAGATATCTTCATGAATTTTGGCACAAAATAATATTTAAGACAATGCTACAATATCTGAATAAATCGTTCAGTTCGGTTCACTATAGCATACAGCTGTCATACAAACTGACCGATCAAAATTAAGTTCTTGTGGAGAAAACTTTTTTATTTGAAAATATATCTTAACGAAATTTAGCACAGATTATTGCTTAAAACAAAGCTACATCCTCCGAGCATTTTGTACAGATCGGATAACTATAGCATGTAGCTGCCATAAAACTGACGAATCATAATTATCTTGTTTGATTTTTATATAACCTGCTATGTAGTAAAAAGTGGTCCGTGAAGTGTACTATAGCTGCCTTAAAACTGAAATAATTTTTTTTTTGTTCTTATATGTATATTTTTGGAACACCATGGCGTATACGCAACCAATAAGCAATTTAATTTAAGCTTCAATATTGTGACTTTGTTATGACTTTAATTGAATATACTCTGTGAAATAAATATTTTTCAAGCACCTTTGTATATAGTAACTAATGGCTTGTTTTAAATATAAAAAAGATATAGGCATACTCGACCATAAGTCAAGTGCGGCTGCAATTAAGCGGAGTACCTACTTAATGTACATATTCTGCCTGTCGCATGAAAACATTCGAAGTAACGTTAGAAAGTATCACGGAATAATATACTCATAGACTCAGTGTTTTAGAACACAAATGAAGTCAGCAAAGTACAGAAGAAATAAAAATTTGCAAAAATTTACATATGTCGGAACATACAGATGTACATATGTACATACGTACATACAATTTATATACACATATTTATATATATACATACAAGTATGTTTGTGAATTGACTACAATGCGATAGGTTATAGTACGGCCGGAGGCGGAGGTAGCACAAAGCCGAGACAAAGCGAAGCGAATAAACGAGCTGTCAGAGCTTTAAGCACCGATTGTCGTTATGGTTGACGTTAGCAAGAGCTAGTGATTATTGTTGTTTTTGCTAATGTATTTTTTTTATTATTATGATTGTCAAAGCCGTTACCATTTGGTTGCCAACCAAACACAGCTAATAAACAACCCATCAAACGTACAAACATACAAACAGACAGATCCACCTAACTAAACTTTGTTCATATACATACGTGTATTTGTTTATAAGATTATGCATATGTATGTATATGTAGCAGTTTCCATTTATAGGTACATACGTAAGTCACGTGAACAAACGCTCATACTTATATATTTTGCATGTATGAATGTATTTATGTATAAGTTTATGTGTATCTAAGTTAATGTTTGTGGGCTGTATGCGTGTCTGCTGTGCGTAAATCGAAGAAAAATAACATAACTTATGGGCATCTATGCTTGCTAAGCTCATTTATAATGCCGCGTTATAAATATGTGTGTATATACAGTGAAAGCTCGATGGACAATCTAATTAGCGGACATCTTTTATATGTAAAGTGGTTATATTTTTTTGAACGCAAAACTTTTTTGAAAAGTAATTTTCACGTCAAGTTATTTTAAATTTAAATGTAATTATTTGAGACACACCGTTTAGATGGCAAAAAAATAAGATGGGGTTCATTTATGAAAGCTTTCACGGTATATACATACATACATATTTCTGTGATAGTTTTCAAGTGTTCAAGGTTAAGGTATTAATATATCTATGTAGTATAACTACTCAGGTGATATTCCTTATAACATCAAGAATAAATGCATAAAGCATTTTATTTTGGAAGCACCGTTAATCGTTAAACAGTTTGTAATGACACTTATTATTTAGACGAAGAAATATAGTCCGATCAGAGTGATTAGTCTTCCCTGGTGAGATTGAGTTCGCTGCATTGAAAATAATACTTGTCAAATTTCATGAAAAACTGAATTTCTATATCAAAAAAAAAAAAGTATTTATACACGGAACTTTATTTTGGTTGAAAAGTTTTTTTTGTATGGCAGCTAAAAATATAAAAAAATGGTCCAATCTGAACAATTTTTTCGCATATGGTAGCACTGCCTTGGACAATAAAATATTCCAGATATCATGAAGATATTTTGTCAAAAAAATAATTTTTTCATACAAGAACTTTGTTTGATTAAAAGTTTGGATGTTTCCAATAGTACATGAAAAGAAAATTACAAATAGTGGTTTTAAAAACCGATGAACAATTTTTCCATTTCGCCTACAAAAAAGGACTAGCGTTTGGACAACAATACCAAATATGAAATTTGATCATAGATATTTATCTTAATAAAAAAGTTAAAATACAAGTACTAGTTTTTGATCGATCCGTTTGCATAGCAGCTGTATGTTGTAGTAGTCCGATGTGAACAATTTGCTTCGATGGACGAAGATTGTAGTAATGCCGTGGACAATAATACATGCCAAATTTCACGTTTATCTTGTCAAATAAAAAACGTTTTCTTTTTTGAAACAAAGAAAAACTTGACTTTGATCGGATTTAAATCCAATTAAGCATTTGTGGTTAATCTTTGATTCAAAAATACCAAAAAGCAGCCGTACAAATAATAATTATGAGACGTAACTTGACATTATTTCAATGAAAATTCAATCTCAGAATAAAAAAGGCAATATTTAAATTTACTTTCAAACGGATTTTTTCAAAATTTATACTTTCATTTGACCACTTTTATATAAGAGTCCCTTTTTTAAAGTGGAACAAATTTTTTTCCTTTCTATTCTGGAAAAATTTTTTTTAATATATAATTTGTTACTTAAATATTTATGTTAATGTATATAAATGTATGAATTATTAGTTGTTTATTTTAATAAAACCAAATTTCATTTGATGCCTAGATATCTTACTAGTCAATTAAAAAATAATACTTGTCAAATTTCATGAAGATATCTTGTCAAAAAAAAAAGTTTTCCATACAACTTGACCTGATATTGATCAAGTCTGTTCAGGGTATAAATATAGTAATATATTGATATAATGATTCCAGCAACTAAGAAAAGCTAAACAAATATACACAAGTAATGATACATACAAACATACCTACATACATATGTATGTACATACATATACTCGCATAAACAAGTGGCAGGACAGTTAAATCGCCGCAATTACACAAGTAACGAATGTAAATTTAATATGAGAAAGCGATGAGGCAACTAGAAGAAGCGGCGAAATATGGTGTAAAACTAAAGCTTGACTGCTGCAAAAAAAGATAATTCAATAAAACCAATCTGACAGGGATAACAGTCGACAACAAAATGCCCACAAAACGTCAAATACAAACACACAGAGCAATGTATGTATGTATGTGAATATATGCATTGCCAGCGGCTACAAACGACTGCTTAGACCGTCTGACGTGCAGACGCACAGACAGTCCGGCAGCTAGTTAGCCAAACAGGCGACTCGACTGCGGCGCTCCACTCATCCAACTCCACCAGCCTTGCTCACACATTACACCCGTGGCTTAATGGAGCGCTAAAGTGTGAGGCTGTTGGTGCGGACATAAAAATGGTGTAGATACCGTGAAGTGGATGACGCCGTTGTCGTTGTCACCGCTGCCGCAATCATACACTGGGTACAACAACTACAACAACACCGAAAGCAACGCGACGCAGCTGGCAAGAGTGAGAACAACCGTCGTCGTCCATAATGGAAAACAAAACGGCGAATGAATATAAGAAATACATACAAAGTAGAAAATGGCATTCGCACTCGCACAATTATTATACAAAGCTGATGATGATGAATACAAAGTTACACAAACAAACAAACATACAAACAAATACCTGCAAATATACATATATATGTACATACTAAACATACCTACAAGTATAAAAACAAATATTAAGGCATATGGAAAAATATAGTTTTGTATCAGCTAAATGAGTCTATTTGCCCGACTAACTGACAGACATTCACTTGTTCGGCGGGCAGTCGTGCAAGGCGCCTGACCACCAATGTGTTACTTAGAGAAAGAAAACAACGCACATACGTACATACATACATTAGTACATATATAAATAAAGTTGTATGTATGTATTGTGCACATATCATAAATATGAATAAACAAATGCGCACATACCACACATACATACTAACAAATTAAAATATATATGCAAATACATACATACACACATAAATAAATGTATAGAGCTACTCGGCTTGTAGATATTTCTTTCAACTCACCGTCACCTCCACGCCAACCACACAATTTGTACTTTAGCAGTAAGAAAAAAAAAACAACAACAACCATAAAAAATCCACCAAACGAGAAATGTGTATACTACATATTAGAGAAAAAAGGCTGGAAAAATCAAGTCACATTCCAATATGGCGTTGGTTTTGCATTTTTCGCTTAATTTTCGTTGACTTTCGCCCGTCGCGCTATCTTCTTTATGCCCAATGTTAGCGGCTATTTTGCTGTAAATTCTATTTCGCCACGTTGCAAATCATCGGCTTGCATTGTACTAGTTCATATGCGCATACATACATACAAATATATAATAATTGCAAAAAAAAGTAGAGGAGAAAAACTGTGTTGTCACAAATTTATTTGTGCACGGCTTTTCATACTTATATTCTTACGATATGTCCGTCTAAAAATAGTTTCATCAAAATTATATCATTTCAAGTATTCTGTGGGTGATGAAGTCAACTCAAATGCTGTCGTTTAGTTCAGGTTGTGCTGGCTGCCGTTAATCTAAGGTACATTTTGTTTAGTGGGTCGAAAGCCAAGTATTTGAGTTAAACCTTGGTATAGTCCTATCATGAAGTAATGAGGTCAATTTGACAAATCTTCTCAAGGTTTCTGCTTATAATACTTTGATGATGAGACACTTTTTTGGGTAGAACAATCCTTTATCATTGAAATATCGATTGAGTTCATCAAGATTTCCAACCCTAATTCTTTCAAATAAGGGCCTGAATAGGAATCCAAGGTCTTAATGTCAATTAGTGGACAGAAAATGTTAGATGTCATTAAATGTTACAGTCAGTTAAATACTTCATCGAGGGAATAGAAAAAGTCCTAGCCGATATGTTCATAAACAAACCTACGTTTTATACTAGAAAGCGTTGTATTTCACCTTTTTGCTGAAGTGGCCAAAATGACATCAGATTAGAGTGTAAAAAATCAATAAATGTGGTACACCGAAACTTCCTGCTACCGGAGATTTGAATTCTTAGTGAAACCCAAATAAGTGGGAATCCAAAGCTTTTCCTCAAGGAGAAAAAAAATAGTTATTTCTACATAGGAATACAGGCAATGATCGAAGGACTTCTTCTTTATTGGCGTAGACACCGCTTATGCGGTTATAGCCGAGTTTTCAACTATGGAAACATGTGCAGGAGGTCAAGCAAGTGGGGAAAGTTTGCTGAGCACCATTCACTTCGGAGTGACCAGAAACGATTCTTTTACATATGGCTCAAGCAGCTCAAGACTTCCGGGCTTAGACCAAGTATTCTCTGTGGAGCCGCAAAAACATCCATTTGAAAGCGAGCTAGAGTGAGAAGGCGAATCATCTATCCCCAGGGTTGCCCGCTGGGTTTGGAACCCGCCATGTAAAAAACATCCCCAATGAAAAGATTAAACCAG
This sequence comes from Bactrocera neohumeralis, assembly GCF_024586455.1. Classification (NCBI taxonomy): domain Eukaryota; kingdom Metazoa; phylum Arthropoda; class Insecta; order Diptera; family Tephritidae; genus Bactrocera; species Bactrocera neohumeralis. The sequence goes on along the minus strand of NC_065922.1, from coordinate 33,919,354 downwards.
CCTCGGATGAAAGACCCTCTTTTTGATGACTATCGAAGGACTAGTCAAATTAATTTTTTAAATAATTGGCGGCTTCCCAAAAAAGTCGATTTTTTTTATTTACACTTCAAAGTTGTTTAAAAAATCCAAATGATCGAAAATCTTATTCCTTCGAGTATTACCAGACAAATACAATATATCTAAGAGTCGTGTAAAATTAACCTTTTTGGTGAAAAATAACAGCATTTCGAATTCAACCCGTTCAAAGTTTCGATATTCGATTACGCTAAGTTATAAATTTCTTACAAATACGAATGTATCTTCGAAACCATTCACCGGATAAGCTATACATTTTTGGAAGATATTCTAAAATACGTATTAATTCGAATTGCAAAAAATCGGGTTTTTCAAATTCAGCATTGGACATAACCCCTTAATAGACTTATTTTTTGGGAATACTTAAGGAAATAAAGCTTTCAGCAATAATTAATTGAGTGATTTCATCACACCCTAACATATATATTATAAAAAACACCGTACTCAATAACAACTAGGTGAGTAAAACCTCCTTATAAGTCATTTAAGTGATTAGAGAGCAAATGTAATGCAGTCACAACTTAACTAAACTACCACACACGTGAAGGTTAAATTCATACGAAAGATAACTGAAAAGTAAGTAGTAAACGATACCTATCTATCTATGTACAATGCAAATATCGGACAAAAAGTATTTACCTTATTCTCACAAATGACCGAAATGAAGGGCATGAAATTGGAGTGCTTCGCAAATAAGGTGCACACTTTAATGCAAAACATTGCTTTCTAATAATAATGCATGTACTATGCGAGTGCCAGGCAAACTCAAAAGTTTGAAACGTTTAAATGAGAGGGTGCCACTAAAATTCATTTACATAGTATATTTTGTAATTGACATAAGCTCGTTGGAGTTTTGAAGTTTTGAAAAAATACACATATAAAAAAAAATTATTGTAAAATTTCTCATACCAAAAAAGGAGCGAATAGTATATAGCATTATTGGAACAATTCAAGGACAAAAAAGTCAAAAATGATTCCAGTTGAAGAAACAGTATGGTTTCATTAATATGAATCACCATGAAACATAGTATATATGAAAACCATAGAAAGATGACATGATTTAAGCTTTCACACAAGCATTTTTTCTACTACTATAAGATCTCATTACTCATGGGGGAACAATCCAGAACAAAAATGGTTTCTAAAAGTTTTAAGATCGCTATAAAATCATCTTTAAGCTGCCATGAATTGAATTTCGTAATTTTTTTCAGCCTGAGTGATAAAACAGATTTTGAATTCACGATTCTTCCCGGTGACTTACAAATATTCACGGAGCAAATGTTATCTTGTCATATCTTATGTAACACGAAACCCTCAATTGCTGGTGTTTCTCTTCGAAATGATAACTCCCTTCGTTATTTCAACTTCTATAGTACTACACTTAAACAATAATGTCTTCAATAGATGACCCATATACCATCCTATATTGTATTTACTTGTATCTAGGTTGTTACTATTCAAATTGATTAATAGAATGGAGCAAAGCTCAACCAAATCAAACCGAGAAAAGCTAATATGAAATAGCAATTGTATTGGTATTTTCCTTTTAGCAAAAAAATTAAAATAATACTTTACTCAAAATATTATATAGAGTAGTCGAAAAAGTCTTTTCGTATTTCTAATTAAACTTCAACTAATTTTTTATATTTATACTAATAAATAAATAAACAAATATGTACCATTTTGGCCAACCACTTTTTACCATTTTTCCGCTGGAGACATTATACCACCAGTGTAAATCGAAATTTCGAAATTTCCAGAACGGAAGCGAGCGAACCATTGTTGTGCTACTCGAACTGATTTGGCATCGTCTCCGTAAATTTCATTAGTGGCTTGTGTGGTATTATTCCCTTTTTTATATAAAAATTTCAAAATATAACGAATTGTTTCATTATTTTAGCTCATTTTTAAATAGCTGTAACTTTTTTTCAACTTCCCCGAATTTAATTTTTTTTTTGGGTAAATGGAGCTTAAAATCTCACCTTTCCAACACTATTTGGTATGACACAATGTGATTGGTACCATTGGAGATATACGACTGCAACGACGTCTATTGACAAAATACGAAAAGACAGTAGGGTAATCTACCCTGTTTTATTGACATTTTTTTCATAGAAATTTTTATTCTACAATAGAACTTTGGAGTGGTGTGGAGTGTATAAATAAATTTTTTCGGAATTTTTTGATGACATCTGTCGGAAAAATGGCTGGGTGAATGAGATGCGTTTTTTCACTGGCGGACACGATTTCTCATGTTTGGATCATCTGAAACACAAAAACCCAATTTATTCTTAAAAAGTACGCGAATGGTTATCGTTCCTACTAGAATCATGAAAAAATGTTGATAAATAAAAAAGTAATTAACGTTTTTTTACATAAATTTTGCCATAACTTTGTCAATAAATTATAAAAAATATAGGGACGATAGCCAGGCGTTTTGTGAACATTTAAGAAGAAAAATTAAGCAAATCGATTGAGTAGTTCGACCGGAATCTTGTCCGCCAGTTTAAAAAAGTGAGTTTTGAGAAAAACGGGTTTAAAGTGCCAGGTGTGCACTCCGGGCGGTATTATTCTTTTTGGGCCTTTTTCGAAACCTTCCAATGGTAAAGTGGGTTTCTACATTAATTTTAAGGGTATAAGGGAACAGAAAATGCAAAAAAAAAAAAAATGTTTTTGAAAAAAGATTACCCTACTGACTCCTTAATACCTAATTTGTTTTTCTGTTAATTTTCTTCAACGGAATGCAACAATGAAAAACAAATAATTAACATAATAAAATTTTAGGCATTTATAAATTTCAAAAAAATATTATTTTAGCGGGTTTCATTTTGTAACGTCATGTTTTTGTAACTGATAGGTGCTTTTGTTGAAAAAAAAAAGTTTCTAAAACCACAAAAAATCTAAACATTTTGTTGTGCTTTTGTTGAACAAATAATTTTTAAAATCATACACGAAATTTCACATATTTTCTATTGCTGCTTGTATTAGTTATAATATTTGGAATAAAAAAAATTGTGTTCATTTTTAAAAATGTTTCACTGGCGGGTATTAGTTCAAAATTAGAGCACACACAATTCTAGCCGCATGAGTAAATAGCTACATATTTACGTGTGGTATATAAAAATAGCTGTCGAATATAATTATTCTGTAATACAAATACTTAAAATTAAAATGTGTGCATTGTGGTAGTTGGTAAATATTTATTATTTTAAGACTAAATATAATTTTGGGAAAATAATTACATAAATAAATGGAATATGAATGCAATGGTTTATTAACAAAACATAATTTATCACTAGCATCATCAAAATATAGTGAAATAAGACAATAGATGAAATAAAAATCGCTTAAAATAAAGTATAAAAGACATTATAGTATATTATATAGCATATAAATTTATGTAAAAAGCGAAAATGTTAGATTGAAAGAGAATATATGTACGACATGAAATACATTAGGACAAAAAACACCCTGAAATTGTAATTAAATTCCTCGAGTAAATGATATTTAAAAAATGTATTTTGCTAAGTTGGTCGGACTGTCCTTAATTACTATGGTAAATATGAGTTGTTTAAGTCGGTACACTTCAGTAGTGCGTTGCGATTTCTACAATGAATGTGTATTTCTAACCAAATTTCGTGTGTGGACCGTTGTGAATGTAGGAAAAATCACTTACTGTGATTCAAAAACACAAGCCTACGAGTGGTACAAAGCCTTTAAAGACGGCCGAGAGCTCGTTAAAGACATGCCTCGTTCTGGACGACCTTCGACCCATCAACTGATGAAAATATAAAAAAGGGAAGGAGCTAGTGCTTGAAAATCGTCAGGCGAGTGTTAGAGAGATGGCAAAAGAGCTCGACAACTCTCGCGAGTACGTTCGAATGACTTTGGTGGATATTTTGGGTATGAAACTCGACTCGTCCCGATAAAGCTAAATTTTTTCAAAAAGAGTACGATTATGACCGAGTTTAAAGCCAGAAACGTAATGAATACCATCGATCAAACACCGTATTCACCAGATTTGGCTCGATGTGATTTTTTCTTGTTTCTCAAACTGAAATTGCCGCTCCATGGAACCCGTTTTCAGTCGATCAAAGAGATAAAACAAAATTCGCTAAATGAGCTGAAGGTCATCCCAACAGGTGCTAAGGAAAGTGTTTCGAGGACCGGAAAAATCGTTGGCATAAGTGTATTACATCAGGTGAGGATTACTTTGAAGGCGACAAAATAAATATTATAACATAATTAAATATTTTGCCTTTATTTAAAATTTCCGGGTACATTTTTGTCACAATATACATATGTACACATATTCAAAAAAGTTATATTTAGTTCCAGAAAATACGCAACACCGCACAGCATTTTTGAATAAAACAAATCGATAAACATCACTATTATCATGTATTCAATTACTTTTCAAGCATTCCTTTTCTTATTTTAGTTTCTATTTATAGTTGATAAATTGTAAAGCATTTGTTTAAGGCAATTGTAGTATACAAAATATAAATATTCGAGTCTAAAAATGAATTTTTAAGTATATGTATATATGTATGTATGTATGTCTGTATGCCTTGGCACATATCAATCTACACGCGGTAAATGAAAATAATTAGGGTAACTAAGAAAATAACAAACTCTATTATAATTTCCGGTTCACTGGCCGGCACCAGATATTTAAAGAAAATTTATGGACTTAGAAAATTGTTTATTTTTAGTTTTAGTTAGTTGAATTAGATGTTGAATACAAATAACAGCTTTTTTAAGAATTTGATTTTAGTAATTTTTTAAACAATTTTTTTAAATAATTTTAAAACTATTTTTTTTTAAATAATTTTAAATATTTTTTGTAATTTTTTATAATTTTTTACTTATTTTTAACACAATTTTTTTTAATATTTTTGTTTTTATAGTTTCATAAAATATTATTTTTTTTTTTAATTTTTTTAAATATATTTTTTTAATAATTTTTTATGGTATTTTTGTTATATTTTTCGGTTTTACTATTATTAAAAAAATATTATTATTTTTTTACATTTCTAATGCTTTGTTTCAAGATTTATATTTCCATTTAAATTATTCTAACAATGAAAATAAACCTTAATACAAAGTATTAGAAAGTTAAAAAATTAAAATTAAAAAAAAAAGAAAGAAAACAGCAAAAAAAATTAGCCCAAAAAATATATTACAAAAAAAAACGTTAAAATTTATTTCAAAAAATTATTAAAGAAATATATAACAAATTTAGTCAAAAAAATTCGTTAAAAGTAAGTAAAAAAAAATTATTTAAAAAAATATATATATTTTTATACATATACATATGTATGTATGTATGTACCTATGTGTCTATACAATGTCTAAAATTCAAATATGCCGTGGACAAAGCTAATTTGTCAGCATGAAATCGGTGAATAATAAAAATCATGTGTTTGGTAGTGACTTGTTTTTCATATGTACATATGTATATATTACATAGGTACAAATATACATACATATATAATTTATGTGTTCACTTACTATTTCACTTCATTATTTTTATTTTTCTCAAAGCCACAAATAAATGAACGCCTGCACCCACAGATCGAGCGCACGATCGGCTGACTATCACTTATGTATTTACACATCAGCTCACTAACTCACATTGTATCTAAATATAGTATATATATGTATGTATATAGATATTCATATGTGTAAAGAGACACTTGACTGTTGTGTGGCACACAGTATTACACTCACATCCGTATATAATATACAGTACATATACATACATATGTTATATAGTTAGAGTCTGAAATGGCAACGCTCTGACAATGCGCTATAAATTGTCTTTCACATTTCAATCGCATACTCGAATAATTTAAAATATTTCACCGACATGACATGCTTACCTAATTAGGTATTTAATGCAATAAAATATCAGATAGCGACTGATAAAATAGCGAGTAGCGGCGAATAATGCGTTGTGGCGGTTTAGCAGCGAGATACTTGTATGTTGGTATTTTACGCAAAAAAAAAAATTAAACAGTATAAACCAGAAGTGATATACATACATTGTTACATTTGAATGATCAGGAGCAAAAATTGCGATCGGTACTCTAGTTATAGACAGGCATATACGAGTCATAGACTGTAGTTTTACAGTTAAATTTCAATGATTGATTTTATGTTCTTTTATATATGTATATAAAAAAAAAATTTCTAATTATTTTTTGTACTCTTATCGTATAAATATCCGGCTAGAAACACAAAAAAAAAGTCATACGTACGTTTCAAGATTTGCATTCTTAAAATAATCTTTCTTTAATCAATTGCCATTGTAAAAATCATTGACGTTAAGTGGCATACTAATTGTGTGGTACATATTTGCTATAACTTCGCCTTATCGCGACCAACTGTTGATGACGCGACACGGTCAGCAGTACAAAAATCAATTAATAAAGGGTGTTTAGATATGCATGAGAGATAAAATCTAAGAATTCAAGTCTCTGGCCGACAAAATTATCCAAACGGTACTGTGGGCAAAAGATAGTAAGACTGTTTAATTTAAATTCCGTGCGAAAATCCGTTCGTCGAAATAATTTTTTATATTCGTATGATATCAGCGACATCTGTGCCAAATGTCACATGAAAACAATCATTAGTATTTAGTATAAGCTTGCCTTTCTAAAGTATGTACATAAAGGGAATTTGGCGATTTCTACTTTGAGTAAAATTATTTAACAAAGAAGTTCCACTAAATTTTGTGTGCGGAATCAAATTTCTGAAACCGAAACGTTCAGAATGTTGGAAAAGGACTTAAATGAAAAGTGGTTGTCGCGGCGAACAAGTGTTTTTGATTGGTACAAATTATTCAAACAGAGTCGAAAACGCCTTAACGACGAACCACATCTAGCACAACCATCAACATCAACTGATGATCAACACGTCAATAAAATAAAAAAATGGCGCTTGAGAATCGACCATAACCAGTTAGAGATTTTAATGGCATCGTTGGAATATCGGAAGGATCTGTGAAAACCAATTTGAAAGATAATTTGGGTCTAAAAATCGTGAAAGCACGGTTGATTCCAAAATCACTCAATTTTTTCGAAAAACAGCGTGGCGATAATGTCTGTGAAACAATCATTTTCGACTACCAGGATGTCATGAAACGTATTATTACTAACGATGAGTATTGGATCTATGCTTCCGACCTTGCAACAGACAATAAATTAGCTAAATATCGTGACATAGGAGAGCCAAAGCCGAACAAACCACGTCAAAACAGTTCAAAAATCAAGGTTATGTTGACAGTTTTCTTCGATTATCGAGGTGTGGTGCACTCCGAATTCCTTCCGCCCGGCCAAACAACAAGGAATACTATTTGAATGTTATGCGACGTTTGCGCGAAGTTATTCGTAAAAAGAAATCAGAATTATGGACCGACAATTCTTGGTTTTTGCACCACGATAATGGACCGTCCCATACTGCATTGAATCTTCGTGAGTTTTTCACCAAATTTTCAACCAACATCGTTTCGCAATCACCATATTCGTCTGCTTTAGCTCCGTGTGACTTCTGGCTATTCAGCAAACTCAAACGACCGCCGCAGAAACCAATTTGGGTCAATTGAAGCCATTAAACGTGAATCACTAGGCGCATTGAAGGCTTTTACGGAAATTGACTTTTGATTGAAACAAAAAAACGTTGACACAAGTGTATTGAGGCCAAGGGGGATTACTTTGATCTGTGTCGTCTCCAGATTTTGAAGAACAAATTAAGAATTTGAAAATTATGAACAAAGTCTCACTATTTTTTGGTCATTATAGTATAACTTAAAACATAGTACAATTAAATTTAATTATTCTCATATTGCTCATAATAGCGCGCAAATCACGAAACACCCTTTATTTAAGAAAATAAAAGTTTTGGTAAATTAGTTGATTATATGCGTCCGTCCTACAAGTATACTCAAGGCTACTTTTAAATGCATTCCTAAACATCCAACGTATATATATATATATAGGTATATATCGTCAACTAAAATGCAAAACAACGTATCATCAAAAAAATAAAAATTGAGTTTTTTATCGCTTACGATCCACCACATCATATTATACATATGCATACTCGTATGTAATAACCAATATATAACCATTTTATAACCAATATATAACCATTTTATAATCAATATATAACTATTTTATAATTTTATATATATAGTTTTCCTTCACTTGTAGGCTTATAAAAAGTGGTGTTACGTTATTTTGCATTTTAAGTGGTGATATGATATGTATCTACAAACGTACTTATGTACATAGGTATGTACAATATAATGGGTAGAAATCACGAGTACGCCAAGTATATAATGAGATCGCGATCAGGTGACTTTCTGATTACACAAAAATGCCCAAAACGCAAAAAGTCAATAAATCTATAAATACACGTTTTATATATAGAATATATGTATACACATACATATGTATGTATAATAGTATGTACAATTAATAAAAACTACTTTTGCTTACTTATGAATACTTTTATTGGAATTCACCGCGACTGAGTATTAATAATTCAACCCTATAGAAGCTCGAAGGTCATCTCATGTTTACCTCGCTTTTTGCATTAATCTACTTGATTTTAATTTATATAAAATAGTTACGATCTAACTGGAAAATTTAAGAGTTCTGAGATCACGCTCATTAATTAGGGATTTATAGGAGACAAGAGACGAAATTGCTAATGCATTTCTTCATATTTTCGAAGAATTATAATGTCATATTTTCCGTACATTGGGTCTTTATACCCTGCACAAGGCATATTAAGCTTCCCAAGCAGAGAAGGAATCGTCGGGGACCCTGTAAAAGCCACGTATTGTAGAAATAATCAACATGACGAGCTGAGTCTGTTTGGCCATTTGGATCCCTCTGTACCCTTTGGTTCTTGGGAAATCTTTTTGAAATTTTACACAAGTCTCTTTCTCCCCAAGATACTAATAATTTGTTGAAACTGCTGATATCAGACCATTATAAGATAAGGCTGTCATGCAAAATGATCGATAAAGATCTAGTGTTTGTATGGAACATTTTTTTGTATGACAATATATTTTTACGAAATTTTTCATGGATTATTGTCCAAGCCAAAGCTATAATCTTCGAAAATCTTGTTCGGATTGGACCACTATAGCAAATAGCTGCCATACAAGCTTACCGCGCAAAATCAAGATAAGTATATTTTATAACCTTTTATACTATAAGATATGGACCTGTGAATAAAATTATAGCTTTGGTGCTGCCGAAGTTGACGTGTAATCTTCTTTATATTATAAAGCTTACGTTTGAATTTACGTGTACCAGACTACTGTACTACTTGACTTGAGACTACTTCAGTCAAAATTAGTCAATAAACCTAATGAATAGTAAAAGTTGTGGAACTAGACAGAGACAGCTGTAAAAATACATATTATCCACGGCCCATAACTACCGTCATTTTCTGTTGTAACTTCTTGAGACAATTTTTAATTATCTAGGGTGTGGCAAAGCTTTAATGGCTTTATCAGTCCTTGAGTTGAGCTGAGTAATAATCTCTTGTTAAAAGACTAAATAAAATCTTATGAGAGACTACTCGTATTACTGAACTCAACACAAGGACTATTAAAGCCATTAAAGCTATATTCTATAAAAAAAATTCCAAATAAGTTGAAAAAAGCAACGAATACGTTTGCAAAATTTTCACTCTTCCTAAAATTTGAAATATTTTCACTTTAAAAATTTTATTCTGTTTACCAAAGTTCAAGCTCTCAGAGATCAGCAATGTTTATACAGAGAAATGAACGTTCCATTCAGTCGATCTGTTTACAACACATATTTAATTAATAAATTATTCAGTATAAAATCTATATGTACACATGAATAAAAAGAAGAAAAAAACACACATACATATGTATATACATTTAAACAACAATGACCATTGTATTTACATATATGGCAAGAAGTATAAAACGGAATTCACAGTAAATTTATTTCGAGCAGCTAAATTTAGATTTACATTTCGATGGCACCTTTGTTGCGATTAGAAGCTGCCCGATACAGGCGCACAGAACTAAATACTTGTAGCGCACAAATTGTCGATAATCAGCACGATCGATCAATAATAATCGGTGCAAACACATGGGCATTTGCGTATAACAAGCGATCGAGGCGATAAGTATAGCTGTTGAAATGAAAGCGAAAAGTGCAAAAAGTAAGAAAAAATCAATCGATTGTGTTAATTTGAGTGAGAGAAGGTATTGACGAATTGGATTATTTGAATTTCTAGTGACAGCGTAGTTGGGGCGAAACTAAACGGTGGGCCCGGTGGCGAAAGGGCGACTTATGTGGATTTTGGCGAATAAGTGGTTGTTCAGTTGAAGATCAAGCGAGTGTTTTCAATGCTAATTTGTAGATTGTATATATTAGTATGAATGTGTAGATCTCAATTGTAATTTAAATAAAAGCAATGAAATCACATGGTGCTTATAAATACGTAGGTATATAATATATATATGTGTAGTAATAAGTATTTGTTTATAAAGGTATGTGTGAAATTGATGTATGCAAAGCAGTTTTAGTATAGTACAATTTTTATTATATTGTAGTATAACTTAGAGAGAAAAGCGGAGAAAATAATTCAAATGGAAAGGAAAAAAAAGAAAAATATATGAGTTTGTACATATGTACATACACTCATTGTTTCTTACGTCTCTATATTTATTAACTACAAAAATACTCTACAATGAAATGTTTCACTTCTGAAGAAATTGCGGTTTAAAAGTGAACTAGGCAAAAAAATAATGAAATTGAACTAGTTCAAAATCGACCACAACTGTATCTATAGTTAAATGATTTTTATTTCAGTTATTTATTTTATTTTTATAGAGATATTTTTAATCTGTATAACTATACAGATCCAAATCTAAATTTGCTGTTTTTTTACATTTTGGTTGTGGTCCAGAAATTAATTGGAATTTTTGATTTCTTTTGGAAGTAGTATATGATTAGGGGGTTAAATGGGTTTACGGGTTTCAAAAAATCGATTTTTTTTTATTGTCTTATTAAATTTTACAACACCTCTAGAATATTGTCCTAAATTCAATCAAGTTGATCCGAGTAATAGTTTCGGTGATACAACCTTGAGAACTTGTGCGCTCGAGGCTAGCTAGGCTAAGTGCCCTTAAAACGCATTTTTCTCGAAACTGTGTTTTTAAAGTCGATTGGCAAGATTTCTCGAGAACTACTCAAACGATCTTCATGAAACACACAGATACACAGGTCTTTGAGATACAATTCTTAAAGACTTGGACGAAGGATTTTTTTCGATTACAACTATTTGAAAAATAAAATGTCGCGAAATTTTCACTGAAATAATTTTTTGTAAAATGTCTGTCAAAAATCCAATTTTTAGTTTTTTTCCTTCGTCCAAGTTCTAAGTTAAGGTCTTAACTGAAGCACGAATTTTTTCACTTTAGATGATCCTGAAACGAGTTATCCTGCCAACACGGGCGCATCTTTTTCCGAGGGGTCACCGGAAATGGCGTCGCAATGGCCGAGTTTAAAATATTTTTTCCAAAAGTTTCAGAATTTCTTTGTTAATAGTGTAACAATAAAAAATTGTAATAAAATATTTTATTTTTTATATGAGAAAAAAATTTTTGAAAAAAGGCTATTTTTTACCCTATGAAACCCATGTAACCCCTTAATGCAATACTGACGAAGTAACTAAAGTTACTAATAAGGAAAACAATTAAGATCTTTGATCGGTCAGCTTAATGCTGTAGTTATCCGATCTGAACAATTTGTTCTGAGATTATTTCGTGAAGATATCCTGAATGTCTGGCAAACATAGAAGTTTTCCATATAAGGCTTTGATATGGATCGGTGAGTTTGTATAACATTTATGTGCTCTAGTGGTTACATATCGCCGGGTCTGGGGCGAAAAGGGTGCACGCAAAATTTCAGATTGATATCTCAAAATACGATATGACCATATATGTGATGTTATCTTTCAGGAAGAATTCCGATCTAACATGTTATCATGTCAAGTAAATTATGAGTTTTGTAATAGTATATAGTATCTGGAAGTTCCAAACGGAGCTCACGAAAACTTTGTTGCTCTATAACCTGTCCAGCCCAAAATTGTTCATGGTGGCATATTCGTGTATAGCACTTAGTTAAACCGCGGTAATTGGTAAAGCAAAAACTGTCAAATATTAAAATATTAGGTGGCAAGGTTTGTGTAGCGTTCGTGTTTAGGAAATAAAATCCTCTAAAATTATATGGCAAGTTTATGGCTTATGCATTTGCCAACATGAAACATTTACCATAAATATATATTCTCACAAGTACATGTACATCTACGCATATGTACATATGTATTTATGTACATACATTCCTTTTATGTAAGTTCACAGTTGTTGAAGTTGGTTATTCTTTAGCATTCTGTAGTTAATGCTGTGTTCTCATTGTCGTTATTGTTGTTGCTGTTGCTATTATCCCTACTACTGGTCATGATATCCACAACATTTGCCCATATGCAAAGGCTGGAATAGTCTAGAAAATGATTTCTCACCCAAAAAGGTGTAGAGGCAGCAGAAAGTAGCACAAATGGTGGCATTAAAAACAACAAGAAAAGCAACAATAATCTGTACAAAGTACATATGACAGAGCAAACAACGAACAATCCTCCGCGTAAAAATCGCTTGGGTGGAGTTGGCAGCTGGAACGGGATAAGGAGGAGGAGGGGTATCCCCTCTCTCCTTGCTATCGCAGTTGAGGTGTAAGGTGGGTTATGTATGTACACATGTAGTATATATGCATGTATTGGTCGTAGTTAGGAGGCTGAAGGCTGGAAGCTTACTGTCGAGTTCTGGATGCTGGGCCTCGCGCTGCGGCCGCACTGCCGATGATGATGATGGTGATGATGCTAGAAAAGTAATTGAACTTTCCAACAGCTGTCGTGTAGCACACAAAGCGTACGAGCAGGCAAAACTGAATCGAGGCGATGCTCGTACATATGTACATATAGAATATGTGTACATGTAAACTTTTCTCTGACAAAATGCACAATCTTTTAAATACAGTGCCCGTGAGTAGGTACAACTATATGTATATGTATGTAAAAGTACCGGGAGTTATATACTGTATATACATTTATAAAAGTATATACATAGAGATTGAGCATACACACATACAAATTGATATGAATATCTGTATATTAAAATGCTGATACTGAAAATATGTAAAATTGCATAAATATTAAAATAAATCTGTATGTACGTGCATTTGTACATAAATATTAGGGCGGGTCGAGTTACAGGGAGCCACAAAAATCGCTGTTTCGAAACTGGTTTTAGACTCATAGTCTCTCAAGCAAAGCTGTTCAAAATGATCCGTAGAACATTTCCTGCATATTCAACTTTATAAAAAAAAATCGACCCGCTCTAATAAATATCTACTCATTTTTGCGAATATTAGTTTTTAAAAGCCAAATATTATAAAATTCTCCCGAAAAGTTTAATTTTCAAATTTATTTGAAAAAAAAATAAATAAATAAATATGAAAAAAATTATTATTTTCATATACTTACAGGGTGCGTCATATTTTATGTCAGTAAGCATTGAATTATTGAAAAAAAAAATTGTTCTATAAAAAATATTATTTCTATAGAAGAATGCAGGACAAATATGTATATCTAAAAAAGGTGGTGTGAAAATGAAGTCGATAGGCCCAGCCTTTTTGGAGAAATTTTCCTCACTGAACTCACTATGAAAACAGCCTTTTGAGAAAAATATGCTCCAAAACTATACGCCGGATCAACTTAAAAATTTCGGAGAATATTGCCAAATATATGTAATCGATACAAAAGCAAAAAAATCGATATTTTAAATTTTACAATTGCATATAAACCTTTTGAGGAAAACATTTGTATCCGAAAGCATCATTAAACTGTCCGAAACATAGTAGAAAATGCCAGAACAAGAACAGATTTTGATGTGGATTACTGCCCAGCGATCACCTGATATATTTTCTTTATATGCAAAAAAATTTTATAAATAACTTGTATACGACCAAGTTAAATAAAATATTCAAATAACAAAGTTCAAAAGAGATAAAGATGGCGCACTCTGTATCTTTACAAATCCGGACTCCATTAGAAAAGCAAAAGCTTGCAGTTTATACAAACAAATAAATATTTATAGGTACTTGCATACAATGAGAAATATGTATGTACGAAAGTAATTTAAAAGAATTCCCGAAACATACAATATGATAATTTCGAGAAAAAAAATCAATGATGGTCACAAACAGACTGAATCCGGGTATGCCTGCATGCTAGCCACAAAAACATTTTTCTTTTCGTGAGCATATTAAAAACTTCTTCGACATTTTTCTTTATTAAGACGCAGACTAAAATAGAAAAAAGTGTCCATAAAGTGTAAACGAAAGAACAGGCAACAACTGTTTTTGCATATGGACTCAGTTGCACGATTTTAACCGAGGAGGAGGCTCAAAAAAGCGTACTCTGGAATCTACAATAGCAAACAGCAGATAAATATATATTATACATATATACATATGCATCATACATAATGGTACATTATGGACATTTTGGTGATGGCATTGTCGGGTGGGTGAAAGTTGCTGAAAACGACTGGAAACACGAGAGTAACTATTCAACTTACAAGAGATCAGAAATTTGCTTGAATTAAAATAACGAACTGCAGCAACGTAAGAAAGAAGGAAACAATTAAAAAATAAAGTATAACAATAGAAAGCAACGAGATAAAAAGAATTGCACAACGAACTAAGCATCTTCCTACTCGCGAATATTATACTATACACATATGTATGTATGTAGATGATTATGCGAGCGATATGAAAGTGTTATACATAAATGAAAAACGTAAGAGGTAAGAAAGAAAAAATAAATGAAAAAAAATCATAACATTAAATAAAACAATATACAAGGTATGTAAAAGATAGGAAAACAAACCGCTGGGTTTTAAAGAAATTATAATCCAAAATTATATATGCATACTAACTGATCAAATTTGACCCGGACGGGCCAAAAAAAATGCATTCTCACATATCTTAACACAAAAGTTTATTATCGTCTTCAAAAATGGATTCTAATCCAACCCGGACGGGCAAAAAACATTATTTTCACGTATTTTAACACAAAAAAGGCTTCTCATCCAATACAAGCATACCAAGCTTAATCCAATTTTCCAAACACTTGTTATATTATAAATATTATAATTTTTTTTTCGATTTCGGCTGATTTTTGGTGCGTTATTCGCTAGATTATTGAACGGTTTCGACATCATTTTCATAAAGTCTAGCTTCTAGTAATGTTGCCTTTGATGAAAGTAGGGTTCTTAGCTACTTCGCCAAGCATCTCTTTGCGACCTCTACTCGATATCGTCTTTTTTCCAAAAGATTTAAGCCTTTGAGTACGAGTTTAGCACTGATACGCTTTATACCCAAAACATTAACCGAAATGTGCTGAGTCGATCCCTACAAAATGCTGAGATCGTTCTGATGCCAACACGACGATTTTCAAGCCCTGTTTCTTTAACTTTTTCGATGTTATCGTCATTAACAGATGTAGATAGACGACTTCACGACTTTCACTGAATGCTTCGTGCCATTCAAGGACTTCGTTAGAATCCCCAAAAAAAACTCCTGCAATATAACAATAGAATCCGCAGCCGTAAATCCATTGGAAACACGGAATTTTCAGTTTACTTGTTATTTTTTTTCTTTAGGAAGAGTCCCAGTCATCAGACAAACTTTTCAAGTTGTAAACAAATAGTTGCCCAACACCTACTAATTGACATATGGAGATCAAAATTCATATGAATATAAAACAAACTATGTAAAATGTTTTTCCGATTCAGTTTGCCCGGGCAGTTTAAATTGATCATTCGGTTATATATAACATATGGTATTTGTGGAAGACGACTTGAATGTCTGAGTCCGTCCGTCCGTGCATTTGAGTAAAAATTGAAACACTGAGATTTGATGAAACTTGGCTCCAGTATGGGCAATTTAGAATGTCAACACTGCGGGTTAATGTGTGTTTAAATAAAGATATTAAAGTAAAATTTACCGATGCAAACGAGGTTAGATCGAGAGTGACCATTGCGCAGCTTCGTTCTGGACACTTTAGCAGCTTCAACTCCTACTTATACAGAATTGACCATGACATATCAAACATGGAAGAATATATGTAACCACGTCTAGCTCCCAACAAAGGTTATGTTGAAAATCGCAAAAGTGAACACAACGTCAGAAACACAAAATTTTGCGGAAGAAATTGCCCTGCTACCCACTTTTTTATCTGAAAATGGGCGTCCTCGCCCATTGTCCGACCAAAAACCTAATGTTGGATGACCTCAATGAAATTCGGTATCTAATATTTTCTTAACACCCTGATGACATGTACAGAGAAAAATATTTTGAATATTGATGCCTTTTCTGTATAATAATACATAATTAGGAACCAATATGATATTAATAAAAAATTAAAAATAATTTGAAAATAATAATTAATAATAATAATTGATTAATATTAATTGTTCCGATTCAGTTTGCAGTTTAAATTGATCATTCGGTTCCAATTAGAACATATGGTATTTGTGGAAGTAACTTGAATGAGAGTCAGTACATTTTACGAAACACTGAGACTAGTATGGGCAATTTAGAATGTCGAATGTGCGGGTTGATGTGTGTTTCACATATTCTAAAACTTACCGATGCAAACGAGGTTAGATCGAGAGTGACCATTGCGCAGCTTCGTTCTGGACACTGTAGCAGGTTAAACTCCTACTTATACAGAATTGACCCTGACATATCAAACATATGAATATATGTAAGTCTAGCGTGCAACGAGTTCCCGCATGACACTAACCACCTCTTTGTATGCCCTGCTAACTCTTTTCATCTGACATCCTTCTCCCTATTGTCCGACCGTGTCGAAAAAGCGCCCTAATGTTGGATGACCTCGATGACAACTTATCTAATCTTTACAATCCGCGAGATTAGGTACCCGTTATAACAACAACAATAACAACGGTGTTTCACATATTTTGCTGTTTTTCATATCATAATTACGATGCCAAACAAAGAATATCAGTCGAAGGTGTTAATACTAAACGAATTTTACAGGGTAGCGCAAAATAATCCTATTAGAAGATGCTATAAATTTTGCAATTAACCTCTAATGTCAGTTCTGTTTTGACATTTTTGTAGTAAACACATGCGAAATACACGTAAATAAACAATGGTACGCTACACTCTCCAGAACGCCATCCTATAATCACCACAAGAGGAAGATGATTTTTCATCAAAAAAATAATCAACTGTGACGGCGGCCATTTACATGATATTATATTCTCGACTTGATGTAGAAAAAATTTAAAAGACTAAATAAAAATAATCCACAAGCAGTATCAAAGTTTTTAATTTTTTTAAAAAAATTACAGCCAAAAAACATCGGAAGATTATTTTTCCCACTCAAAGCCACTGTACGGTGTGAACATTTTTTCGCTGGTAGTGATAATCGAGATTTCATAATACGTCTTTTATTTTTCAAATACCGTATTTTGTAGTTTTATTCGCTATCGCATTGGTTCCAAACGTTTACTGTATTATACAGAGAAGCATCAGATGGAATTCAAAATGATCAAGAAGTTCTTTTTGCCGCAATATTGATGTCATCAGGGTGTTGGAAAACATGTATTCCAATTTCATTGAAATCGGTCTAGTAGCACAGATATGGTTCTGCACGTGCCACAACCATTTTCAATTTTTAAAAATGCATTTTCCGCCACTTCTTCCGTAATCTCCCGTTTTGACGTTTTGTTAGTCGGTTATCGCAAGTGATTTTGAACATAATTTGTACTGCTCCAGACTTCTTTTTTTGGGCTTTTTGAAGCCGAAGGAAACGACTCTGTAGACTTTGGTTGACATACATAGTAGTTTCCGAGATATGTACAAAAAACTTTAGGGGCGGGGCCACGCTCTTAAAACAATATCCGTCCAAATATGCCCCTCCTTAATGCGATCCTTTGTCCAAATTTCACTTTAATATCTTTATTTATGGCTTAGTGATGAAAATGCCATAAAAAGGGCTCAAATTTTGCCCATCAATCAACTGTGACGGAATACGGCCATTTCATCATGATATCTATATTCTCGACTTGATGTACGGAAAAATTTAAACGACAACGAAAAATAATCCGGATTTCAAGTCGTATCAATATTTTATCTTTTTTTTTTAAACTTACAAACAAAACATCGGAAGATTATTTTTCGCCACTTTGTATAATAATAAAAAATAAGTCTCTATCGCAGAAAATAACAAACAATCGATCATTTGTTTGTCATGAAAAAATGTCACTTTAAATCAATCAGGATCGTCTATACCAAAGAAGAGTTATTAGCGCAGTTTAGCTTTGATCTCTCTGGTAAAAACTTGTAGACTCTCCCAGAAATTCAAGCAGAGAGTCGAAAAAAATTTTGTTGGAAGGTGCGTAATAGTCGTGGAAGGGATCATACAATCAAAAAAAATGTGTGGTTAGCTTTGACCCAAATTTACTTTCTATTATTATATTTTCAATAACATATTGTATGTCTACATACAAATGTAAATATGTTTTGTTGAAATAGTAACTCCATATCTTTCCATATGACCTTAATTTCTGGTATATTAACGACTACTTTTATACACCAATATATTTTAATATTCTCAATGTGAGCTTCGCACATTTTTTACGTGCGCACACACACACATACTATGAAATATAAGTAGAAGTAAATAAATATAAATGAGGCAATTTACGTCATTGCAAATTTGTTATTTACTTCACAGCAATATACATACATATGTATGTATCATAAATGTGTATGTAAGTATCTATAAAAATGTATATGCTTGTGTGTATTATAATATGTATGTTTGTACATAAATATATATTGCTGACACTGCGCTATTGAAATTGTTAAGCGTAATAAAATAAAAATGAAACATGACGAAAGTAAATAAAATATTTAATTGCAAAAATAGCTGAATAAGCAAAAGGAGGATTGTACCGTAAAAATCATTGAATATGGACTATGAAAAATGTACTATGTAATTGTGCTGGAAAAAGGCGATGTAGAATGGTTATAACTTAATTTTATTTTTTATTAAAAAAACTTTAGATTTACGAGTATTATAAAAATGTATAGCCCGAAGGCCTCCCTTAATTTTTAGACAATTTTGATGAACTTTTTTTAGGTTAGTTTTGACATATGTATATGTACACTAGAGTGATTCAAAAAAAAAACTTTTTTTTTCGTTTGGTACTCGAAAAAATAGGTTCCTAGACACCTCTAAGAAAGCCTCTCCAAAAACCTATTCATAATATTTTTTTTTCATTGAGTTATAAAATTCATAAGAAATAAAAAAATTTCCCAAAAATAATCAAACTTTAGCTGTTAATATCTTTTAAACGTTTGGGTTTACGAAAAAATCATAATAGACCTTTTTTGTAGAGCATTCAATTTCCTACAAAATCTAAGGAACAAGATATTTGCTAGATTGGTATACTTAATTGAGTGGAAGTGGCTGAGCTGAGAAACATGTTCGAGGGTTGCTTTTTCTATTTCAGGATTCGAGAACAAAACCAAATATTAATCATCGAAAATAGCTTTACGGGTTTCTAAAATATTCTCCATTAAGATCTACATATACACTTTTTATGAGCTTGAACCGACTGTCGAAGCACTTATGCCACGTCGTTTGAAGTATCTCCAAAATATGCATTCTGAAGGCATCAACTGCTTCTTCAGGTATGGAAAAATGTTGATCTCTTAGTTAATGTTTTACATACGGAAAAAAAGTCATTCGGTGCTAAGTCAGTACCATACGGTGGATGACTCATGAAATCCATTATCTAAAAAATGCATCGACCGTCTCCGGCGGTTGCTTCTTCTGATTTCTTGGAAGACAACCGGCAAACAATTGTTTGTTTACCACACAAAATTTATTGTTATGCGTTGTTCTAGTAGTATGGCTTCAACATGCCCAATTTTTCACGAAAGTGTACGAAATTTAATTCCATTTGACCGAGATGAATATTTTAAGTTACTGTAAACAACACAAAT
The DNA here is from genome assembly GCF_024586455.1 of Bactrocera neohumeralis. Lineage (NCBI taxonomy): Eukaryota > Metazoa > Arthropoda > Insecta > Diptera > Tephritidae > Bactrocera > Bactrocera neohumeralis. The sequence continues at coordinate 33,899,114 of NC_065922.1, read as the reverse complement.
AGCGCTCGTGTGTACTTATAACATCAAAAATATCAAACCTGCTGCTAAATCCCGAAATATTGACATTTTGCTGCCAGCGACATTAGGGTAAAACTTTTCTGGTTTCTCAGCGAAAAACGGCGAAAAGTGATTTTCACAAGGTTCTCTTGAAGCCAACTTTACTACATTAAGGGAGTTCTGCATTGACCCGAACAAAGGTTAGAGATGGTGCAAGGTCAGGGCTATATGTTGGATGCATCAAAACTTCCCAGACAAGCTCTCCCAGTTTTTGCCGAGTCATCAAAGATGTGTGTGGTCTAACGTTATCCTGATGGAAGAAGAAGCCTTTTCTGTTGATCACTTCTGGCCATTTTTTTTCGTTAGCTTGCTTCAATCTCATCAGTTGTTGACAGTAAAATGTAGAATCAATCGTTCGCCCAGTCTGGAGCAGCTCATAGTGGATGATTCCTGCCCAATCCCACTAAACACTCGGCATAACCTTTCGAGGCGTCAATCCTGGCCTTTGCGACCATTTGTTGAGCTTCACCACGCTTGGACCATGATCTTTTTCGCACATTATTGTCGTATTTGATCCACTTTTTGTCTCCTGTTACCATTCGCTTCAGAAATAATTCGATATCATTTCGTTTTAGCAAAGAATCGCAGATGTTAGTTCGGTTCAATTTTTACAGACAACTTATTTGGTACCAAAACATCGAGTTTCTTTTGTAGGCATTCTTTTTTACCGTTTGATGTTGAATGTTAAGTTCCTTAGCGATGTTATGGTTGCTTATGTGATGGTCCTGTTCAATATTTTCCATAATTTCATCGACTTTTTCAACAATAGGTCGACCAGAGCGAGGTGCATCTTGCACATTGAAATGAGAACGAGAACGGAAGCGAGCGAACCATTGTTGTGCTACACGAACTGATACAGCATCGTCTCCGTAAACTTCACAAATTTCATTGGTGGCTTGAGTGTTTGCCGGGTATAGATAATCATATACTTATATACACATACTATATGTACTGATATGCTTAGTATTAATATAGAGCTTATTTAACCTTATAAAATATAATTCAACACACAATAAAACAAACAAATACAGCACACAAAACAAAAGCCCCTTGTGTCGAAATAAAGCTCACAGATTTAAAAATCTTGAAAAAAAGAGACAATAGAACTTCTGGAATCGAGAGCTTGATTCAGCAAAACATTTTTAGATACCATAAATTTACCAATAAATATATTTTATAAAACCCTTATATGCGCATACATAAATTTTTGCACCTAACCCACAATTCACATCCCACACAAGTACCATATGTATGTATGCATGTCTATATGAAAGCTTTGTAGCTTTCATCGATGTTAGCTAGCAGCAAACGCATTCGATTTTCGCCGAAATTGTAGTTTTCGCGTTTGTAGTTTTCGCCAGCTTTTAGCACTCAAGCCCAACTGAACTGCACAGCGAAAGTCGGCGACAAAATTCGGCGACACAAAGCAGCATTAATACTATATATGTGTATGTGTGTGTGCGTGTGTGTTAATGGAGGATGCAGCGAAACTGGAAAGATTGCAGTGAATAGAAGGTGTGCAGGATGCGGCGAAGAGATGGTGGCGTGTGGCATTTTTAGCGAATGACAGTTGGGCAGACAGCAAGCATTAGAAACGAACAACAACAACTGCAAACGAAACAAGCGCGATTGTAATAGCCAAGCAAATTCATATGCCGAAATTGGCGAAAATTCATGGATGCACACATTTCTTTATATGAATATGTGCGTGGGTATGTGTGTGTGTGTGTTTAAACTATGTATCCTAGTAACACAACAAATGGCTGAAGTGGGCGAAAACTATGCATTAAGTAAACACACCAACCTACAGCGGGTAATTGTATTTGCGAATATACACATACATACATATGTACATATCTACATACATGCTTGTTGGTATATTCGGCCATGTACTTGCAAATGTATGAGTTTGACGAAAGCTATTATATTTTTCACGGTGCAAATTTTTAGGTTAGTTTACAGATGAAATACTGTTGTTTGCTGAGTTAAATGTATGACTTTTTTGTGTTCAATTTATGCCTTATTACAGTTATGTTAAATAGGCATCCCGGTCATCGCATCGTGGTGAATTGCAAGGAAAATGTATAAATAGAGCAACCAACGACTAGGCGAGATTACCTTAGAGATTCCACCAAATTTAGAGACTTCGTGTAAAAGCCGAGTTTACTGAAAAACGAGAGAAGCTGTTAAATACTGCTGCACAACTAGCGGATCCAGAATTTCTTAATTAAAAATTGTCCTCAAACATATTTTTAGCAATGATGTTACTTTGTAAGTTCGAATGAATGGTTTTTCAAATTAGATTAAATTAAATTGAAGAAAAGTTTTTCATTAAGTATGCATTCAAATAATTAAGTACCTATTGTGACCACTAAGGAATCGATTCGAATGTTACAAAACCTTCAAAGAGGGCCGAGGGATTGTTGAAGACGACCTTCGACCTCTTCAACTCATGAAAATATTAAAAGAGTGAAGGATGTGGTGTTGAAAATTTTCAAGCAAGTGTTAGAGAGATGACTAGAGAGCTCAACATCTCCTGCGAGTCCCTTCGAATGATTTTTGGGTATGAAACGCGTTCCTGCTCGACTCGTTCCGGTAAAGATGAATTTTTTTTCAAAAAGAGTATCGTAAACAGGTATCTTGGGACACACTTGATCGTGCGAATTCCTATCCCACATTCATGGAGAGCACTGTCCATAAGATTATGGGTTTATAAGTTTGACATGCAAACAGGTCAACAGTCATCGGAATGGAGGGAAAAATAGAGCCGAAACCAAAACGCCACACCAAAGCCGCTCAAAAATCAAGGGAATGCTCATTGTTTTTTTCTATATTCGTGCTTTAGTGCATCATGAATTTGTTCCCAAGGGACAGCCGGTCAATTGGAATTATATTTGGCCGTTTGCGTGAAAACTACCGTCGAAAACGGCCAGAATTGTGGAAGAACAATTCAGGGATTTTACACGATGCTAATAACCATCGCATCGAGCCACGATTGTGACCGAATTTAAAGCCAAAAACGCAATAAATACCATCGATCAACCACCCCATTCATCAGATTTGGCTCAGTGTGATTTTTTCTTGTTTCCCAAACTGAAATTGCCGCTCCGTGGAAACCGTTTTCAGTCGATCGAAGATATAAAACAAAATTAGCTGAAGGCCATGTGAGTCTGGAAAAATCGTTGGCATAAATGTATAACATCTGATGGGGATTACATTGAAAGCGACAAAATAAGTATTAATGAATAATTAAATATTTTGGGTTTTATTTACAATTTTCGAGTACTTTTTTGTCACAGTGTATATACAATGTTGTATTCTTACTCAAAATGGTATTCTCGGCTCTAGGTATAATAAACAGGTAGCCTTATCCTTAATTCTCTTTATACGAATATAAAAATCTCTGACTTCAGATTCAGAACCTCAAAAGTGATTTCAAATCACAGGGAAACTTTAATAAATGACACCCTCGTGCAACCAGAGCAGAAAATATCTGTAGCTTCAGCAAAAATAATTGCATGTAACTTTTTGTTTTTGAAATCTTCATATTAATCGCATTTAACACCATACCTTCGACAATCAGTTGAATATACTGAAACGGAGTCATATTTTGAGCAGGCCATCTCCAAAACTCTCAAGTCAACATATGATTGCGAAAAACTCCTCAGCTTCGCCTGGCATCTGTACATAAGCCCGCATCGGTTGAGTTTATTATCTCTTCAAAAATGTTTTAGCAGTCAAAGAAGACTTCGTATGTACTGTATAAGAAGAATACATACAGTATGAAAATTTAAGTATCACTTACTATATTATTATTTATTTGGAAAGCACTCAAATAAATATTGAACAATTATTAGAACATATTTAAAAAAATTCAGAGTAATAGTCAAATGAGGGTACATAAATAGATTTAGTATCCCTACTTAAGTATATGTATTTGTTTATTTGAATTTGCGTAAATCAGCGCAACTACACTCCACGTGTGTATGTATGTGTGCGCTTAGTTTAATTTCTAACTGGAATTGCCTATAGCAAGTTTGAGGCAGCAAGCAGCGCGCTACAGCAGTTCTGACGTGCGGGGCGTATGAGTAACGCCGCCATCATGCGACCAACCAGGCACAACCAACCAATCAACGCATAACTACAAACGCAGCGCTTTCAAGCAACACAGCAAATGCGTTGACTACAGACGCGTGTATACCTTTCGCTAGCCGTGTGCCCACGCATGATAACGCTAGACCGAAAACTGGGTAGATATATACACCGGATGTGGCAGCGCGCGCGACGACCGTGCGGCCAGCGCCTATACAAATGAATATGCTCCTACAGAGTCACACACACGCACGTAAACATACGTGGATGCTGACAGAAACGCGCTTATTAGATATGCCTGCCGCCACGCCAATCTTCTGCGCTTGCTGTTGATGATGTTGTTGTTGTTGCAGAGCAAGTTGCTCGTTGTTTTGCCGTTAGGCGAAACTATTCGGCTGATATCCTTTTGATGGTTGCAGCAGCATTGCGACGCACCACACGAACGATAGCGACGAATAGTTTTAGTCGCTGCTTTGAATTGGACCAGGAAGCACTCTACACACACACACATGCATGCATTGGATGGCGTAGGAGAAAGGCCCCGAGTTGTTGTGTATAGAGAAGTGAGTGTTAGTTTGCGCTAACTTATTTGTAAGTACGAGTTGCTACGCAATGCAAGGGATGGCTGCAACGACGACGACGACTGCATCGGCGGCTGTAACTGCGTTTTGCGACAGGTAAACGACAAGCCGACAGAAATTCGGTTGTTGACTACACAGCTAACACCCGTACATATGCATGCGTACACAAACACATTTTCATATATACATATATATGAATATACGCTTGTATGTCGTAAGTGCACTACTACACAGTTACATACATATATCTACAATCGTAGGTAGGTAGGTGGTATATGCATGCAGCTATAGTTCATATGCTTTGGTTGGTTAGCTAGCTATTTGACTGTTTGGCTGCTGATGAGTCGCGGCTGCCTTGTAGCTTTGTTACGAAAATCAATAAACCAGCCAGCGATGTATGCATTGCCAACAGCAGGAACCGTCCAGGCGGTGGCACAGCTTTGCTTAGGCGCGCCACCTGTGGTGGGGGGAGGGGTAGCAGCAGCAGATTGCGTGCAAGTAAGCAACCAACCACTAAATAGGATATGAATCTATTTTCTCGACAAATTCCGTGTCATGCTCTCTTTTCGCAGCGATTCCTACGCGACGAGTGTGCAGCGCCGGAGTTATACTGAAAAAGTTGTTCATGTTTTTATGCCAGCACATAATTGAAAATTTATTGTTGAACAACTTTCAGATAATATAATCGACACGCGCCTCGATTTTATAGTACTCAAACTCAATTGGTTTCATAAATGGTTGTCGGATTTAAGTCATAAACTCATAAAGTCGGCGAAAAAATCGGGAAATTGAATACAAAGGGATTCTTTATGAGTACACATCATGAAAGATGTTTAGAGACGATTTTTTACTCCGTCGGATTTGAATTTAATGTTCTTCTTTACTGGCGTAGACACCGCTTACGCGATTATAGCCGAGTTAACAACTGCGCGCCAGTCGTTTCTTCTTTCGCTACGTGGCGCCAATTGGATATTCCAAGCGAAGCCAGGTCCTTCTCCTACCAAAGACAATAATCCATGCCGAATTTCGTGAAGATGCCTTAATAAATCAAAAAAAAAAAATTCATACGAGAACTGGATTTTTATTGATCAGTTTGTATGGGAGCTATATGCTATAGGGGTCCGATCTGAAAACAAGTTGTTCAGAGATTATTGCTTTGTCTTGGGCAATATTAATATCTCAACAATTTGAACGGAGATTTCAGCGTGCTGTCTTTTGTTCGGATTTTAGCGTTGTCTTGGATATACATGCTAAAGTTTGTGAAAATATTTTATCGAATAAAAAAGTTTTCCATACAAGCCTTGGATTACGATCGATTAATTTGTATGGCAGCTATATTCTTTAGTGGTCCGATATCGGCGATTTCGACAAATGAGCAGCTTCTTAAAGAGAAAACGACGTCTGTGAAATTTCAGATCAATAACTCAAAAACTAATGGGCTAAATCGACCTTCTTTCTGGGTGCTATCAACTTCGAGGCAAATGTCGAGTAGGGAAATGACGAATCGACTGTAGCTGTCAGTTTATCTCTGTCGAATAAAGCCATTTGCGTTAGCCGGAATCATCTCTGATGGAATACTTTTGACAGTTAGTGACGAAACAATTTACAGGCGATCGGAGGAGTACATATTTTCGCAAGAAATTCAAAGAGCTGTTACTAGCGAATAAAGTTATGTTTCTTGTTTAAGGATTTGTGTTGTGGACCACAAATAACTGCTGAAACATAAGCTGTTGTGGTCAAATAAGTCCAAAATCCAAGAGACTTAAGAATATTTTTTCAACTCACAAAATTTACAATAAAAGCGACTTGAAGACTATTTAGTCACTTTAAGGTGTATTAATGGTGTATTAGGAAGCTATTTCTTTAATTCTACTAAATTTGCAAATTAGGCATTTGTGGAAACAAAATGGTTTAACCATGTGAAAATATTGCATAACAGCCGCGTGCTTAGTACGTCAAACTAATGCGAAAGGATTTATGCCGAGGAAAATATATTATACTCAAATTGTCAAAATATGCAAATATGTACACAACTTTAGCTTTGTGTGTATATATGTATAAAGAAACAGAGAAACTGAAGATAATAATAAAAAAACAACAATTTTTCAGCCATAAAAGGCATAATAGAAGGCACTCACCAAACAGTGACAACCTCTCAGGATCGATAATGCCAACAGCTAACGTCAGCGATACTAGTAGTAAAAGCCATAAAGATATATGTACAAAATTACATATAACAGTGGTTATATACCGTATATGTATGTATGTATATTTGTATATAAAATATCAATAAGTTCATATGTATACATATTCACTTAACGTTAAATTGACACGCGTGGTCTCTTTATGCATTATTTATCTAGGTATATATATGTACATATGTACATACATATATATGCCTATTTACAGACGCGAGCACATGCAAGTGAACAGGCTACATATTTTTTTCTTTTGTTATAAAAAACTATGTGATTTTCGCTGGGTTTCATTATAAACTCTATCTAAAATAGTATTTTTTTTAAATTAAATAAAAATAGTAATTTTTATATTGATAATTATTAACTGTAATAGAAAAAAAAAAACAAGAAAAAACCTAAACTTCGGTTGCTCAGAAGCTATACTAGCCTTTAGAAATAAAGTTGCCATAAAAAGCTTGATTTTGATCGGTCAGCTTGTATGGCAACCACATGATATAGCGATCCTGATCTGAATAATACGTTCGGAGAGCATCCATTTCAAATTTCATGAAGATATTTCGTCAAATATAAAAGTTTTTCATACTAGAACTTAACAGCTATATGTTATAGTGATCCGATCTTGAAAATTATTTCGGATATGGTGGCGTTCCCTTCAAAAACAATCCATACCAAATTTCAAGAAGATATTTTGTCAAATAAAAAAGTTTTTCATACTAAAACTATATTTTTAACGTTCAGTTTGTATGGTCCGATCTTTAAAATTATTTCGGATATGGTGACGTTGCATTCAACAATAATCCATGCCAAACTTCGTGAGGATATCTTGACAAATAAAGAGGTTTTCCATACAAGAACTTGCTTTTGCTCCAATAGTCCAATTTTGACGGTGACGAAATGAGCATCTTTTTGAGGAGAAATGGACGTGAGCAAAATTTTAGACAGATATTTCAAAAACTGAGGGACTAATTCGCATACTGTATACTGTAGTCATAAAAGCCGATATCATGGCATTGCCAATCAAAATAAGCTAAGCCGACCTACGCTCTTTTACCGAAATTTAACATAGGCGCTTTCGTATACAGTCAGCATCAAAAAAAAGTATACAACACTTGCTTATTACAGTGCTTTTTTGATGTCAGAAATTTTTTTTTTTTAAATTTTTGTTAATAGCTTTTGTTGTTGAAAAATTTTGTTTTTGTTTTTCTATAAACTCTAAGAGTATTAAATACCATTTTAAAAACTAAAAATTGTTATATTATATCACTTAGCAAAAACTTAAATAAAACAAGCCATGTAGTAAGCAAATGTTGTACACTTACTTTTGACTCTGACTGTACATCTGCACTTTCATATTCGCGCCCATACAGTATATAGTATTTAAGTATTACCTTTATCTCTTCTTCCCATATGTGTCATGTATTTAATATTTTATATGGCAACATCAGCCAAACTCAAACCAACCAATTAACAGCGAATACAGAAATAATATAAAAGGCAAAATGAAAGAAAAACACCACAAAATTGCAAAAACAAAGGAGAAAAAAACGTATAAAGTACACTCATACTTAGTGATACTTGTGCTCATGTAAAAATATGCGGACATCTTGTGATTGTTGCAAAGTTGGTCGGAACGAAACATAACATATGCGCCTACATACATACCAACATACGTGTAAGTGGCTGGTGACGGAGGAGTTTTATGACAAAATCCACAAGCTCACTTAATGTTCGTATCTGCGAAAATGCCACACACTGATGACTCAACGATATTTTATAGACCAAATTCTATGTTTGCCCAGAACCGAAATGTTGCCAGCGTAAATACAATGAGATTGCAACCTTGCGTTGTCATTGGCATATATTATATTAACACAAGCTAACTGTAAAAGTATATAAAAACGTGTAGAGAAGCTAAAAGACATGCTTTAAGTAGCGAATTTCGGAAGTATTTGCACGAAACTGGTTAACTAGACGAGTCGGTGTCTTCCAAGGGGCCAATTTACGGTACAAATGTCTGTATACTATTTTGAAAAAAGTGTTGTGAGCACGTAACTATGTACCACTCGTGGGGCAGTTGGTACTAAATTCATTCGCAGCCAAATCGAAAAATAGTTTTCGAAACACTCTAGCAAGCATTTTGAACTACCGTGTCTGCTTCCAGCAAGAAAAAGTTTTCGATATTGTATACCCAATAGCCAAACAAAAGCGTTTTATAAGCAGATAGGAACTACGGACATATAGGAAACATCATACATATTTTCCCAGATTTAAGTTCATTAAAAATTCTAAAAAAAACCTTACTTCGCTGAAAACATCATATTCTTTATAAAATTAATATGTTTAATCAAAGCAAATTCTCGAGAAGTACATTTCATCGAATGTGTTTCAGTTAAGCGATAACTTAAATATATTATATTCAATTTTATTTTTTTACAAAATATTGCAAATAAAATTGTAAGTATAATAATAAACATGAAAACAAGTTCATTTATACTCACACAGTACATATACATTTTGGCTTGTTGGTTTCCAGGTTTAATGCAACAACAGTTGAAAAATTTTTCTTACCTAAAAAGAAAAAAGCATTATTAAAAAAAATATTCTAAAATAAATACAAGTTTTTATTTGAAAATAAAGTATTAAATATTAATTTTCCTTTTGTAAGCAAAGATTGCTTCGTTAAACGCAAATTTTAGGGTTAGGTAACCCCAGTTCTCTACCTCAAGTGTACAAATGTAAGTATGTATATGGATTTACACAAGAAGAAAGAAAAATAAAACGTTAACTTCGGCTACATCGAAGTTATAATATCCTGCACAGTTGCATTTCTGTTAGCATAAAGGGTATAAAAAGATCTTTATTTTGATTATGAACGGTGAGTTTGCGTGTGAGCTAGTAGCATAGTGGTCCGATCTGAACAATATGTTTCGAGATTATAGCTTTTCCTTTGATAATAATCCATGCCAAATTTTATAATTACATCTTCTTGAATAAAAATTTTTCCATACAAAACAGGATTTGGAAATCGATCTTCTACCATACTACCCAAAACTAATCACTAATTCTGAATCACCGCAAAGCTAATACACTGTGTAAGCTGACGTTGAGCAATACCAAAAGCTCCGTCAGAATCGGGAAGGACCTCTCCGAGCCATTCGATACTAAGCGAGATTTCAGACAAGGAGACTTCTTATCGTGTGACTTCTTCAATCTATTGCTGGAGAAAATAATACGAGCTGCTCAAATAAACCGCGCCGTTACTTCTGCTTTCTCCAGATGGTAATAGGAAGCGAAGGGTATGGGTCTGGTTGTGAACGAGGACAAGACGAAATATCTCCTGTCACGACTTGGCTTCCACGTGGGTAATTTCGTCTAACCTCCAGGTTATGTCTTCTGAATTGATGAAAACACACCAACTCTGAGAGTATTCGACACTGTACCCGAAGAGGAAGACCTCCACTCAATTGGAAACACCAGATGGCGAGGAACCTGGCTACACTCTCCAATTGACGCCAAACAGCGAAAAGGAAGAACGACTGGCGTGCTGTTGTAAGCTCGGGTATAACCGCCTAAGCGGAGTATACGAAGAAGAAGAATTCTGAAACCTTGCTGATAATTCATATTCTGATCTTATAAAAGAACCGTATAGATGAGGACGAGCTGGAATCATTAAGTCACTTATCCAAATGCTATCCAGCTTTTGCTAGACTGAGGGTGAAACATGTCAGCAGACATACCTTCGGCGAACTGGGATTGATATAAATTTAGCAAATGAGTGGCATGCTCAAAACGTGAATCTTTAAGGATTTGTATTTTGCGTAATATTAACCTTTTATTTGTTAGGGTCCAGCAATGAATAAGTTTCAAGTGTGCCTTATAATCTATAAATCACTCATAATGACCACCTTAGAGAGAAAAGTTTTTCTTAGGATTTCGAATGAGAAGGTGCATGAGCTCTTCGGCAGTATGGATAAAGTGCGGTACAGCGGCTGTGTTGGCATGGCCATATCGCCAAAATGTATGTAGACCTGGCTAAACTTGAAATCTCCAACCGGCGCCATCTTGCGGTCGATGCTAAGACCGACACCTGGTTGTATGGCCAACCTGATGATGTTGAAGATCGATCTTATAACTAGCTTAAGGATAAGTAAGAAATGGAACTATCACATTTAATCGCTGGCTTCACAAGAGATAAATCATTTAAATGCATGCCATATTGGCTTGCTACAAGGTGCTTTCCAACGTAAACAGGACTTAAAAAAAAACAGAACAAATTTTTTTTTTCGGCAAAATCAATATAGTCTCCTTCTGCTTCAATACAGTTTTTGCATGGTCCAACAGCATGTCGAACGAGTGTTTTAGCTCATTCGTCGGTATGGCTGCCAGCATGCCGGTGCAAGCCTTTTGAATGGCCTCTACGTCTGCATAACGCTTTCCTTTCATGGGCAAATGCATTTTTCCGAAAAGGAAGAAGTCGCACGGTGCCATATCAGGTGAATACGGGGAGTGGTTAATGGTTAAAATATGATTTTTGGTCAAATAATCGTCCTTCGAATGCTGGATTCTGAGTAATTTTTGGTGCAGAACAAACCGTGCACACACCTTTCGTAAGAGAAAATGTTCGGTCGGTGCGATAAATCGATGTTTTGGAGATGCCCAATTCCATTTCCATGAATTTCAGTGATGATTTCGGCTGATTTTTGATGAATTCACGCACAGTTTCGATGGAATTTCCGGTGATCACGGATTTTGATTGACCCACATGTTGATCGTTATGGTCTCACGACCACTTTGAAAACGTTGAAACCACTAGCGCACTCTGCTACGGGATAGGCAATCACCGCCATAAACTTGTTTCATCAATTGAAACGTTTCCGTAAAAGTTTTACCAATTTTAAAACACAATTTAATGTTGGCTTTTTGTTCGAAGCTCGTTTTCGCACCGATAACACAAACATACTGACACTTAAAACGCAATAACTTCACTTCCAATTGATAAAATGTCATGAAATTCTCACCGGACAATCGATACAGATAGCAGATTCTAACGCACCAGTCGACATAGTATATAGATTGTACCACCAGGTGGCACTAGATTCAATGAGTCCTGTTTACTTTGGGACACACCTTGTATATCTGTAGTCTGTATAGTCGTCTACAGTAATGAGATTAACCAGCCAGAGTAAAGAGGTTATCAGAACCGCCGAAGTTAACGAAAAACAGTTTCCTTTTCTTATCAGGTTATTAAGAGTCACCGATCAGGTTCGAAGTCAGTTTGGCCAACAAAGCATAATCATGGTCTTATCAAATCATTCTGAAGTAGTCAAATTGATAGTTTAGGTTTCACCTGTGGTTATGTAAAACGAGTTTCATATCGCTATAAAACTTTGTAGACTTCTCCTATTTGATTATGCGATTTCTAGAGCAACCACTTTTAAAAACCTTAAGAATGTTACTATTCGAGAGGTGATCTTCTTCTAAGCAAACTTTAAGATAATGCCTCAATGCAGCTTGCTTGGAGATCTGATAAGCTAGAAAAGCCAGTAGAGACAGTTGATATGGTATAAGTTACAAAATAAGTTACATTCTTCTTTTATGAATCATTTTTTGGCACTGCGGACCAAAGCAGCGGCGTGAAATTGAACTGGAGTAAAGGGCATAAATAACAATCGGTAAGCAAAATAAGAACTAATTCGAATTAGCAATGAAGCGCGGATCAACGAGTGACAAATGAGTGACGTAAAAGCAAAGTAACGAGTAAGTCAACTAAAAGAGCCATCTTACGGTCATAAAAACCCAAGAGAACCAAAAATATATTGTAAAATAGTACAACAGTAATAAAAGCTAATAGCACACACTGTGAGGTCGGAGCGCGAACAGCAACGACAAGCATACGCTCGGCTCGATGCCATGGCAAAATGTGGAAATGCTTAAAGCTCCAATGGTGTTGAGGAAAATTAAGCAAAAATAAATGTGTTTGTATGTAAGGTATGTATGTATGTATGCGGAGAAGGAATTTAAAAGCGGGATACAATGGAATACTTTTCTATGAAACGAAGAGTAATTGTTAATGTTATTCATACAAAAGTACATGTATATAAAATATATATGTATGTATGTGTAGTAATATGGAAAAAATGAGAGCGTAAGAATCCGTTGATTTCAAAAGCAACAATAACAATAACAAGTGCACTCAAACGAGCCACAACGACCCCAAAAATGCTTGACAGACGGGTTTGATAATACTCGTACTTTTTCCAGTGCCACAGCGAAAGCAAGCATAATATATAACTACATATATATGTATGTATTTAATGGAAAATGAAAATACAGTATGTAAGTAGTATGAAAAATAAATCAAGAAAGCGTATATAAAATGTGGTAGGAAATAGGAAGAATACTGTAAAGCACAGTAGAATGTTCCACAATAGTCAGTCAGGCGAAAATTTATGATGTCTACGAAAAATTCACATGACAACCCACACCATTATGCTGCCAACTACAAGCACCGAAAATCAGTCGAAGTAGAGGAAAGAGCCAGAGGGGAGCCGAAGTAGAAAAGAGAAAAATATAGGAAAACTCATGGTACTAGCGTTAACATCAGGCTAAAGTGTAACAACAAAAGTAAGAAAAATCTATCAACAGCATCAAACCATAACATAACATAATACACCCACTGTGGAAATTAACACCTATCACCAATGCCACCACTTGACTGCTGGGCCAACAACAAACCATTTATTTGCCGCCACCTACACCAAATATAATAATCCACCACTTGAGATGGGTTTTAGTCATGGATACCAACATTTCCGCCCAGTCACAAAGACTCAAATGAATACCTAGTTTGCCATTACACCCATCTTATCTGTTTTAATGTAACTTATTCACCACAAAATCCACATACATACATGCACATGTGTTTTTGTTGTTTTTTCGTTTTTTTATTTCTGTTATGCATATGTTTCTCTCTGGTGCAGGTCTGGGAGTTGGGGGCAATGAGTGTGGGCAAGCAAAATATTAAAATGTTAAATAAGAAAAACAACACACACACACATACACATGCGATTACTCACACATGCACACACAAACAAATACATTAAATAGACGTTCAAATCGATGCCTGTACGAGTCGTTGAGAGGTCGGGTGTGCGCTGTGTGGGAAAAGAAATATGTAAGAGTAATAACAGCCATTAAAGAAGAACAAAAATGAGCAAATGCGAAAAAGTTCTTGACTAGGGGATGGGCGGAAATGGAAGCAACACAGCACACAAATAAAGGACAGAACTTCGTTCGATTCGTCGAAGTATCAAAGCGCCAAAGCTCCAAAGCAGTAACTTTAACAAAATAATACTAAATAAAACAATAAGGAAGGTTAACTTCGGCTGCACCGAAGCTATAATACCCTACACAGGTGCATTTCTTATGGTATAAAATGTCATAAAAGATCTTTCTCTTGATTTGTAGCGGTCAGTTTGTATGGCAGCTATATGTTATAGTGGTATTCTGACAAAAGAGCAGCTTCTTGGCGAGAAAAGGACCTGTGAAAAATTTACTCAAATATCAAAAACTGAGGAATATCCCTATGCAAGTATATACATACAGACATGGACATGACTAAATCCACTCAGCTCGATAAGCTGATCATTTATAAATATAAAAACTCTATAAAGAATCCGACGTTCCCTTCTAGTTGCAAAAAAAAACTTCGCGGCAAACTTAATAAACCCTGTTCAGGGTATAAAAAGCATCAACAAACGTCAAGCACGAACCGTGAAAGAGCAAAAGCAATAAGAACACAGGCACGCGGCGGTTACAAACGAACACAGCTTACAACAAATCAAGACAGCCCACAAGCCCAACCAAATGGATAAGCATATGGCCCCACGGAAAACACCCCACCTTCACAAACCTCAAGCGAGTCAGCATAAAGTAGGCAGGCAACCAGTTAGGCAGCCAGCCAGCACGTCGTTTAGTGAGTCAGTGAATCAGAGAGTCAGCGTGTCAGCTACCTCATCCAACTGGGTAATATGGTTGAGATTACAATAACAACTGCGTTATATTAACATAGCACACGACGCTCAGATCATTTCAACTCGTCCTCAACTCGGTCGGCCAAATAAACCGACGAAGAGCAACAGCATAACAGAAATATATTTGTAAAATGACACAACGACGCAGCTAAAGCGGGCGTAGGCCGAGGGTGATGAGTACCGAGTATAATAGCAAAAACGACAGGAATATTATAAAATAATACAAGTAATATAATCGGTCGGTATGTCTGTGAATTTTGTAAGCATTTGACACGAGCAGCAGCAACCGGATGGAAATGCACGAACAAGCAGCGCCGCGGTATCAACCATTGCCATCGTCATCGCCAACGTCCTCGTTTACGTCCTTGCCACTAGTGCGCGTCGCTCTCCTCCCGCTCAGAGCTCAGTAATGCTCGTAAAGTCTATTAGGATTCCTAAAACGCAGACGGCAGCAAGCGTGCTGGTGGCTCTTTTGCCGAGTGTAGAGTTGCCATTTGCTTTCGTTTTTGCTTTTCGTTGAAGATGCTTTAATAAGCAATACCCTTATTGTTTATGAAATGACTGTTTTTGTTCTGAAAGGAGGGTTAATTTCATTTCCGTCAGTGTCGGGCCTCGTTATGGACGACCTTCGGCGGTCTCTTCAACTGATGAAACTATTAAAAAAAGTTAAGGTTATGGTGCTTTAAAATTGTCAGGCAGGTGTTAAATAGGTTGTAAGAGAAGTGGACATCTCTCGCGAGTCTGTTCGAATGATTTTGTTGGATATTTTGGGTAAGAAACGCATTATGGCTCGACTCGTCCCGAAAAAGGTGAATTAGTAACGTAAACAGGTCTCTTTGGACATGCTTGATCTAGAGAATTCCGATTCTAAATTTATAGAGAGCATTAGAAATGCCGATGAGACTTGAGTTTATGAGTTTGACAAACAAGTCAACTATCATCGGAATGGAGGGAAAAAACGAGCTGAAACCAAAAAAACCACGCCCAAAACCGCTCAAAAATCCAGGCGATGCTCATTGTTTTTTTGACATTCGTGATTTGGTTCATCATGAATTTCTTCCGGAGGGACGGACAGACGGTCATTAAGGAGTTCTATTTGGGCGTATTGAGACGTTTGCGTGAGAATATCCGTCGAAAACGGCCGGAATTGTGGAAGGAAAATTCATGGATTTTACACGATGATAATGCACAATCGCATCGAGCCACGATGATAATGACCGAATTTAAAGCCAAAAACGCAATGAATACGATAAAGCACTGTATTCACAAGATTTGGCTTCCGTGGCATTTTTTTAGTTCCCCAAACTCAAATTTCCGTGAAACCCGCTTTCAGTCGACCGAAGAGTTCACTGAAGGAGCTGAAGGCCATTCCAGCAGGTGCTAATGAAAAGGGTTTCGAAGACTGAAAAAATGGTTGGCATAAGTGTATTACATCTGGTGGGGATTACTTTGATAAATATTGATGGGGATTTTTAACTACTTTTGCTTTATTTACAATTTCAAAATATGTCTGAGGTTATCAAACCATTTTTTTTTATTTACGTTCTTCTGTTAGTTTTTGTCTTGACAAGAAGAGTGTAGTGGCACTTAAAATTGTAGTGTATTCATATCTTTTATCGAGAGTTTGAAACTGTTAATAAAATCATACTCTAAAATCGAATCATACATATTTACTTGTAAGTCCTTTCACTAATTTGTTGTAAGAACGGACGCTTATGGCAACTCTGGTTATTATCAAGACAGACAGCAATGAGCATGTCATTGTCGGGTCGTCGCCGCCGTCATCGTTTAGTCTCTACCAAGCTTATCAGCACATACAGATATACTACATATATACATATACATACATATATTTTGGTAGAGCTCCAAGCATTCGACAACTTGGTACGTACCACCCGTTTATACAGTTTCGAGGAGACAAGTAACGCTTAGCTGAGTTTTTGCAGGCAATTTAATAGAGTTCGTACATTTCAACTTCTGTTCGTTTTTCATGACGCTCTTTCTTGCAAGCTCCAACACTTGCAATAATTTACATAGAAAAAACGCAGCAAATAAATACGAAGGATGAAAAAATGAAATCAAAACTGAGAGTTTGAACTGGAGGAGGGAAACGTAACAGTCACACCGAAGGACACACAACGAAGTCATACAAAGAGAAAAGAAAAGGAAGCTTTAGCATGTGGAACATTTTAACTAACACAGCTTTAAGAGTGCCGTAGAGACGGATCGATATTTTGAAGTAGTGCTTTTAAAGTGTTTCAAAATATTTAAGTATAATTTAACTTTCATTTAATGGGGGAAATATTTTATTATAACGGGGTAATTTTGTAACAATTTCTTTATACAATCGTTACCTGCCTTTACCTTTGCGAGAACGCAATTTATATTTGTCGAGTAGCGAACTCGAAGTGCAGGCTGCAAAATTAAGTAATTTTCAGGCATTTTTTTGCAGGGTAGTGTACGTGTGCTCTCAACTCGTGACTCGCAATAGCAGCTCACCCGTGAAACCGGAAAAGGCAAATGCCAAACAAGGAAGCGACGGAAACACTGAAAGGTGTTTCAACTTACTTAGAAACGACTGTGTGTGTGTGTATGTGGGGTTTGTCAAGCCATATTCACCACTTAGCAATGCGTGCAATGTGGACAGCCACTAAGTGGAAGGCGAAGGCAAAAACCAAAAAAAAAAACCGAACAGCATACAAAAAGGAAACGAAAAATTAAATAAGGGAAAAATATACACACATACACATATGTATATATACAAAATAGTATAAAAGGCAATAGAAAGCAAAACAAACGAAGAAATCTCATTTAAAGCGCATAAAAATGAAATTTTGTGCAAATGAGTTTCGGGAAAAAATATAGTAAAAAGAAAAAAAAAAACAAAACCACAACTACCGAGACCATACGACAGACAGACGGATCGACTGAGCGAACAGCGAAAAAGGATTTATTTATTATTGCATTAACGTGACTGGCAAGTGTTGAGTTTAACTCTGTTTAGTGCTTTCATATAAATACATGTAAATATGTATGCGTGTGTATGTATGGCTGTGTGCAATAGCTGCTAGTATGCACTAGCATGAATGAGTGGGTATCAGCTTGCGGGCAGAAAAGGATACAGGATACATGTACATATACTCGTGTACACCAAGCTAACCGAAAATGACTACATAAGATGATGAGTGTGAAACACGGCGCTTGCAGTCAGCAGGGAGAGAAGAATGTAGGATAAAAACTGTCGGGTGGGCGGTTTGGTTGAAGGCGTGGACATGAAATATTTACACATAAAATTGCTGGGAATATTATAAAACTTTTGCACTCTCATGTAACCAAGTATAAAAGTGGTTTCTGTGTGTGTGTGTGCGTTTTCGTATGACTGTATTTTGCCATTCGCTTGAAACTGGAATACATTGTACATATGTACATATGTATGTATGTAGGAGCGTATGACAGCTGCGAGCTTTAACGTTTGCAGCAAAAAATGTATACTCGGTTGGCTGGAAGCGGTTAAAGGTGGCATAGCCGGGTATCAGCACAGTTAAGGTCGTCTGGCTTCGCCGTTTTTTCCATGGATACATAAGAAATGGAAATGTAACGATTGCACAAGTTGCTGAAAATACGTACATAAGTAACCAACTAAGTGCATTATGAAATTAGCTTGCTTAATTTGCGTTGTTTTCAACTTTAATAGCTCAGCAAGTGTTACTAATTTTAAAGATTTTGAAGTGGTTTTGAAATTATTTAAATTCAGTTAATAGTTAAGGTAGGAAGCAAATAAATAATTTATTATTAAATTTCAAAGATGGATAACACTTAGCATTCTTATTGCAGTATATAAAAACAACAAACACACATGGTCAAAATAATTAGTATATTTGTGGTTAAGTTTTATATGTTTGGTGAAGTAAATGAATGTAAGTCTGCCCTGCCTTTTCAATGATTATTTTAAAAATTTTTCAAAATAGAATTTTTTTCCTCTGAACTTTAAGAAAAAGTCTAGAGTTACGCAAATTCGAATTTAGGAGACCAAAGAAAGGTTTGAAAAATAAAGTATTAATTTCAGTTTTCTGTGCCCTAATTGATTTTGTCTTACTTTCTTCATTAGAATCGAGTATATCCGCCATTATTATCAATCACTTTTGAAATTCATTTTGGTATGCTAGATATACAGGCTCTTCCAGTAAGAGTAATATGATTTCTTAAAAAAAGCAAACACTACTTGTTAAAGTAATTCAAATATTTTTTAATTAATATGAAGTACAATCGATACAATAAGGAATACAACATCATTCAAATGGCCTCCACGACTTCTTTTGCAGGAACGAATTCGATGAGCACAATTTTAAGGAACTTTTCTACTAAATATATGTCATGAATAACACGTCCAATATTGACTTTTAAAGCTTGAATATAGTCTGGTTTATTGCTTAAGACCAATGACTTCAAATAACTCCAGTAGTCTAATGATGTTAAATCACAATTTCTTGGAAACCATTCAATGGCACAATTTCTCGAAATAGGCGAATCTTCAAAATTTTATCGCAATAATTCGGTTATTGCACGTGCTGTGTAGCACGTAGCCCCGCCTTGTTTCAAACAGCGGCCGAAAAATCATTTATCATCGTTCTATACCGCTCTCTATTGACAGTGACGTAATCACGAGCTTCAATTCGAAAGGAGTACGGCCGGATGATTGTACCAGAAAAAACCACACCAAACTGTCAATTTAGGTGAATGTAAAGGTTGTTCGGGAATAATTTGTGGATTTTCTTCGCACCTGAATCGACAGTTTTGTTTATTTACCGCATCGATCAGATGAGTCAGCGTCATCGGAGAGGATGATTCTCTTAAAAAAATCGTGATCGTTTTCAAATTTTTCAAGACAAAATCTACAAATCCACAAAATTTACGGTGGTCCAGTGGCTTCAGTTCTTGAGTGAGAACAATTTCATACGGATACAAGCCCAAATCCGTTCTCAGAATCTGCAATGTTGGGGTTTGAGACAGTACCAATTCTTAAGAACGTCTTGAAATCGACAAATTACTGGTCTTCAGCAACGCTTGCCTGAACGGCAGCAATATTTTCCTTAGACTTAGACTTAGAAATCATATTACCCCTATTAGAAAACTCAGTACATATGTTTGCGCACTTATCAATTGAAGTCTAACACCAGATTTTTACAAAAAAATACCAAAGCTGGACCTTATTTTGGAGTCCATTGTTTCAGCTCCCCCCCAAAGGTTTTCAATTGGATTTAAGGGGCTATACCAGTGTGACACTTAAAATTTATTTTTTTTTTGCTTTTTCGATCCTGTGAAATCGGCAAGGTCGTATCTTGAATAGTTTTTGAATGGCAGCGTTCTAAACAGCGACCGCTCAGAGGAGCAAACATATATAAGTGAAACTTTAAACGCGTTATTCTCGAAACGACATTTTTCAAAATTGCTGACATCATAACTCAACGAGAAATTGGCCGATCAACTTCAAATTAAAACTGGGTATAGTTGAATACATTTGCTATACAATAGACTACGATCTTTTTGATTGGTTGAAAATTGTCAATTTGGCATTAAAAAACGGCCATTTTTTTCGTAAAAAAACGATTTTTTTTTTTTAAATTACGCCATTTTCTTAATTTTTGATATTTTTCAAAGATCGCAGTTCATTGTATAGAAAATGTACATATTAAAGTTTACTAAACATTTTGAATTTTTTTGTTTCAGCTACTCATTCGACCGGAATCATGCCAGCAGTTGAGGCACTTTTTTTCGGCACTTCCGCAGACAGCGCATAACTCCGTTATTTTTCAATATTTTTTGTAAAAAAAACTTTTTTAATATAGCTAAAAAAATGCTTTATTAAGTCCATAGAACGTCGAAACATTCAATTTAGTACTTTCTTTTAAAAAAATTCACGAAAATCGCCTAATTTTTCATGCGTCACACTGGTATAGCCCCTTAAGTCGGCGACCATTGTTCCGGAACCAGTCTCTTTTTAACGGCGAGCAACGTCGACCTTTTTAAGGCTTTATGACAAATAATGCAGGAAATCAATGAAGAATATGGATCAAATATATCGTCGAAGACTGCTGGAAGACATTTAAACGGGGCACAACTTTTGGGCGCCTGAGTTGAAAAAATCCACTTCTGTCAAAGCGGCACATCCAAAATCGGTTACGTTTAGCGTAAACACATAGGGATAAATGCCTTACTTTTTGCAAAAATTTACTATAGACGGATGAATCGAAAATTAATAGAATGGTCCTAATGGGAAATGTACTGTTCATCGTCCTAAGGGTCAATTGTTGAATTCCAGGTACACAAAAAAGACGATAAAATACGCAGGCGGAAATATGATGATATGGGATGCCTTCCTGTAAACAGGGCTTAAAAAACAGAACAAATGGTTTTTCGGTATCAAAATTTAGATATTTTATTCAAAATGGTCTTTCCTTTAATTGCTTCAATACCCTTCACTGAACTTTTTGCATGATAATAACCCTAAAAAGCAGTCGAACGAGTCACAAAGCTTGACTTAACAAAGAAACAAGTAAGGAAGGGCTAAGTTCGGGTGTCACCGAACATTTTATACTCGAGCATGATAAAGTGATAATCGAGATTTCATTATCATGGGCAAATACATTTTTTCAAATACCGTAAGTGAAAAAGTCTTATTCCGCATCATCATTGGTTCCTAATATCATATATTATACAGAGAAGGTTAGATGGAATTAAAATGTGATTTTTGGTCAAATAAGGCGTCCTTCGAATGTTGGATTCATATTTTGTCAGTCAATTTGTGTTAAAAAATATTATATACCGAATTTCATTGAAAGCGGTCTAGTAGTTCCTGAGATATGGTTTTTGGTCCATAAGTGGGCGACGCCACGCCCATTTTCAATTTTCAAAAAAATCCTGGGTGCAGCTTTCTTTTGCCATTTCTTCCGTGAAATTTAGTGTTTCTGGCCTTTTTTGGTTAGTCGGTTAACGCACATAGCTATAGTAGTTTCCGAGATATGTACAAAAAACTTAGTAGGGGGCAGGGCCACGCCCACTTTAAAAAAAAAAAATTACGTCCAAACATGCCCCTCCCTAATGTGATTCTTTGTGCCAAATTTCACTTTAATATCTTTATTTATGGCTTAGTTATGACACTTGATAGGTTTTCGGTTTTCGCCATTTTAATGTGGGCGTGGTTGTGGGCTCGATTTTGCACCGATCTTACGACCTTAACCTTCTTATTTCAAGTCAAGAAATACGTGAAATTCTCACCACAGTTTCATCAAGATATCTCAGATTTTTACGCACCAGTCAGACTTGCATGGACGGACAGACGGACAGACAGACATCCGGATTTCAACTCTACTCGTCACCCTGATCACTTTAGTATATATAACCCTATATCTGACTCTTTTAGTTTTAGGACTTACAAACAACCGTTATGCGAACAAAACTAAAATACTCTCCTTAGGAAAAAAAATAAATGTTTATTTAGACATATTAGGAACGAAATGGAACAATTTTCTTTAAGTCCTGACCTTTTAGCCAATAGAAAACACAGGAACGGATTGTTAAAAATAAAATTACTGTTAAATATTACTACTAAAATTTTGAAGATTTATGGGAAGATATTAAGGAAGCTTGGTACTACATTCCAAAGAAAAGGTGCGAGAAGCTTGTAAAAAATATGGTGCGCAGAAGTGATGTTGTAATTGAAAATCTGGAATACAGAACCAAATATCAGAAACGTAAGCATATTATGACACCAAATCATTGATTAAATTTCACTAATTTCACATAAGTTTTGCAGGTTTGGTAAAATGTGCTATTTGCGTGACCATGGCTGTATATATTTCTGCGCTATTGAATAAAAAAAAAATTATCAAATTATTATCATTTTGCAAAACTTTTGGTTACATCAACCAAGAAATGAAGTTTGAAAATCCCACGGATTATTGAGAAATTGTTTTATAGCACAAAGAACACCAGGATATTTGAAAATATCTAACGAGCTGCGTCAAAAAAAACTTAAGGTGAAATTAAAAAAAAATTATTTTGAAATTTAATGTTAATCGCTTAACACCACGTGTCATTTATAAATTTATAACTTAAAAAAATTGCAATAATTTATAATTAATTTATTTTTTAATTTAATATATTTGTACAACGAAAATGCGTTCAACTTACATCTAAGCAGCATAGCTGGGCTATTTGTCGGCTGATAATTGCTTAATTGGATTTTTCAATTGTTCTTATACTTCTACAGCGCACTTTATTAATAAACTTTACACTTTCCTAATTAACTTTATATTTGCTTTAGTATTTGTTTATTTGTTTTATTTGATAGTATTTGCATAGAACACACGTGTAAATAGAGAATTGTTTTGCCGAGATTTGTTTTCAATCACTAATCACATTAGTTAGTATTATTAGACACTTGAGTTTTTGTACTGAACACCGTGGAGACAAGAAAATTTTTGTAGAAAAAAGAACGCAGAATTCTCGGTTGGACACGCACACGCACATGCAATGGCGAAAGTTCGATGAGAAATACACAAATGAATTTGCGTAGACACAAGAAGCAACAAAAAGCGGCAGCGTCCACTAACTTGGGCACACAACAAGAACAACAACAACAACAGAATAACAAAGAAGCGACAGCAGGATAATAACGACAAACGGACGCAATGCAAAGCGTCGACAAAAAGCCTGTCAAGCAGGCAGCCACGGGGACAATGGCACTGGCGGGCTCTTAGGCAACACGAACCTGCCACACCCAAAAATATTCGCACAATATTTTCGTACCAAATTTTTGTTTTTATTTTTGCTTTGCTTTGGTTTTTCTTTTGCCTTTACTTAGCGTTTGCAGTTATTTTTTGTTTGCTTGTCACTTAAGTTTTCGCTATAAAGTTTTTTTTTATTTATTTTTTCCTGTACTTTTGTGCGAAATGCTCGCGCTGCTTATGCTTCTTCGTATTTGCTTTCCTTTTGTTGTTGTACTTACGTTGTGTTGTATTATTGCTGCGTTTCTTATGCGTGTGCTGCTTTTTTGTGCTTGCGATTGCCTGCGATGCGCCTTGACGGTGCAACAACAACTGACAGTGCAGCATTGCAAGCGAGCAACAAGGTGGGTGGGTGGTTGTTTGGCTGTTGCAGGACCAGCGAGCTGATGCGGCAGTGACTGTCAGAGGAGAGAAGAGCAAGCGTGGGGTTAGTGGGTGGTGCGGTTGCTGAAAAGTGCAAGTCGAGAGTGGAGAGAGTGCACATGTGAATGAAGAAATTATAACATAATGGATAAGGAGATGAGCGACGTACAAAGACAAAATGATGGGAGGTGGGGGTTGAGGGTGTATATGAGCGCAGGGAAGGGGGTGGCTGCTTTCCGTTGGCATACATAAGTAATATGTTAAAAATGCAAAAGCGTGAAACTTTTAAAATACAAGTAATATGAAATGTTGCACCAACACACACATACACTCACCGTGCCACAAGCACACACAGCACGCATGTGCATGCTGTAGTAAGGCGGGTGTGAGCGTGTGCGGCAGGATATGCCTTGCATTGTAAGCCAAGCGAGCGCATAAAGACTATGCAACACGGAAGCAAACCGAAAAAATGTCCTAGGCAAGAGCCAAGTTTAGCACTGTACCCCGGCTCTGGCAGCGCTGCGTCATCTTAATTCAACTTCCAACAGCCACCCACCCATCCGCACACACAACGCTACATAGTTGCGGTTGTTGTTGTTGTTACTGTTGTTGCTTGTTACACGAGAGACCCGAAATGCCAAATATGCAACGCGTCGTGTTGCATGCAACACAACACAACAAGCTCGCATATATATTCAAATAACTGTGTGTGTGTGTATGTATGTAAGTACTTGCGTGTAGTTGTGCGCGCAAAAGTTTATAGCACCACACGCAACAAAAAAATTGAAGCAATACCAAAATATACCAAAACAAGTAGACGGAACGTTAAAGAGCATTCCGCGCGCGCGACTATGGCCAGCGAATTTTCGACTCCCCAACTCGAATGCGCCGACAATACTGAAATGTCCTCGACGATGACTACGTCGAGGCCGTGGCGTAGAAAAGCAGCAGCTACAATAACAACAACAACAACTAACGCAAGTGTAACAACAAGAAGAGCAGCGGCAGCAGCAGCAACAGCAAGCACAAAATAACACATTCACGTTAGCGACGTTAGCGGCGGCGGCGGCGGCAGCAACATTCGTGCAAATAAAGGCGGCAGCATTAGTGACAGCCACAAGGCGCACATACTCGAGCGCACTTACGAACACAGCTACCCAATAAGTAGCAAAGGTTGGACTTCTACGTTAAAGTTAGTCAAGGGATATTTACAGTTGGTTATTGTTGTTGCTGTAATGCAAATTGGAATCACTCTGTTGTTGTTGTTGCAATAAAAATTGGAACCACTTAGCGGTAAGTCCAGAAAACGGGCTATTTCTAACCAAGGGGAGAGTGGTGTTAAGTTAGTGGGTGTAGCGGGGAGCAAATACGTGGTTAGTGTCAAGCGGCGTCTCTTTGCATGCATGACAATGTTTAGTATGTCGGAGTATGTTCTGGTTAAGTAGGAGTTTAACCTATGCAATAGGTATCCAAAACGAAGTTGAATTAGGGTCACTTTGGTTTTACGCGGCAACTCGAGCTTACGGTCTGTGGTGGTAGGTGTTTTGACTCCAAGGGCGCCATTTCGGAAGTTTGTCGACGTAATACGTACAGAATGTTCTCTTGACGAATATGCGGGTTCCTTTACGAAGATGTTCGATTGGTGAGTTTAAAAGGCATCTCATGATAGTCCAAAGTGCGTTTTCTGTCTTGTCTAAACAAGTTCGTATATCTCATACAGCTCATCGCACTATAGAATGTGATATTTACCGTGGCCAAAGCGCAAAGAACCATAAATCTTCCGCGGAACCTTTCTCTCGAAAACGCGTAACGCCGACTCATCAGATGTTGTCATCGTCCATACCTCTGCACCATATAGCAGGGCGGGAATAATGAGCGAATTATAGAGTTTAGTTTTTGTTCTTCGAGAGAGAACTTTACTCCTCAAATGCCTACTTATTCCGAATTAGCACCTGTTGGCAAGAGTTATTCTGCGTGAGATTTCGAGGCTGACATTGTTGTTGCCGTTAATGCTGGTTCCAAGATAGACGAAATTATCTACGACTTCGAAGTTATGACGGTCAACAGTGACGTGACCAAGTCGCGAGTGCGAGACCACTGTTTTTTGATGACCGGAGATATTTTGTCTTGCCAGACCCATTTGCTTAACTGCCTTATACATTTTAGAGACAGCAGAACTAACGGCGCGGTTTGTTTTTACAACACTCTAATAGTTGCCACTCAGTGAGTTTATTCCGAAAATTCTTACTCACTTTGATATGTATTATTTTCAAGTATTGTTGTTGTGTTTTTGTTTTTATTAGCCCTATCGACCTTTTTAGATTTTGGCTTGACATAACAAGCCAGGTGCCCATGCTACGCCCGCACATTCTCAGCACGTATGAGGCACTAAGTTTCGTCACTGCTTCTAAAACTTGGTTACATCATCGGAGACGGACACTACAACAACGTTTTTTACCACCTACTCTTGCATTGATTACCTTATTCGCTGGAGCTTCAGCAACGGCTCTCACAACACGATCAACCTAACGAAGCCGCTGGATGTCTATTCGCTGAACAATGTCAATGGCGTGGTACATCTCATAGTCTGTCGTTTGTCCGGTTACAATAGAGGCCACCAATACGGAAAAAACCAAAAATCTTGTGAATAAGCGCTTAATGTGCCACCTCATTATTTGTCATAGTTCCGCGTCGTTCAGAAGCACGGTTTTCCGAGGCGGTTTTGTGGCTTTTTATTGGATTGGATTTTTACATGGTGGGTATAGCGTCCAACTTTCTGGGAAATTGGATAGCGCTGTACAAATGACTAACTCATTACTTGACGCGTCCTGAAATAACAACACAGAGGCGACAACTTGTTTTAAACAGAGTTCCCTGCTCTTCAATTCATACTCCTGAAAATAACCTGAAGCTTTAAGTTTTCGAGATATTTTTTTCCGTGCAACAGCAGTCCACAAAACCTTTCATTACACCATTAAAAATCAAATGCTCCACAAACGAATACCGCTCAAAAATGTTTACTGGGTATGCCGAATGCAGTGCCATTCGACTTGAGTGACGAGCGCATAAATGCCACCGAAAAATAGAGCAAAGAAAATGAAAATCGGGAAAAATGCCATAATGGAAAGTAAAAGAAGCCTTATAAAGCAGAACAATCAACATACAACAAGGATATGCAGGAGTGAGAGGATGAGAGTGTGCCTGTGGGTGTAAGGAGACCACAGAAAGTGGCAGCAGCAAAGCGTTAGCCGCAGTATGTTGTGCACGCAATAATACGTACCACAACAACAACAACAAAAACGACATTTGTGTAAGTCTGTTTGTAAATCGCGAGCACAAGAGGAAATAACTGTAATACTTTAAAAAGTGGTGGAAAATCGAACGCACGAGCACACTGAAACAACAAAAACAACACTGCAACGAAGGCTTGAAAGGATTAAGCGATGAACCGAAAGTACATATAAATAATTATGAGATGACACGATACCTGTAAAAACATAAACACACCTGGATTTCTTAGAAGTAATTGCGAACTAGTGATTTGACTAGTTAAAGTAAGAGTAGAAAACTGAACGAAGTATATTTGCTGGTGGTAGTTGTTCACCGGTGAAGTAAAGCAATTTTGTACGCTGTCTGTAATGCTGTAAATAGATTGTATATTACGAAGAATTGTCATTATCTTAAATAAAAGGGTGACCACCCAAACTTCACTTTTCTTATAACTTTTTCCGAAATAAGTAATTGAATACTTTCGTTGGATACTTATTCTGGAAATCTCCGGATGCTTACTAGATACTAGCAACATATTCTTCTTCTTCTTCTTGATTGGCGTAGACACCGTTGGCAACATATTACTTCATTTAAATTATAAAAAAGAGATCCTTTATAGAAATGGGCAAATACAAGATATTCTAAATGAAAAAAAGTCAGACGCCGCTAATGTTGAGAATATAGTATCTTCTAGACGTTTTATAGTATTTTCTTTTACTCTAGCTTAAGGCCAGAAGAAGGGAATTCTCATCGAGGATTGTTATCTTGTCGCATTGAGGGTCCTCAGTCCACATAATACAATATGGTAGGTCGTAGCGTCTACTCACATGTAGCTCAGTTACTGGCGGTGCCTTACAAGTTTCGAAGCTAAAACAAACGCAAGCGGCTCGGGTTATAAATTTGTATATTTTTATGTCAGGTTCGTAGCCCAAGATACCAGCCCTATCAACGAACTAGGAAACGCATTTTTTTGAATATTACTGCAACCAATAATAACACGAATAATAAAAAAACCCGTCTTATGTGAAGTTTAAATGTCTGCTAAACTTCGATACCACTGAAAAAATTTCGGAATTTACAATGTGATATAATATTCTAGTTCCGATTTTCCAGATTACATTTACTTCAACTAGATTCAGAATCTCAAAATCCACTACTATTTTAATGACTTTACATATGGCACATCGTAATAAGAAAAGCTTTGAAAAATTCACATTTTTCAAAAAATCCCTCAGGAGATGGGAGGGCTTACAGAACAATGTGATCTTGTGTTTTTAGTAAAACATGGGGATTATTGGAGCCTTATTTTAATAAAACAAAGATCTCCATTTTCAAATGGTACTTCTGAAGTTATTTTCGGACTATGTGCCTATCTTCACTAGTACTTACAATCTGGATGGGCAGAGTTGAAGTTTTATGTTATTCAATTATCTGATCACAGCACGCTGTTCTTTATAATCATGCACTATTGAGTCGAAACTTGTTGACATTTTTATTGAATGAGTTTATAGCCACTATGAACACGTGCCGTTTATTAATGTATCACGGGAAAATAGTACTATCTCATGGACCTTTTTCACTTCTTCACTGCTAGGAGGCTAAAAATTCCCACTGTTAAAGTCACAGCGACAATAATATAGATAGATCGGAACATTTTTGTCAATGACGCTGAAATTTCGACAGTGAACAATTTTAAAATTCTCAATTCCCAAATCGTTAGGCGACAGTACCTGGGATAAGGACAAGAAAACTTTTCTGGCCGATCAGCTTTAATTACGCAGCCCCACAATATGTTTGCTTCGTCGCCACGCACTCCGGAATATCTCGGATGTCTCTTGATTTTACCGTCGAACACCTCCATAACAAGGCTTGGCCTGCCTGCTTCTTGTTAAATGCGATAATACACTCATATCTAAGTAGGGTTTTTTTTTTAGATTTTGCACTTTTACCCAAACAAGGCTCTCGTACTCACTGCAACAACAACAACCTGTCGTTTACTTTTGGACAGATTGACATAAACAATATTGGCTATAGACGAACAGTAAGTTTGTAAGATTGCAAGGTCTCTTCCCGAACAAAGTAATAATATCATTGCAAAGTGGAAAACAACGACGACCATTTTTCAGGATAGCTATGGGGCTACATGGGTTTACAGGTTTCAAAAAAATAGACGTTTTTTATTGTCTTATTAAATTCTACAACACCTCTAGAATATTCTCCTAAATTTTCAAGTTGGTTCGAATAATAGTTTCAGAGATACAACTTTGAGAACATGTATGTATATGAACATGTCGTTGGCGCGTATTTTTTAAGGGAGGTCACCGGAAGTGGCGTCGCAATGACCAAGTTTAAACTCTTTTTTTCCAAAAATTTCAGAATTACTTTGTTAATGTTTGTAACAGTAAAAAATTCTAATAAAATATTTCTCTTTTAATTTGAGAAAAAAATTGTTGAAAAAAGGGAATTTTTTACCTGAGGAAATATATACATATCCATATATTGTTATATTATACATATAGAGTTTAGAGATTATTGTTTTTTTATATATCTATATATACATCACTTTAGAACAATATTTTACTTCTGAGCGAAACAGTAATGCTTTCACCGCAATATGAACACTAATGCAGCTGACAGAACCACCCTAAAAATTAATAAAAAGTTGCCAAAAATTGAGGAGGGGTGAGGTAGGCAGAAGAAACGCGACAGCAAAACGCGAAAATCGCAATTCGGCAAGACGACTCGGCTAACAGGACACGGATATGCATATTGAAAATATGCTTGCTTTGCACTTGAGCATGAGAAGCGATGTTGTTAACGTGGGAAATGTACGAATCGACAATAAGTGACCCGAAGCCAAAAAGTTCTAGAGGTAGGCAGCATGGCGCTAGCGAAAGCGCGAATATACTTATATGCATGCATATGTTTATAGATATATAAATTTGTGTATCAGTATGCATCGAGTGGAGCAAGAGCGATATTTGAAATAGTCTAAAGCTGCGGCACACGTACCCATAATATAAGAGTGATATGAGTAGGCGTATGCTGAAAAACTGTACATATGAGGAAGCTGTGTATGTGCGCTTTTCAAAAAACGGTGAGCTGTGGTGTGCGCGGCGGTTGCGAAATGCATCAAAAGGACCTTTATACGCGAAAATATATACACACGAATACAAGCACACACCAAAAACCGAAAACCACCAGCAAACTAAAACAAACTAAGCACTGTTAAGGCAACGTTGCAGCAATGAAAAGAGGAGTGCAGTGAACCAACCTAACCGAAAAGCCCTAAAGCGTACATAGTTAGTCATAAACATACAAACTTTAGAGTGGCGTTGCATTGAACTACATGTGTAGCGCGGCGGCTAAGGGACTTTGCAAGCAAATGTTCGAGTCAAAGCCCAAACCCTATACGGCGGGTAAAGCTAGGCGACCCAGCTAAGCTCAAGTGCTATAACAGCAACACGTAAACGTCTAAGCAACTTTGCAAGCGATCAACGCACCACACACGCAACAAACCAACTTCTCTCCATCATTATCAAATGTTCGATTTGGTACGCGCTGCCGCCGCCGCCGCCGTCGCCGTCTATTCGATATGTAAACTCATGAGGCGCACACCAAAATGACAAAGGAAGCTTGTGTGGAATATACCAACACCAAAACAATATGGCTACTGCGTCGCTGCGCAGTGTGAAAAGCGAACGCAAGCCACATAACCGCCGTAACAACAGCCAACCAAGCGATGCAGCTGAGGAAGCTGTTCATACATGAGTACATGTAGTGCGAGCGCCAACGAAAAAATTCACCAAAATAGAGTCAACAAGCAAACAAGGCACTGACGGACGGACGGACGGACGAATGGAAAGAGCGAGAGCGCACACACGCTGGTCCACAGTGTATCGCCACACGCAATCCGGAAAGGACCGTTGCTCTGCAACGATGATGATGATGGTAGCGTTGGTGGCTTTGGTGGCGACGGTGGACGGACGTTGGCGGTGACGCTGTTAGTAGCAGGAATTTCATTAAATGCGTTACGCGGAGCCAACAATATACACAATGCAACAGCAAGCAAGCAGCGGCTACAAGCAACAACCACAATGGCAGCAGCAACAAAATAATATGGCATACTTGTAAGAGCGCACACGAGCACACGAACACAATCTGCATTGAACAACGACGAA
Organism: Bactrocera neohumeralis; assembly: GCF_024586455.1. Lineage (NCBI taxonomy): Eukaryota > Metazoa > Arthropoda > Insecta > Diptera > Tephritidae > Bactrocera > Bactrocera neohumeralis. The sequence goes on along the minus strand of NC_065922.1, from coordinate 33,867,553 downwards.
TCCAGCGAACAAACGAAGCGGCAGGACACAACACAACCCATCCAACGCCCGGCACAATCGCAACTCGGCTGCTCCGCTTTGGCTTCGCATTCGCACATGCAAAGACGTCGACGTTGGCCTGTTGTCCCAACCGAGCACACCTAACCGCCGAATGCCACAACATAAACACAAGGAATTACTTGTGGTGGTGGTGGTGGTAGTGTGTGTGTAGGCGACGGCAGTTGCGTTTTAGAGGTAATATCCTAAATCTCATTCCTCATCGAGTGCCGCAAGCTAGCAAAAGCACAAGCAATAGGCAGTTTTGGATGGGAAGTAGGCAACCGACAAGTTAGGCGTAGCAATAAGGATTTGTACGAGTATGCATAGCAGCATGTATGTATGTGTGTAATGGAATTTGTGTTGGTATTATTGTATACTTAGTTGGATACACATGCTGTAGTTTAAGATGTGTACTTTATGGATTAGAGCAATAAATAGTGGTCGCTTCAGCGCTGTAAGAAAATCATTGAAGAGTGGAATAGTTGAAGCTGAAGTCTAAGTAAAATATGTATAAAAGTTACCTAACTTTTAGCGATATATTGAAAAAGATTGATAGTAATGTTGTTTTTAGGTTATTTTTGTTGCAATATCTTCTAATACTGTCTGACCTGATGGATTGAACGAGAGTTGAATTTTCATTCGGATAAAATAATGATATCTGGTGATGCGGCTTTGAACAGAAACTGTCACTAAGAGTGCTTAATATTATTTCTTTAACCTTAAAATTGCTGTAAAAAACAGTTTTTGGCGATATCTTGTTATTACCATATCACCATCTGCTGCTTCGACAGTGCACAAGCTTATAGCTTAAAGCTTTACAGCCTGATGCTCACATTTGCCGGAATTTCATTTCTGTTTTTGAATTTATTATTTTATGAACATTTTTGAATAGAAAACGGATACGTACGAATATTTATATAACCTAATCCAGTGTTGGATTTGATTCATTAAGGGATTGGACCGATTCACTATTTAAACTTTTGGATTCTTGATAGACCTCAAAGAATCAGAGGATATATATGTATGTAGTCAGCAATTTATCGGGTATTCACCATGCGCCAAATCTTAAAATACTTGTAAAATGAGGATTGCTACACATCGACTCTTCGTCGATTTCGAAGCTGCTTTTGACAGCACGAAAAGGAGTGGCCTTTATGCAGCTATTACTGAACTTTGAAAAACCAATATAGCTGTGTAAACTGACGTTGAGTAATACCAAAAACTCCGTCAGAATCGGGAAATACCTCTCTGTTTCCGTACGATACCAAACGAGGTTTCAGACAATGGATATTGTGCTATTTCTTCAAGCTACTCCTGGAGAAAATAGTTCGAGCTGCAGATCTAAATAGCTGCTGGCATATGCTGATGATATTGATATTATTGGCCTCAACAACCGCGCCGTTAGTTTTCTCCGGACTGGATAAGGGAGCGAAGCTAATGGGTCTGGTAGTGAAGCCTCGAAATCCAAAGCAGAATAACTCTTGCCAACAGGTGCTACTTCGGACTGAGTAGGCAATCGATAAGTGAAGTCCTCTCTCGACGAACAAAAACCAAACTCTACAAGTCACTCATTATTCCCATCCTGCTATATGGTGCAGAGGCATGGGCGATCTTATGAGTCGACGTTTTCGAGTGAAAGGTTCTGCGAAAGATATATGGTCCCTTGCGCGTTGGCCACGCCGAATATCGCATTCGATGGAACGATGAGCTGTACGAGATATACGACGACATTGACATATCATTGACATAGTTCAGCGAATTAAGAGGAAGCGGGTGCGCTGGCTAGGTCATGTCGTCCGAATTGATGAAAACATTCCAGCGCTGAAAGTATTCGACGCAGTAACCGCCGGGGGAAGCAGAGGAAAAGAAAGATCTTCACTCCGTTGGAAAGACCAAGTGGAGAAGGACCTGGCTTCGCTTAGAATCCCCAATTGGCGGCTCGTTGCGAAAAAGAAGAAATCGATTGACAAAATACGAAAATACTTTTTCGACTACCGAATATATACATATACATAAATGGTCAGCGTGCCGACCTGAGTTCATCCGTTCGTATGTAAGCGAACCAGACCCTCAGCTTTTGAGATATCGATCCCAAATTTTGAACATATCCTTTTCTTTCCAAGAAGCTGTTCATTTGTCGGAATCAGTGATGTCGGTTCGCTATAGTATATAGCTTCTATAAAAGCTAAACGATGCAAATCAAGTTATTGTATGAAAAACTTTGTTATGGACAAGATATCTGCTAGCTTCGATGTCTGCTAGGTTAGGTCAATAGTGGAATCCACTGTAATGCCACGCATATGAAGCAAGGCAAGTGATATTGTATGGTGGTGTAAAATTTGTGCAAATCGCTGGAAACTACCAGCTACTGTTATCCAAAACATATAAAAATGCACAAAAAATACTTGTTATGAGCTGCTTTCGCATTAAGCACCTGTAAGGCAACCTGTATAGCATACATTTAATATGCGCAACACATGATTACTGGGGGAACATAGCGCAATATATTCAACTTTTGATATGGTAACTGGACCCTGTGCCGTTGCATGTCGCCATCGCCAACAGCAAGTATGCAAGGATATAAGGGATACGCCTACCACGTTTTTTCCGATATTCGTACAGTTTGTGCAGTGCATTAACACACGGCAGTCTTGTATTCAGATTCTGCAGTTTCCAAGGTGCAGCCACGCATGCAATTATTCATGGCGAATATACAGAACCGAACTGGTGCCGCCGCCCTAACTGCGTAGCTAGGCAACCTGCTCAGACACAAATCCAGGGTAGTAAAGCACATACATCCACACATACATACATACATATACATATATTATACACATATATAGGCAGTTTTGCTGGCATACGTGTGCGCGTAAGTCGATTTGCAAGGAGGTAGATGTGAAAATTATTGAATTAAATGTGAATATGCAACGTCGATACAACGCTGGCGTATAGCATAGTAAAGGCCCCGAAATGCGCATTAATTAATTCGGAATGAAATAAGGTAATAAGGTGAAAGGTCAGCTGATGGTGCAGGCAAGCTTTGCATGCCAAACTACCTTTTACTTAATTGCAGCTAAGGCTAAGTACATGAGCAAGCGTTACAATGTTTGTGCTTTTGTCGTGAGGCTGGATTTAATTAAGTTACTCATACGCGGTGGTATACCGCATACACACATATGGGCAGTGAGATAGGCAGCTTATGAACAATATTATTTTATGGTTATTATTTAGAACTGCAAGTTCTGAGAAAATATGTTGTGCGCAAACAACAACAAAGCGCTGATAAAAGTGGAAGATATTAAAAAATCAACAACAACAACTGAACTACACTACAAAGCAGCGCAATGCATAACGAGGCGCAGTAAGTTGATGAAGGTAGCGAGAAATGCAATTTTCTGGCAATAGTTTCTGCAACGGCTGGGTGCACTAACAACGCAAACACACACGAAAACGTATACATACATACATACATGCAACTGCATTATTGCTAAAGCTCAGGCTGAGTTGTTTGGAGAGGAGTATGGTATATGCAGGTTGGTCGTTTGATTATTTGTGTTACGATGACTATGGTCGCCGATCTGGAAAGCAATATATTACGCGAAGCAGCGGCGGAGCGAATGAATAAGATGCTGGCTAAAAGTGTGAGTGCAATGTAGGGAGAAGCAGATGCGTTGCAGTGGCTGGACAAAAGGTGAGCGGCGAGTGGCGAAAGCGCGCGCTTACAACTTTCAATCAAACGAAAATGCGTTGTTGTGGTGGCAGGGGGTGGGGGAAAGCGATGGCGATGCCGCATGAGTTAAAAAATACACAAACACAGAAAATGCGCTGAAGAACGGCACACGAAAGTGGGCCTGGCATCATTGACAGGGCTGATATTCGGGTTACACACAAATCTCGTCGCCATCGCCAACGCCATCAGGCAGCTAGGTGAGCTGCTCACTGAGCTGTGCGCGCGCGTATACAGCTATTGATTTTTAACAAATGCCAGTAAGCAAAAGTAAAGAGACAAAAGGCAAGAAAAAAAATGAGAAAAAAAAAAAAAAAATGAAGAAAAGCAGTAAAATAAAAATGTCTTGGCAGCAAAGCACACACAGAAGACAAATGCAAAGAAGGCAGCAGACGAAGTAATGGGAAAACTTAAAAAGAAAAATCAAATATATATGGTATATGTGTATGTATGTATGTATGTGTGTATATGTGCAACAAGAAAGTTGGCACACAACGACCAACAAGCGAATGGCATAACCGTATTTCACCGTTGTTGACTGTGCGCTATAATTGCTGCAGTCGGTCGCGTGCAACAGGATAGCACGGCGTTGTTAAGTAGTTGAAGGATATTTGCAATTTGCGTGAAGGTGACGAACTGATAACTGTTTAAATGAAGCACACTCACACGCACACACACACTCATACACAATCACACACAAATACACAAGGCAAGGAGGCATGTGTATGTGGGCTGCTGCTGCCGTTGATGGCGTTGATGCTGATTATGAGCAGAATGGCGGCAGCGTATTAAGAATGCATGTGTTTGAGTGAAAGGACAGGAAGCGTTGGATACATTCTCATCAATGCAAGTTTACAAATTATGTAAGTTTTGCAATAATCTACATGCTTAGTATATAGTGTTTGTTGGTAAATATGCATATAATTACACACACACATATTCCATTGTGCATATTTAACTAATTTAATAAAAGCTGCTTCTAATTAGCAATGTAGTTAATGTAAATTAGATTGCAAAGAGCGTTGACAGTTGCATATGCGTTTGAAACTCTTGACTTGAAGTCCTGGTTTCGATTCCCACTGCCTTTAGAATGAATTCGAATGCCTGCAAATACACGTGGAGACGAGAGTTGACTACCTTACGCATATATGTATAATATAAATAAATCTCCTAGATATCTATCTTACACAATTGTTTAGCGATATAACGGGTGATCTAAGTAAAGGTACTTTTTTCAATAGCCTTTGTTTGACTGATGACGCGTGTTCAGCTATGAAGCCTATTTCTGGCTGAATGGGTATGTAAACAAGTAAAAGGAATTGCCGCATTTGAGACGAAAGTAACCTGAAGAGATTCAAGAAGACCTGCCATTTCATCCAGAAAAAGTAACGGTTTGACCATATTTCTTCCAAAATGATGCGGGTGAGCACGTAATCGGTCCATAATAACCGATTATTTGATGCCGGAAATTGAAGCTCGTGATCTCTGTGGCATGTGGTTTCAACAAGACGACGCCAATTCCCAGACATCGCATCATTCAAGAGATTTATTGAGAGAACACTTCGGTAAGCAGATAATTCACGTTTTGGGTCACCAAGATCGTCTGACATCACACCGTTAAACTTTATCCTATGGGGATATGAAAAGTCTAAAGTCTATGCGGACAATCCCGCTTTCAGGCCTTGAGCAAAACACCACGCATGTCATTCGCCAGTTACCAGTCGAAATGTTCGAACGAGTCATCGAAAATTGAACTCAACGGATGGATCTGAGACGTAGCTTCCAACATTCGAAAAAGATAAACTTCAAAAAATAAATGCAAAGAATGTTTTTTCGAATGCGAATAAACATTCCCCATTTAAATTTGAAGTTTCTGTGGTTTTCTTTAAAGAAGTAGGGAACTTCGATATGGATCACGCTTTACTATACATATGTATAACATATGCTAGCACAAATTGTAGAAAAACTTCGGCCTAGTTGCTCGATATAGCAATGCTGTATAATTAATTACTATAATTATGGTGGTAGAGACTGGCAAATACACAAGTATATAAATACACACATACATATGTATATACAGTAAAGCAAACTTTAGACGAGCAAGTCCGAATTATATTGATTACAGTTTGATTTACATATATACTGCATATATAGTATACTATTTTAATCTGTACCTATGAATGCATACATGTATGTATATATGTTTTCGCAAATGCAGAGATTCCATAGAATTGTTTGAATAGTGAGAAAATAAAGTTTGCATTATTTAAGGAGATATTCTAGTCGAGAAATTTGAAGAAATCGATTTTTTCATAATTCGGTAGTTTAGATATTCAAAAATATCGTCATTAAAGGATTTTTCAAAAGTCAGATTATTACCGAAGTTTTAGAGTCGTGGTAACGAAACTGATTTTCTAGATATGTGACATGAATATTCTTTAAAAATGTCTTTATCACATGATTAAAATTTGAATTCCTAATATTTTTCAAAAATTCTACCTTTTTTTGAGTAACCGCCATTTTATTGATTTCATATTGATTATTTTCAGTTTTGCAGCTTCTTGAGATAGCGACATTCGTACAAATCGAAAATCCGTCAAATGACCACAAGGATAGAATTTATGGCGACGAGAGCATAGTTTTCATACGAGCATTCGATTGTGAGCGTTCCGTTTGTATGACTTCTATATGCTTTTGTGGTCGGATATCGGCGATTCGGACCAATAACTTTTTGGGGAAAAAAGGATGTGTACAAAATTTCAGATTCATACCTCAAAAACTAAAGGGCTAGTTCGCATATATACAGAAAACCGGACAGACAGGGCTAACTCGACTCAGCTCGTCACCCTGATCATTTACTAGATATGTATATGGTATTTTATAGTGTTTCCGATGTTACCTTCTAGGGGTTACAATAGAATCTGACACAGGATTTTATATTTGCTTTGTCAATTCGACCCTACAAAAAATATACAAAGTTCAATAGAAATTTCTGGTAGTGCATTTTTTCTACACTTCAGAAATTCTGAAGGACTTATCCTTATGGAAAAATAACCAATTTTTGATTTTCGAAGCTGCAGGTGAGTTACTAGCTACGTGTGAGCCTTCGAGGTTTTTGATGGAACCTAATTTCTTTCCAAAGCTGTTCACTTCTGAGTGATTGCATTTTGTAGACGGTGCAATTGTTGACAGTACTCGTATTGATCCAAACTATTCTTATTACTTTCCAGAAATACTAAAAACAAAACCAATTAGTAGTGACAGAGCATAAAAAATTTCACTAATATAAATAAAAATAATAATTTGTATTAAAATAAGTATTTATGTAATTCAAAACTTAAGACTACAGAAGAGAATATCAAAATTTACATTTACTCCATTTGACGCCAGTTGCACTTACATAACATACCAAAAATGTGTACACAATTTTACTGCAAAGCGTGGAAGTGGTAGTTGGAGGCTGGAGCAGTGTGCTGAGAAAAAATGGCAAAGCGGAAAATCTTCAAAGATAAATGTTAAATGGTAAATCAATAAAGCTATACGCGCATGAAAGCTGTGAAAAATGCTTTCAAATATACGTCGGTACGCACATTTGTACATGTAAGTATATAGCTATGTACATATTAATAAACTTGCGCTCGGTTGTTTACAAAGAATTACAAGGAGAAAGGGCGACACGTGTATAAATATACATACGTAATTACATATAATCAAGCACAGATATGGTAACATATGAGGTTACCCTTTATGTATTTACTAATATTTAGATATATTTATACATATGTACATGAAGGCAAGCGTCCTGCTGGAAAACTTATACTTAACTGGCAAATGAGAATATTTTGAATTTTTTGTGGTAAATTAATGTTTCAGGACACCTCCGTCGATAATATTAAGAAATGCAACACAAGTTGTTTAGTGGTGAATTTCAAATGAGTTCTGGCTTCAATATTTAAGTTAGTATAGGTTAGAATTCGGAGCTTAACCCAACCAATTCCAGCAAATTCGCCAGGATGTTTCAACTGTAGTACAGGAAAAACATGATAATCAAGAAGGAACTGTCAAAATATTTCTAACTTTCCGTTTTCCAAACATATTTGAGAGCTAACAGACGAAAAAATTTGTATGTAGGCAAACATGCTTATTGGACAGTGTCCGAGTAAACCCACAACTGAGGAATCAGAAAACATAAATTGAAAATTTTTGACTTTTTAAATCGAGAGTTTCAAATTTATATACTAACTTTATAAAAATTACATAAACAAAAAAGGTACATATCCTTTGAAAACAACCACCTCTATCAAATTCCTACAGAACAGGAAGTAGAATATCATAATAGTAATAACAGCACGATGCTTTCCTTTGGAAACGGTAGATTCATTTAATTACAAAATTCCTACAGGGCAGAAAACAAGAGATCATAATACTTGTATTACGAAGCAATAAAGCTCAAAACGCTACTTCTACATAAAATACTACACTGGTAATGTGAAAATATATATGTATAAAGTCACGATTTATATGTACATACATATGTATGTATGTACATATGTGTATATGCTCATCTCATCTCATACAAATGCCAAAAATTTTGTTTCTAGCTGTGAATGATTCGACAGCCATTTAAGTCAGCTAGATCTACGTATGTATGTAAGTTTGTATATACAAATTTGTGCAGATTAAATTTGCAAAAACATTACTGTGAAAAAATATATATGTGTCTCTTTTGTGGTGCTAGTGGTCATGCACGAGGTCATGTTAGGCTGGTATTACATCACACATCCAATACAACCGCTCAACCCAGTGAGTGGGTTATACTATATATTTGCCAAATTCACCTGTTTTGGAACCTGTTAGGGAAAGAGTTGCGAGGGTCAACTTTATTATTATATTTTTTTAATAAATTGGCAATTAATTTGTGCTAAAATAATCTAGGTTATTTTTGTTATTATTTTGTACAATTTTCCCTTTATTGTAAAACTGCATCAGTGGCTATTCCAGTGTAATCCATGAAAAATTAGGCAATACTCGCGAATTTTTTTAATAGAAAGTACTCGATCGAATGTTTCGAAATTCTTTGGACATAAAAAGGTATATTTTTACGATTTCGTTTTTACAAAAATATTGAAAAACAACGGTGTTTTCTTCGGAGGTGCCGAAAACAAAGTTCCCCAACTGCTGGTATGATTCCAGCCGAATGAGTAGCTAAAGCAAAAAAAATTCAGAAAGGTTATGAAAGCTGAAGGTATTTCCTATACAATGACCTACGACTTTGAAACATACCAAAAATTAACAAAATGGCGTAATTCACAAAAAAAAAGTATCCTTTTTTAGGTAAAAAATGGTCGTTTTTTAATGCCAAATTGACAATTTTAAATCAAAAAAAAAGATCGTAGGACTCAGTTTCAATTTGAAGTCGATTGGTCAATTTCTCATTGAGTTCTGATGTCGGCAATTTTAAAAAATGTCGTTTCGAGAAAAGTGGGTTTAAATTTTCAACTATCGACGTATACTCGCACTTTAAAACGCTGCCATTCAAAAACTATTCAAGATACGACCAATCCGATTTCACAGGATATTTTAGAAAATATAAACTATCGAAAAAGCAAACAAAAAATCGATTTTTGGTAAGTATCACACTGGCATAGCACCTTAACAGAAGAAATATGATCGATATTGTTGTCATCAAATTGTTTAGATTTTATCCGTCCAATCCAATCCAATTTAATTTTCCAATCTTCAAACCAATGTCATATTCGGATTTGGTAATTTCAAAATTGGTTTTTGTTACTTTGTGAAAAACAGTATTGTACCAAATTAAACCCCTGCAGATCGGATCGAATGACATTAGCTTGATTCTTGGCTACTTAACTTAGAAATAGTCCCATTCACTGTGAAACCGTGGAGGTTTTATTATGGTTTGAGACGCACGGTTGCAGTTTTCTAAATCAGATTAAGAGGTTATAGTTAATGTAATTTAATAGTCGGCGATTTCTTTTGAATTCCTTTGATCCCGTAGCCGATCTCCAAAAAGTACTCCGAAATAAGGTGCCTGGTGGTTTCCCAAATTAAAAACTAGTAATTTTTATACCCTGAACAGGGTATATTAAGTTTGTCACGAAGTTTGTAACACCCATAAGGAATCGTCGGAGACCCTATAAAGTATATATATAAATGATCAGTATGTCGAGCTGATTCGATTTAGCCATGTCCGTCTGTCCGTCTGTCTGTATATATACGAACTAGTCTCTAAGTTTTGAAGATATCGTTTTGCAAACGTCATTTTCTCTTCAGGAAACTGCTCACTTGTCGGAACTGCCGATATCGGACCACTATAACATATAGCTGCCATAAAACTAAACGATGAAATATTGTTGGAAAACTTTCAATTTGACAAGACATATTTACGAAATTTGGTATATGTTATTTTCTAAGGCAAAACATAATCCGTTTTTTCGGTTTTGTTCACTATAGCATATAGCTGCCATAAAAACTGAACGATCGGAATCAAGTGCTTGTATGGACAACTTTCACATTTGACAAGATATATTCACGAAATTTGATATATGTTATTTTTTAAGGCAACAATGTAATCTCTAGAAAACTTGTTTAGAACTGATTACTATAGCATATAGCTTCCATACAAACTGAACACATAGTTACTAACAGAAATGCACCTGTGAAGGGTATTTAGCTTCGGTGCCACCGAAGTTAACGTTTTTTCCTGTTGTAAATAAATTTACACTTAAGAGCGGCTTAAAATCGGAATTTTGCCTAACAAATACTTCTAAGAAGGTCGTGTGAAAATGTCAATCGGTTAGGCCGTGTCAGAGAAATTTTATTCGCCGACTCTATGAACAGCACTTCTGTGTTTTGAATTTTGTTTAGAAATACGCTCATGTCTCCAAAACTATTTGCCGGATCAACTTCAAAGTTTCGGAGAATTTCCTGAAATATGTTACTTTCAATATACGTACATATGTATGTATGTATATACAAAACGAACCGTTTTTTTTTTAATTCACAAGTGGATATACCTTACCCCCTTAACGCAAGAGTGAAGAACGATAGAAATAATAATATAAAATATGTTGGTTGGGTTCTCGAACTATTTGCTTTTGATTAAAAAATATTGTTTTCTTAATATGACTAAGTAATGTATGTAGTATGAAAAAACCTATCTTAACCATTTACTGTTAATTAAATATATTTTGCACAGGTGTGTACACATGTATACTTCACAAATTATAATGCTTTTGGGGAACATGTGATTCACGGCTCTTCTTGATAATTACGAGCAGATTCATCAGTCACCAGGTGATATGTAAGGACTTACTTCTTATTTTTTTGTGATAATGATTAGTCAAATTTGTGCTGTTTAAGGTGGATATAAAGCCGTTTTTATACAAGTTTTTCCAAAAATCTGCAGTTAAAATTCGGCTTCTTAGCCAAAAAGATTATTTTTTTTTTAATAGAAATAAATTAAACGAAAGTAGAGATCAAAGCTTTCCAGTTTGTATGACAGCTATATGCCATCGTGGCCCGATTTCGGTTCCGACAAAGGTGCAGCTTTTTGGGGAGATCTCACAGAACTGAGGGACTTCTTCTTTTTTGGCGCCGATTGTGGCGCCGTCGATAGGTTTCTAGTTCTAAAAAAAAACTCCATTACTTTCCAATAAGCTGCTCACTAAAGAATAGTTGCTACTCGTAATGACATTTAAATTAATATCATTCAAAAATTTGTTTAATTGAGTCGCATTATTTTTATAAAATTTAAATAAAAAGTTACAAATAAAAATTTTAAAGCTACATATATAAAAAATAAAATTTTAATAGAAACTCGTGTAGAAATAAACTAATGATAATCCTAAACACATAACCGCAAGAATATGATAATTTATTTCAGAATTGTATGCATACGTATATGATATTATATCTATGTATATAAATATGATATCGCTAAGCCCACAAAAACACTAACCGAAGAAGTAATTTAATGAGATAAGCATAAACTGCAATGTAATACAAATTTATTGATAAACATAGACTGTTATGGATATTTTTTCTCTATATTTATTTCCGTAATATTATTATATTATTATTATTTTATTAGGAAAAATATACGGAATATTAAACCTAATAGTAAGGAAGGAGTACAAGCTACTGTGGCCATCGATATATTCCGAACAAACAAACAACTGGCATAAATCAAATAGCGATAGAAATTAAATTTGTTTCATTACTTTTAAAAAGTGTCCACATACTTCTTTGTACGGAATTTAATTGATCTTACTTTCAAATGTAAACATAGCAAGCAAGGTGAAGTGGTGAATCGAAGATGACTGTTATTGCTTACTGATTTTCCAATGTATTTCAATCGATATTATTAAAGTAAAAATCATTTCTTGGTACTCACATTACTTCATCTGAAAATTATTTATGTGAGAAAGATTGTTGCATCATGCGAGATTTAATTGTAATCCGACGTGACTAAGTGAGGTTAAATTTTTCAAGAACACTGCATACACATTTCTCTAAATTAATTGTCGGTATGGATTTGGATTAATATTTCTGTGTATGCCCATTAATGCGGTTAAAAAAATATGAAAATAAAAACATCAATTGGGTAATATCATGATATGAAGTAGCGACGATGAGTTATTATTGGTCATAAGTAGGTGTTGCATAGAATTAGTCATAAGATACAAAAGTACAAAGCGAAATGTGAAATCATATGTTATGTATTTCCGTAATCTGCCTTGCCTATGCAAGTAACAGTTGCTTCTTAATGCTTTTTAGGTGCAGTGAGATCATAAACATTACGTAAGCTGTGACTGAAGGCAGTCGAAAAGAACTCTACAAAGAATGGTCGGCTCGTTTGTTCATTGCAAATTAAAAATTAGGTGTTTTAAATATGAGCCAAATCGGAGTAAATCTATGATTTCTGCTACAATTCGACTCCGGCGCCACCTAACGGGGAGAAAATATATTTGTCCAGTATGATCCAAAAGCAGAATAGTATGACTTGGACAAGATGCTTACAAAAGTTTAACTTGAAAATCTTTTTACAATCTGTTCAGTGGTTTCAGAGTATATACCATAGAATTCACATACACAGATCTGCATATGTCCGTTACTGGTATAACGGTTTCGCAATTTTTGATTTACTTTGTTTCTACCGTGAATAATTGGTCATAATCATCCTTGATTAATCACACAAAAATTTCATAAATACACCAACAAAGTTTTCGTTTAATAAACTCAATAAGAAGATTACGTAAACAAGTGAATGATTGAGTATTTCAATGAATAAATGAACATTTCGTGAGATAATTAAAAATAGATACACACTAACAGTGGCACTAAAAAATATAGCAGCATGGTTACTCATTGCCATATCATTTATTTTAATATTTCTTTTCCACTCTACGAATGCCGTGGATTTTATCCGAAAATATAACCGCTTTCTGTTCTACAAGTGAGTAATAATCTCTCTCGCAACGAATCACTCATCACCGCGTCCTGTTATATGGTGCAGAGGCATGGACGATGACAACATGTGATGAGTCGGCGTTACGAGTTTTCGAGAGAGAGGTTCAGCGGAAAATTTATGGTCCTTTGCGCATAGGCAACGGCGAAAACCTCAGTCGATGGAACGGTGAGCTGTACGATATGAACTTGCACTCCAACTCTGAGAGAAAATGAAGACCTCCACTACGTTGGAAAGTACGGGTGGAGTAGAAACAATTTTGAAATTATAGAAAATACATTGTTTCGTTACAACTGACGTTTATTTAATAAAAGCTCTGACCTCCGGCAGACTTTAAGAGACCCTTCATATAAAATTTATCATTATAACGGTGTTCACGCCAAGTACCTCAAAGCCCCTAATCCGTGAGAAGATAAGCATCAATGAACATGCACACTTAAGGGGTTACATGATTTTACGGGTTTCAAAAAAAGATTTTTTTTATTGTTTTATTAAGTTCTACAACACTAGAACATTGTTCTAAATTTTCAAGTTAGTCCGAGTAATAGTTTCGGAGATACAGCCTTGAGAACTTGTGCGCTCGAAGCTAGCTAGGCTAAGTGGGCCGTCTTTAAACGCGTTTTTCTCGAAACTATGTTGGCAAAGATTTCTCGGGAACTACTCAATCGAAGTTCATGGAATTTTACACAGGTTTTGAGATGCAATTCTTAAAGACTTGGACGAAGGATACTTTTTTCGATTACAACAATGTGAAAAACAAATTTCCGAAATTTTTCTGAAATTTTATTATTTTTTATTTTTTTTTGTAAAAATGCATTTATCATTTTTTTCGGTCAAGTTCTAAGTTAAGGTTTTAACTAAGACACGTATTTTTTCTCTTTAGATGATCTTGTAAGGAGTTACCTGCCAACGAGGGTGCATCTTTTTTCCGATGGATCACCGGACATGGCGTCGCAAGGGCCGAGTTTAAAATACAATATTTAATTTTTTTTATTATTTTATAAGAAAAGACTTGTTGACAAAGGCTGGTTTTTACCTGAGGAACCCCTTAAGATACCTTTGAATAAATGTTTGTCCTTTTCTTAGCTAAACACGACTCAAGATTTTAAAGAATTTAAAAAAATGTATATTAAAGGAAGCCTTAGTGAAAAACGGAAAGATTTTTGTTGCAATGTCCAAATGGTCGAGAGCGTTTCGGAAATGTTTGCCTGAGTTCCCTGCTTTCACATCTTAATCTCCATTAGAAAAATGTTTGAGTAAAGAGTGTTAAATAGAAAAAAAGTATTTAAGAAATAAAGAAAAAAAACTAAAAATATTTCTTTAGAAATTCCGATTTCTAAAGAACCATGGTGCTACTAGTTTTATCGGCACTGTATACTCAAGCATATATGTACAGTAAATATCTACATTCACGGCATATTGTTGAAATTTTTGTTATTGCGAAAGAAACACAAACGAAAGAGTGAAACTAAAAATAAATTTATGAATGGGAATAATGAAATGAGGCAATTAAAATGTTGGATTTACCGCCAAATAGGCGAGCACTACGTGCAAATCGAGAGCAACATGATGTTTTTTTTTGTTTTTGCCTTGCAAAGTAATTTCGTGTTGCTATTATTAAAAATAAATAAAATAATATAAAAAAGTTATAGTGGGAGCAAAATTAAACAAAGAATTTTGCCATAAAAATTTATTGCAAATTAATATGACTTACATACTAAGAGGCATGCATACATACATATATGCAAAATTTAATAAACAGTTATTTTGTGGCAAAATGCTGCAAAAGAAATAAAAATAATAATAAAATATAAATTTTTATAATACTGTACGACCGAGTACACAGACATTTTTAATTGTTGACGCGAGCTAAAATTATCTCATTGTCTGTTTACACAATTTGTATGCGAATATTTTCTGTTTTTGCTTTTCGTTTTTATTATTTTTTTTATTTTGCTGTTATGTTTCTTTTTGTAAAGTATGAAAACGATATGAAATGAAGGTCAGCAAGGAGATTGAATGTCGCATTAATAAAGAATTAAAAGATATCGACAAAACAAAACATAATTAACAAAAGCGGTATGTAAGGGAGGAGATGAAATGAAATACCCTGAAGGAAAAATACACTAAGACGGAAGTATAAGACACACACAAATAATCAGTTGTAGCTGGAGTAAGTTGTAGTTAGAAATATCTTTTTGTAAATTCAAAATACTTATATACATACATAGACATGTGTTCTATCAAAAAATTATTAGGTTAAGTTCGGTTAGGCTAGTTTGATAGGGCAATGAGCCACGCATAAACCAGTTTTGGTTCTTTTCGATATCAGATGCAGTTCATTTACTAGCTTCATGAGGAGTAGTCATCTTTTAGGATGCCTGCGCTTGACACGAATTTCAACAGACTCCGTTGGCCTCACTACCGATACCTCTTCGAGTGTATCAACCGTGGGAACCCCAGCTGTTTACAGCGTAGTCTTGCCAATGCGTAACAAGTGCACGAGAGATGCTCCATTGTTTTCCTGGTGCCTTGATCTAGGCATTTCCTGCAGTGTTCTCGATCTGTCAGCCCCATTTTGCGGGCGTCTCTCAGCACCATTTAGTGACCACTTAGTTTTCCGATCATGTTCCTACAGTATCTTCTATTGAGGGGCAATCGTCATCTCTTTCGATTTCATAGAAGTATTTCGAAGCATAGCTATCGTATTTTTTATAACGTTTTTCCGATCGATCCGATCGACGAATTGTGTGGGATTCAACGTGAAATATTTTTTTTTTGCAGTCAAAAGTCCATGCATAATTGAAGATATGCTAGTCCCACTAATACCTATAGTTGTCTCTATCTTACGATAGGTCGCATGACGATTTAGCAATATTAGTTTGTGTACAGCATCAAAAATTTCCAAAAAGGAACAACAACTGATTTCTTCACGAAATCCGTCTTGGATTTCGACCTACAACCTCGATTGAATTCACCATACCATCGATAAGCACTGGTCCTTGATGGAGCTTCATCATCAAAAATTTAATTAAGTTCATCTGTGGACTATTGCTGATTTAATCCACGACTAAAGTTTTAAAAAATAATCGCTCGAAAATGTTCTCGGTTAAGTTCTATTTTTTGGCCGATATTAATATTTTAAGTTACTGTAAACAACAGTGTGTTGCATTCGATTTAATTTCTCTAAATCATAGGAAGCAAATTGCGTTTACTTAAGAAAATTTGTATAGGATTTATTTTAGTTTATAACTTAAATATTGAAGATTTTGGTCCATATAATCAAATGTTGATCTCAAACAGGCTTGGTTGGTTAGTTGCGCCAGGATCGCAGGTGGCTTAAGCCTTTGTGCTCTCGGGTGGTAACCAAATAAAGCCTACCTTTATCCAGCATCTCAGTGAATTTGATAAAAAAATCATGATTTTTTCCACCACAGCTGCCCAATGGCTCTTAAGTTGGAGCATTACGAGCCGTGGAATATATCCCGTGTGATCCGGCTAAAGGCATAGATAATGATTCTGTGCCTTATCGTACTCTGAGCATGCTCTGCATTCGCCGAAACCGGCTGACAAGTGCTCAAGTTAACACAAGTTACTTGCTGAGCATCTAGTGATCTTGCCTACTTGCATAACCTAAGTTAATGAGTCTTAGTTTTGGTACTCCTGATGGCCTTAATTGCCGCTTAGCTATCCACTAGAATGTTTATGGACTTGCTGGTTAGAGGAAAAGCCCACTTTACGCAGTCTGTTATGCCCACAATTACGCTTTATACCGAAAGAAATAATGAAAGCATCTCGTTAAGTGGATTTTTTAACATTGCAATAAAAAATTGTCTTTGATTTTGATAATTTTTCCTTTTTCCACCAAACACGTTCTCTTCTCTTTTTCTTCTTTTTCACCGGATTTCAAATTTTTATTAATTGATCCTCAATTAAGTACTAACTACGCAATTAGTTAGTTGGCTCATTTTAAGTAACTTGAAATGAAATTGTTAACAGTGTTTTGGCCAAATTTACAACTTTTGGAACCA
The DNA here is from genome assembly GCF_024586455.1 of Bactrocera neohumeralis. NCBI lineage: Eukaryota > Metazoa > Arthropoda > Insecta > Diptera > Tephritidae > Bactrocera > Bactrocera neohumeralis. The sequence continues at coordinate 33,850,266 of NC_065922.1, read as the reverse complement.
ATATGTACTTATATATGACTTTTCCATTTATAGAAAAAAATTTGATTAACTTTTTCTCTGTGGGTATGTACGTATGTATGTTATAAGAAGATGTAGATATATTGCATACTTACAAACCTTCACAGTATTTTGCAAGTGATCAAAACATTCTTCAGAACATTTTTTATATTATTTCAGATAATAATAGTCAAAGGTCGTAAATATACATGTTTTTAAGTGTCATTGTTATATCATGTTAGAGTATGAATGCTTTTAAAGGGTAATAAACGAAGGTCTTAACGATACTAAAAATAGTATATTTTTTCATATTTCGCTTCGAAGTTGATAGAAAATAAGTAAGAATGTCTTAAATTCGGTATGTTTACAAAAAAAATTCATTATAAAAATTATAACTTGGACTTCAGTAGTTGTTATTGGGCAATGTTTTGAACCCATATGGATGGATTTGATGCATTTTGGTTACCTTTTTATGAAAACACCCGTTCTTTACTAATCGAAATATGCGGTATTAAGTGACCAAAGCGAAGTGATCAAAGCCACGGAAATTAATGCCTTAGTCATATGAGCCGATATCGCCGAACTTTGGTACTGAATGACCTTCTATTCAAATCTATCTATTCAATAATATTAGCATAAAAGCAATTTATTTTCGACATAGCTTTGGAAAATATATGATATGAACTGAATATACCAGCTTTTGGAAGAATGAAGTCACATATTAGACGAAGCATTATAAAATGAGTTAATCATATTTAAAAAATGGATTTATAATATAAGGGTTAATATCAAACTTGTAAGAGTTAAGGCGTTAGTGCTCCATAAGATATATGTACATATTTTTAAATAAATTCCCACGGACTATCGGGAGTCGCTAAAGATGAACTGGCAAGTCAGCATAATATATAAGCATATCAGTAGTTCTTTGCTTTTGTATAATTACAATATATCGAAAGAGAAAAGAAACCTTAGAGAAACAAACAAACAAACCAGTTGGCCTCCGATAAAAGGGAAACAGTATCAAGACTACGTAGGTAAATAAATTTAACAATAAAAAAAAGAATTTGCAAGAAGCAAGAAGAAGTAATAGGAAACAGAGTGAATACACATGTATGTATGCAAGAAACAAAGATTGCGAAAAAATTGCGAATTGCAAACAGAGTTGATAGCAAACTCGACTAACGAGTGAACGAATGCGCAACAAAATACAATTGCAAGCAATTATTTTGTAAAAACAGATAAAAAAAAATCAGTGAAATGCGCAACACGCAAAAATGGACGAAGAAAACGAAGAAAATAGTAAAAAAAACTATGCATTTGTAATTCAAAAATAAAATTAAAATAAGAAATTAATTGGACAGCAAAAGTTTCAAAAGATGTGTACATACCCATGGTAAGCATAGAAACAGATTTGCAGCAGAAGCAAAGATGTGGGGCAAATGAGTGCACAGAGTCTGACCAATGGACAAATGAATATATGCATGCATAAGTAACTACATACTATATATGTAGATAGAAGTATGTATACTCATTTACGCATTTACTGATAGAGTGATCCAGCTCGGTCGCACGAACCTCAAATTAAAGGCCTATTAAAACACTATAGATACAACTTTTGAAGCATAAATATATTATAATTGTATGGAAAAAACTTAGTAGTCCATTATATTAGTACTGAAAATTCTTGATTGGAATCGAACCCGTCAAAAAAAATGGTGGACTATAATTAAAAATTCTTCAGAACCGCTCACGGATCTTTATATTATACATATTTACTGCGGTTAATTCATTACTAACTCTAATTCCAAGCGTCTCTGTAGCGTTTTCATCCAAAGCTGACTGTCATTAGTGAATCGTATTATTGTTTTTGAAAATATTCTCCATAAAGATCTATGTAATTTTGCAACCAATTTCCGAAACACTTTTGCCGGTCGGATTGAGGTAATCTCCAAATTATGCTTTCCAAACGCATCAACCGCCTCTCCAGGTGTCGAAAAACATTGACGTACATATTAGTTTATCTTTTACGTACGGTAATAAAAAGAAGTCATTCGGTGCCAAGTCAAGACTTAACGGTAGATGACTCATCAAATTGATGCTTTGAGTACCCAAAAATGCAGTTATTTTAGTCGATTTGTGGGAGTTCGTATTGCCGTGGTCTGTCCGTCTGCGGCAGTTAGTTTTCACTGATTTCTTCAAAACAATTGGCGAACAAATGGTTGTGTATCACTCTAAATTTATTCTTCTGCATTTTTCTGGTGGTATGGCTTTGATATATCCAGTTATTCCAAAAAAACAGGCAACCGTTTGCTTGGAAGTGCTTCGCGTGCGAACTACTTCTGTTAGATGCGACACATCTTGAAACACCCATGCAGTCGACTGATATTTACTTTCTGGCGCATGCGCGTCAATCTACTTTCACCATCTCTCACGATTTCATAGAAGTCTTTAGAAGCGCAGCTATCGTACTTTTTTATCATTTCGCCTGACCAATCGACAAGAGCCTTTCTTTGAGCGATCGACAAATTGTGTGGGATTCAATGTGAAACAATTTTTTACAGTCAAATCCATGTAAGATTGAATGTATGCTGGTCCCACTAATGCACATAGTTGCCTCTATCTTACGATAGATCATATGACGATCTGGCAATATTAGTTTGTGCACAGCATCAAAAGTTTTCTTCAACCTTCACAAAATCCGTCTTGTACTGATCTACAATCTCGATTGAATTTAGCATACCATCGATAAGCTTCATCATCAAAAATTTAATTAAGTTCACCTCGTTCATATACACCATTGCTGATTTAATCCACGTCGAAGGTTGTAAACAATAATAGCTTCAAGATGTTCGCGGTTGAATTCAATTTTTTGTAGAGAAGAATATTTTAAGTCACTGTAAACAACAAAAATAGGGGTTATGTCAAAACATTCTGAGTTTGTATAATATCGAGAATGTCAAACTTTAAGATAAAGTCGTGATTTCCCAGATTTAACGCCAAATTCCGAAACATAAAAGGCAACCTAAGTGCATATAGTACTATGATCAAATTGAAAGGTGAATTTTTAATTTATACTTCACGTGTTTTTCGAAACGTAAGTTGGTAGTGCTGTTAGCGACATCTATGCTAAATTCAAAATATTCATTAGTTTTGTGAGGCTCTAAAAATGAATTCTTCGATTTTTACTATGTCTGCACTTATTGAACAAAGAAGTGCGATAATGCACCATCTCATACTGCATTGGTTATTCGTGATCATTTCGCCACATTTTCAACTAATATCGCGCCGCAACCATCGCATTCGCCTGATTTACCTTCGTGTAACTTCTGGCTATTCAGCAAATTCACATGACCACTTCGAGGACACCGTTTTGACTCAATTGAGGATATAAAAGTTGAATCGAAGAAGACTCTGATGGCCATCACGACGGAGGATTTTCCCAGCTGCTATGATGACTGGAAAATTTGTGGGCTTAAGTATATTGCAGCGGGAGGGGATTACTTTGAAGGAGATGAAATGGACAAGAACCACCTTTCAATTTGATCACAGTAGTATATTGAATCGTTGGAGACAGCAAGGCTGAAGAGCTTGTAAGGAACTGGAAATTTGTGGTAGTTGTATAGCTGACTTCTAGGTAGAAAGTACGTTCGAAAATCGCTGGATAAATGCCAGTATTTGCACAGACGGAACGAAACCTTGATGTGGAGTTCGTCTTACGATGTCTAAAGGATTTCCTGAGTTCAGTAGTATACATTTTTCTCTAGTTATAATGTTTGGACTGTTCACTTTGCTGCACGAACAATTTTGTTTCATCCAATGTGGAAATAGTTTGAAACACATTATTGTGTGGAATTGGCTCAGCATTGCGTTATAGGCTGGTCAGATTCAGCCAAGTTTTACGAAACCACGGTTGGACCATATTAGCAATTACCACTTCAAGCACTCAAGTGAATTATACGGTCATATAAATAATTACATTATAGAATTTGTGATGTCAGGATAATTTCTCGATGTCGGTGCATTTCGTCGCAGGGATTATGTTATTATTTAAAGCTACAAATGAATAGGAAATCAGTTACAATAACATAACCTAAGTTAGTAAAGGAAACAACTGATGACCCACAACATCATAATGAAGGAATTCATTAAGTATATATATGTAAGTATTCAGGAGTTATAGTATGTTCTCTGCCGAAGATATGTACATATATACGGTATGAAGGATATACTGAGGGCTTAGTTTGACTTCGAATCTTTAACATTTTGGTAGAGTTTTTATCCGAATATTTTTCGGCAATATTGAGGCAAAACAATTTGGAGAATATTACCAGGACGAATTGGTTTAAAGTAGAAAAATATTTAGATATGAGAACATATGCAAGGGAATATCAAAATTACATACAAAGTCTATCTATGTATATATGTATGTATCTTTCGAATATCTTTGCTATGAACATAGTGTTGTAAGTATGTATTTATGGTTATATAAGTATGAACAGACATCCTTATATGGAAAAGAAGGTTCACAAGCACAAGGCAGTTACATATAGTACATAGTCGTAGAAGCACATTATATAAAAGCACACTTACAAATGTATATCTGTATGTATGCACTTGTTGTTTGCAGAAAATGTGAGCAGTAAAGTCAAAACTGAGTATACACACTTTATCGGCATATACTCAAGTATATGCTTATTTACGTAACTGCAAACATAAACTTTCATACCAAAATACAAATTTTGTATATAATACTTACTTGTATGTAAGCAACATGCAGCTAAGTATATACTTGCATTAAATATGTATATGCATATATGTATGTATGTAAGTAAGATGTGAAGATGAAATTTTCGCCACTGTGTCTCCGCATGCAAAAGTGTGGCAAATTCAGTACACTTCAATGCGGTTGAACTGAGTTTTTAACGGTTTCGGCGAGTTGGCAATGGCGGTTAGCTTAAAGCTCACGCACGGCCACGATGGCAAGGAAGACAAAACACAAATACATACATACTATGTATTTAAAAGTATTTGCTTTTACAAAGCAAAACTCATGCCGAATGCTGTGCGATGAGGAAATTTTGGGCAGCGAAATGTTAGAAAACCAGGTGGAACGTGGCAACGCGAAGAGAGAAAGGCGTGAGTTCGTATATACCTATGTATATATATACATACATATATTTATATATGTATGTGTAAATGTATGTATGTATACATCTATGAGTTTGCAATAGGCGAAGAGGACACGAGCAAAATCCAGATAGCTAAGAGAAATAAATGCATATTACTATGTACCTGGGCAGTAGGTAGATGCAGAGCTGCATAAGTTGACAGATGTAAGAGGAAAAACTTTTCCAGCGAAAAGAAACCAATGATCTATGAGTTGTGATGCTTTAGTGAAAGCCAACAAAAAAAAGCAAAAAAAAAAAAACACAAAAATTGTATGCAAAATTCAAACAAAATATACTTATGTATAAGGTGTGTTCTAAAATATCTAAACCTTTTCGATATAGAAAAAAAATATAATATATTATTTTTAAAAGTTAATATTTATATTCAATATATATTTCAAAAGACACAATTCAAAGTTCAGAACGATGAGCCGGCGCATGCCAAAATTTTTTTTTAAGTTCTTGAGCACCTCAGTTAGGTTAGATTACTTTGGCTGACTGACACGCCATGTAAAGACCTACAGGTTTTTGTAATGCCATATCGAGGTTCATTAATACGAGTTAAAGTTAGGTCGTCCAGAACGTCAACGCTATTTGCAAGTTTAGTAGACACTCCTTATCTAATTTGAATACTTTATCCAGTCCTTCATCCTAAACGGTGAAGTTTTCTAATTTCTAAGCCGAGCTCTAGATAAGGTCGAAACGTTTCTCTCATGCCTACTTCATAGTTAATAATCTCCATACGGCTACCAGTAAGTTGTCACCTGCAACTAGGCCAACAACCGTCCATCAATCTTTTCGCGGAAGTGTGAGTAGAAGATTTGCACGTTTTCACTCCACTCATTGCACATGATCTTGCGATTTGGCATGCCCTAATGGCATTCCATCTCACCTTGAACCGTCTGTCAGATCTTTCGGAAATTTCATTGTGTATCGTGTTTAACGTCTTGTTTATTTTCTGAACTAGTTCGGTAGTCAAACGAATGGCACTTTTGACAATCTCCTCAGCTATCACCCCGATTACGGCTTATTAAACCACTGGGATATCATTATAAAATGCTACTTTCAAGTTAGTTTACAGTTTTGAAAATAGTCACATGGAAAGAGATCAGGTGAAAACGGAGATATGTTTTTGGTCTTCATTTAATTCATGAGAAACAAAAGGCACAAACCCTTTCTTTTACCCAAAACTTCAGTTCAAATTCTCCAAATAGTGGTTTTACTCAATTTAAGCCCTCAGCCAACATTGTGGTAGCAAAATTTGCATCGCATGCCAATAATTTCACGGACCTTTTCCACCAATTCAGCACCATTTCTAGCTTCTGAACGACCGGGCCTTTGGTCGTCATTTAAATCGTCACGGCGTGTAAACCACATACATACATATAAACGTGGGTTCACGATCTGCGAAAGCTCTGTTGTTCCGGGAGTTCATTTTCAAAAATTTCACGGAGCCATGAAACAAAATTTGTATGAATTTGACTTTTAGTCACTTCGGAATCCAACATATATATACTCTAGGTGTAGTTAGGTTAGGTTAGATCATAGATTGTCGGATATTAATCCTTTGTGATATCCGCAAACTCCTAAATGAGGATCACCAGATCCTCATAGATCGACGAAGCGTTTTGAGCTTACCTCAAATTTATAAAAGCTGTTAATATCAAAGACCTATCTACCAAAACATTTCAATCTCAGTCTGACAAAAGTCGGACAAAAGAGAAAGAATTGACAAAAGAATTGGAGATTCCAAGTGTAGTCAGGTCCTTCTCCGACTGGTCTTTCCAACGGAGTTGAGCTCTTTCTCTTCCTTTGATTCCCCCGGCGTGAACTGCGTCGAATACTCTCAGAGCTGGAGTGTTTTCATCCATTCGGACGACATGACCTAGCCAACGTAGCCGCTGTCTTTTAATTCGTTGAACTATGTTAATGTCGCCGTATATTTCGTACCGCTCACCATTCCATCGAATGCTATATTCGCCATTGACAATGTTCAAAGGACCATAAATCTTCCGCAGAACCTTTTTCACGAAAACTCGTAACGCCGACTCATCAGATATTGTCATCGTCCATGCTTCTGCACCATATAGCAGAATGGGGATGATAAATTACCTACGACTTCAATACTATACTAATACTATCAACAGTGACGTGGGAACCAAGTCCCGACGACTGTTTTTTGATGACAGCAGATTGCCTTATACTAACACCATAAATTTCATCCACATTTTCGCTTTGCAAATTTATCCTCATTTTCTAAGATCAAATACATACATACATATTTATGTGCATGCGATCCAAATATAGTCGGCAAAAAAATTTTTAACGATAGAGAAGTTTAAAGTCATATTAATCGCTATTCTTCTAAGATCAGTTAGCTTATCTAGCTTAAAGTTCACACCAAGGTTAAAAGGGGATTACAAATAACCGAGCAGTTTAAATGGACTAGTCGGCGTCGTATATTATCAGATTTTTTTACGTAATCACATATGTATGTATGTATGTATGTATGTATGTGTGTTCATTGTAAAACCCGCCCCTAATCATTGATTGAGATATACATATGTACATATAAAGCCTTTACACTTACAAGACATTCGTAGAAGGGTCGCCACCCAGGAAATAAGAGTGAAATATTAACCTTGACTTTTCTGAAACTATTTTTTGAATCGTGCCTTTATTTTATATTCTTTATAGATGAGTTAATATTGTATATACATAGTATTAATAACATCTATACATATGCTCTTGTTTACAAACCTTTTACTGGGTATTAACATCCATTTGTGTAATTAAACATTAGAAAAGGGGATGGTTATTGCAGTTCGGACACGAATGACTGGTACTTCTAAGGAGTGTATTAATTTTCTGTTCTATGTACGAGTCTGTATGTAAGTGTACATATCAATAGCAAAAGTGTTAAAGCATAGCAAAAGAACTACGCAATTTCAAGCCGCAGAAATGTTGTATTAATGTGGTGGATGACATCAATAAACATGAGTCACAACTATGTACATATTTGCGCATAAAATATTTCAATCTTTTAATATAAAGCATAGAAAGTGGATTAAGGGTAACTGAAACGACCCTATGGAACTAAATGCATGACTAAACAAGCGACGACCCTGTAGAAATACCGATTAATTTTGACTTACTTCCGAGCATAAACGTCAATGAAGTTAAGAAATTAATTTTAAACACAAACATGCTTACCATAGAGCCAAATCTAGGAGAGTGGCATATCGAACGAGTAACTGGTGTATGTACATCAAATAGGGACATATAATCTTATAAAGCTAGAATAGGGATGATTGCTCCTTAATGGGTTAAACACATAATCTCAAAAATTAAATTCAACTGGAACAATTGTGAAAATTTTTTGACAAAAGAGCAGACTTAAACATAAACAAGTGAGGAAAACTATTGTTCAGTGCTTAAACGAAGAATATTAGGTTCATAAGAGCGTCCCTGGAACCCATTTTGATTTAGTAATAGTAAAAAATATTGCGACATTTTCAATGGGAATCGTGATTTTTCACGTCTCACGACAGTAGGGTCTAAGTACGTACCGGAACAGGCCCGAATTGTTATCCGGACAAGAACTGTCAACTCGGCACAATTTCTAGAATTTATTTCACGCTACAAGAACAAGATGATTTCCAAGGGCACCTAACATCTTTCTTAAAAAACCCACCATCTGATCAAGTTTGACCCGAACTGAACTACATTTATTACCGTTTGAAAAAAAAAACTGCTGATCAATTCAAATATACTATTGTTTAAATCCAATTTCCATAATTTGCTGTAATAATCGGCTGGGAGGATCTTCAGTGCCTTCGGCGAATTCGGATTTTTTGGGTTTCGGTCCACTTTTGGAACGCTATGCGCTAGATTGTTGGACTGTTTCGACGCCATATTCATAAACTCCAGTGTCGGCACCAGTAATGAGATCAGGGTTGCGATTTTTTTGATTGAAGAACTTTTGGATTAAAAACTGAAAATTTTATTATTCTAAAACAAATTTCATTTTAATTCTTAATTATATGCTTGGGTTAAAATTTTTTATCCGGTATGATGGAACAACATTTTTTTTTTGATTTTTTAATCCGTTACTTTAATTTAAATGCTACTTCAATTAATTTTCATTTGATGATTTGCAACCCTGATGTAGGGTTCTCAGCTACGTCGTCAAACTTTTACGATCTTTACTCGACGTCATTTTTGCAAAAGGTTCAAGTCTTTTGGTAAAAATCTACAATTAAACGCTACATCCTTTTGATCCTTTGCTATCTCTCTAATATCGATACGATGAATTTACAGCTCCGCTTCTTGAACTTTTTCGATGTTGTAATATTAACATAGGTGGTTGGACGACTCGCATGAGGCAAGTTTTCGATTACTTCACTTCACTTTCTCACTATATTCGTGATAAAGTAAACACCTTAAAACACTTCCTAAAAATTTCAATTATTTTATTTCATGGTAAAAATCACCGGACAATCGTTTTGCGTCGTAAACAAGAAGTTGTCAAACACACACACCAATAGACATATGGAGATCAAATTGCACAGAGAATATAAAAAATGAAAGAAAGGAATTAAAAAAAAAAAACATTTTACTGATTCGGATTGCACGCGCAAACGGATCCGGGTCAAATTTGATAAGATGTTATAGTGGTTGAAAATACTCTTTAGCTAATTTATGTATATAGCACTCAAGGTAAGATAGATTGATAACGAGATTTAAAGGTCACACGGAGTTCGACTATGCCATGAACATTGAACAACTCCACAGTTCTTTGACATTTACCTAAGTTTCATATTTATAAAAAAAAGCAAAGATTTCCCAACAATTTTGGGGGTGTGCGACAGAGTTGCAAATTGTTGACTGATTATATATAAATCCGAGTGCGTTCCCTTTCTGTTGGCCCGGATGTCGTAGAAACGATCCAGCGCGATGTATTTTAATAAGAATATTCAGAGTAATTATATATATATAACTTTTGGATTAGATTTACGCATAATTGTATGGCATAATCATGTTTAACGATGTTTTCTCCATATTTTTTGTACTGTATGCAAATCTATTTTTCATTCAAGACAGATCTTATTTAACAGAAGTCGTCTCTATTCTGTCTCAATTCCTTGGTCTTTATACTGAAGTTGATTGTATAGGTTAGGCGCACAGTCTAACACCTTTCTAGCGACGTCCACTGAAGTCAAGTTTGTTGTTTGCTCTATCTCTACCCGACAAATTGCAGGTGCAAATCCAGGCCGATTGAAATTTAAAAAAAAATCCTCCTAAATTTTCAGTCAATTCGTCTGCATTTGCGGCGTTAAAATTTTTCATAAAATTAAATCACACAATAATTCCTATAGGGCATCAACGTCCTTAAGAATGTCAGCGCAAAACTGTTACACGTTTAAATGGATATAACAACAACGCACGAGACATTTTTGTTGAGATTGCAACTGATACAACGCAGATTTCACACAAAACGCTAGAAAAACAGCAATTAAGGGCGACGCAAATAATTCGCCCTTAACGTACACATTCACAGGTAAAATTTTAGCTGCAACAATGCAAAATAAATCAGCATTTTGAGCAGCTTTCAATAGTTCACTATGAGCACGCTGCTACAATTTGCCATATTTTCCTCTTTTGTCCTTTCAATCAATTTTTATGCGCCCTGTGTCATGAATACAAAAACAAGCCAACGCGCATTTAATTTTAAACCCCTAAAGTAGATACTTTTCCAAGGTACTTACTTTAAGAAACAACCCTCGAGTATGGTTTGGCAAAAACAAACAGAAATTCACAGCATTTGAGAGCGGCAACAACAACAAAAACAACAGCTAAATAAAAGACCACAAAGGACGGAAGAAGAAAAGGTCAAACTGTCAAGCAAACTTGTGCACATACAAATGCACTTACATATCTATTTACAAAAATTTAATATATACATATGTATGTATTTACATATTCAAGGGTATGTGTGTGTATGTAAGCGTGTTTTGAGTAAATTGTATCTAGATAAGGCACGTAAAATCCAGAAACCACTGGCTGACTAGCGGACAGCTTGACGTACTCGCGTACCGACAGAGATATTTACATATCTGCACAAACATATATATGTATACATATGTACATACATATTCACACACATCTGCATGTAAAAACCGCTGAAATTCTTACGAACGCGCGAGGTGTGCCGAGAAATGGCAAATACTTTTCGATTAAGGGCGCTAGCGCTGTGGACTTGGGTATGTGTATGCCTGTATAAGGGTCGCTTTTTGTCTTATTTTATATTTTGTGGAATATGTTTACGCGATGTAAACAGGCATTAATTGCGCATTAAATTAAGTAGAAATTGTATGTGCGTAACAACGGGCGAGAAATCATACAAACATTGCATTAGAGGGATGGAGGGGGCAACGTATTTAGGTTGTCTCAAGAATCGACGAAGAATTGTGGACAAATTAAAATTGAGCGATAAAAATGCGAACAAAAGCCAAAAGTGTGAACATCGAAAAATACCAACGAAGCATAATAGAAAATATTTATTTTTAGCTTTGGATTTACGAACTACACAACTTCAAGTACACATACATACATACATATGCATGTATGTATCTGTGTGCCCATAACCATATTCGTAAACAAAGGGAAATTAGCGCATAATTACATTCGAAAAATAAAAATTTAAGGCCTAACACCCAAACGAGCGAGTACAACAAACGAGTGGCTTCTCTCGTTCCATTTACCTACTATTTTTCAGTTAATTTGTAGTTTTGCGAAACTGCCGACTTTTGATGACAGCAACTGCCTGTGATGACGTTACTTTATTTCAATAAATAACCTTTTTGTAGTGTTCTCCGTCGTTAGACTCCGAGGCGAACGGCGTTGAGTTGCGCGACTAATTGACAGATCGTCGTGCTCAGTGTCACTGTGACACCACATTATATGGTATGCAGTACATCACATCATGGCAGATAATTGCGCAATTTATCGCATATTATATTTGCATTTATTAGAGCGACCTTGAGAAATGCATTTCCAATTAGCGTTTAATACATATGGATATAGTAAATACTGGGAAATTTGTCGCCAATGTGCGAAGCTTTTCAAACTCTTGAAGCTGGCTAGGCTAAGTGCGCCGTTTTTAAACGCGTTTTTCTTGAGCCTACATAAGTACATACATACATATGTTTTTAAAGTTGGTTGGCAAGATTTGTCGAGAACTACCCAACCGATCTTCATGAAGTTTTACACATATTTTTGATATACAATTCTTAAAGACTTGGACCAAAGGTTTTTTTCGATAATAACTTTTTTGAAAAAATGTCGCACTATTTTCACTGAAATTTTCATTTTATTTGTAAAAAAATGTCCGCCAAAAATCCAATTTTCAGTTTTTTTTCCTTCGTCACGGTTCTAAGTTAAGGTTTTAACTAAAACACTATTTTTCACTTTAGACGATCCTGGACTGGTGACTGTTCGCCAATGAGGGAGTTGGGAGGTATCTAACTAAGATCTGACTTGTTAGTTGGCTGTTCGTTGCTCCTCAACAGAGCACAGCATTCCAATAAGAATCCTTACTATGGTTAGGGTTACAGAAAAGGGCTAGATCAAGGTGTCATGCGACCCTTGCCAAGGATCAGCCTGACAAATGGTGGAGGCAACACCTTGGTCAACAAGCAGGCAAACGTGACATGAATGGAAAATGGACCGCGTATGCCGACTATTAAAATTTAAAAATAATGATATAAGAACTCTAGTAGTACTAAAAGGTCACTGTCTAATCGGCAGTTAGCAGACTAGAACCGGTGAAATCGTTTAGCACTAAAACCTCAAGTCGAATGAAGAATTTTACTGAAACGAAGTAAATCTGCTGCGTTTTTGAAACGACCTTGAATAAATCTTGCAGTCCTTTCGCTTATTACACAGGTCAGTAAAGTATTACTTAAAACGGTATTTATTGAGTATCAGCCCTCGGCAGTTTAACCAAAACATTCGTCAAACAGTGCAACGTGTATTGACATATGTATGTATGTATGTATGCACGAGCAACTCAAACCAACTGACATGTGCAGTGGGGGTGCACAAAGTAATTCATACTTACATATGTATGTACGAGCATGTGTTTACACATTCACCTATTGACGTAAATATTTGAGCATTGAAGAGCGGTGCAATTGATGCGCCATCACGTCAATCCGGTGTCGACTCCGGCACACAAACACATAAATGTATTATACTTAACAAAGATACAAAAAGCGACAAGTAGAAATGGAAAAGGCATAAACACATATTGAATTTGAGCGATGGATAGATACAGAAAATGAACGACGAAGGCGAGTAAGAACGACAAATGAGTTGCACGTGGCAGCTTCTCAGTGGGTAGAAGAGGTAATGGATATTAAAATAATGGCCCATGGCCCACCCGCCGCTGCTAATAGTGTGGAGTTTGAATGAAAATTCGAAGAGGAAGCCAAATAGCGAAGAAAGCAGTAGAAACAGTAGAAAACAAAACGGAATTGAGATTAAAATGGGTTTGTAGATACACACACACCCACACCCATGCAACTATGTATATATTTGTTTGTGGGTACAAGCATGAACGCTATACATACATATGTACATATAATTAGGTATGTTTGTGGCGTAGTCAAGGCAATAAGTAAATTGTATGTAGAATAAAAAAATAAAAAATTGAAAAAATAATAAAATAAAAATAAAAAGTAGAAATGTATAATATTAATACCAAATATAGACAAAATATTATATATGCGTCTCTTTTCACACCATTCTGTGCAGTAAATTTGTATGCAATTAGATACAAGATACATATGTACATATGTTTGTATGTGTGTGTGACTTTGCGTAAGAATGAAGAATGTAGCGAAAGTGTAGAGAAAATGGAAAATTACCAGCAGCTGTTTTTGTACAAATTCACACACTTTTTGTTGTAGTTGTTTTCTAATTTTCTGTTATTTCATTGCATTATGCTTACGACACAAGTACACAAGTTGTTTATATGGTTGCTGGTGGAAGTCAAGTACGTTTTCGCTTCACATTTACAATTGTGGAAAGGAACAATGTTGATAATCAAGGGCTTCTAGGTCGATGTAATGAGTACCTAATAATTTTATTTAGGGCCTTTTCTCAATGTCTGATTAACAGTCATCTGTCAGCTCAGTTGTGGCTAAAACAAGGTGCTTCATTGAAAGAAGCGGTCTTGGTTAAGTTAATTAGAAGTAACCAGACATTGTGAAAACGGCTCTTAAAATGTTATATGGTTTTTCGCGCCACAAGCATTATGATACGATGAGCTTTCGATCAAATATCTAACATTATTCCGGTAGATGTTTTAGGTCCTATTTGGTTAAGGAGCACACCTAGTGTGAACTTAATATAGAAAATCGTTTTTTAGATTTCGATATATTCTACCCTTAAGGAGATACAGGGGTTTACGGGTTTCAAAAAATCTATTTTTTTACTGTCTTCTTAAATTCTACAACACCTTTAGAATATTGTCCTAAATTTTCAAGTTGATCCGAGTAATAGTTTCAAAGATACTTGTGATACCTTGTGAACTTGTGTGTTCGAGGCTAGCTAGGCTAAGTGCCGCCGTCTTTAAATACGTTTTTTTAGAAACTGTGTTTTTGAAGTGGGTTGGCAAGCAATCTAGAGAACTACTCCACACTTACACAGGTCTTTGAGATACAATTCTTAAAGGCTTGGAGAAGATTTTTTTCGATTACAACTATTTGAAAAAAAAGGTCGCGAAATTATCACTCACATTTTCATCTTTTTTTTGTAAAGTTTTAACTAAAACACGTATTTTTTCACTTTAGATGATCCTGTAAGAAGTAATCCTGTCAACACGGGCGCAATTTTTTCCTAGGGGTCACCGAAAATGGCTTCACAAAGCCCTAATTTAAAATATTTTTTTCCTAAAATTTCAAAATTTCTTTGTTAATAGTGTATTTGTAACAATAAAAAAGTGTAATAAAATATTTCAATTTTTATATGAGAAAAAACTTTTGAAAAAAGACAGTTTTTTACATGAGGAAACCCATGTAACCCCTTAAAATTATTGGTTTTTCAAGTAGATTCTGGTCGCATTCGAGCAATATAGTGATTTGCTAGTATTTACATATGTAATTCTTTATCTAGACCACACAGTATTTATTCATATATAAATATACTTTTGATAAAGTAATTATCGTTTATTTATTTATTGAGTTTTGTACTATAATTTACCAAATAAGTTCAAATTTCACATTAACACGCTCATTTGCATTCACATATTATTAGCTGAAATGTTTTTATATACCACACTTACACAGGTATATTTTTGAGATTTGTGACAAGAAGGAAGCGTTCATATATAAGGCAGTTGGAGAAGATTTTTTCGATTACAACTATTTGAAAAAAAAAATTCGCGAAATTCTCCCTGAAATTTGTCGAAACTATCGATATCGGACCACTATAACATATAGCTGCCATACAAACTGAACGATCGGAATCAAGTTCTTGTATGGAAAGCTTTCACGTTTGACAATGTATCTTCACAAAAGTTGGCACAGGTTATTCTTTAGGGCCACAATGTCATCTCCGAAAAAATTGTTCAGATCGGATTACTATAGCATATAGCTGCCATACAAACTGAACGATTGGAAAAAAAGTTCTTGTATGGAAAAGTTTTGCATTTGACAAAATATATTCACAAAATTTGGATGGAATATTTTCTAAGACAACAATATAATCTCCGAAAAAATTGTTCAGATCGGATTACTATAGCGTATATGTAGCTTCCATATAAACTGAACACATAGTTACTAAAAGAAATGCACCTGTGAAGGGTATATTAGCTTCGGTGCAGCCGAAGTTAACGTTTTTTCTTGTTTTGTCAAATTTCGCTTACTTCTTTTCTCCTTGGTATGCTTCTCAGCGGACTAACAATACCAATGCAATTTCTTTTTGGTCTTGTTTGATTATTCTTTGATTTTGCATTAGCAACTTGTTTCCCTTTTTGTATGAATAAGAAGTTTTTGGAATTTTCCATTCAATCGCACGTGTTCTGTACATATGTATGTACGTATGTGTTTATCCATACCTGATATCAAAATATAACGATTGTTAATGTTAAATTTTTTGTGCAAATAGTAATTGCATATGTATGTATGCATTCACAATGTGAATAAAATCGATAGGAAATTGAATAAGAAATCAATCAGTTTGTATGGCAGCTAATAGGTGGGCTGAAAGTCCAGTCAGCGCCTACCTTCAAAAGATATGTACGTGTACAAATTTGACAGTTGTCAAACTATTAGTTTCTGAGATAGAGGATTTTGGGTGAAGCAACCAGCACCAGGGAAATTAACCGTTGAAAAGTGGTGTGCTAAATTTGAACGAGACGAAATAAGCACCGAGGATGATGCAAGCACCGGATGCCCTAAAGAGGCTGTTATCGACGAAAACAACAAAAAAGTCTCCAAAATAATTTCGAATGCCCGTAAAGTGAAGTTGTTCGAGAGAGCTGTGACCCTAAAGATATCATAGGAACGCATATCTGAATAATTATACATATTATGAATAAATAATTGGGTATGCGAAAGCTCTGTGATCATCGGGTGCCGCGCAAGCTCACAATCCAACAAAAACAACTATCACTGATTCTGAGGAGTGTTTGAAGCTCTTTAATTTTAATTTTTGCGCCGATATGTGACAACGAACAAAACATGATTCCATTATTTCACCGCGGAAAGCCTGAAGAGACGCAAAAATCGGCTGGCAAGGTTATGACACAGTATTTAAAGATTCAAATGGCATCGGTATTTGTTTATAATATTCAACGACCATCGTCAAAAGAGAAAAACCATTAAAAGCGACTATTACTCTGCGTTATTGGAGCATTTGAAGAACAAAATCGCGAAAAAACGCCGTCATTTGAAGAAGACGAGAGTGCTGTTTTATCAACACAACGCACCATGTCACAAATCAAAGAATACGATGTCAAAATAACATGAATTGGGCTTCGAATTGCTTCCGCATCCACCGTATTCTCCAGATCTCGCCCCCAATGACTATTTCCTTGTCCTCAGACCTCAAGAGAATGCGCGCTCTAATAAATATAGTTTGAGGCTTAAGACAAGTTTATTATAAAAATGGTTTTTAAAAATGTTCAATGCTATAATCGCCCTCGAAGGTGATATGTAGAATAATAAAATCAAATTTTATCAAACATTTTTTTCTCTGTTAACCTACAAACTCTTCAGCTGACTTGTTATACCCTAAAGTGAACCAATATCAACGGTTCCGACAAATTAGCTTAACGGTATTTATTTGGTATTTCGTGTTCATTTGCCAAAAAACATGTCTAAAATATGACTCAACGCTCTTTCGCTCTGTTCATTTATGTGTGAATGTTCTTTATAGGGTCTGAGGCGTACTTCTGGTTGTTAAAAACTTGGTGGCAACTTAATTTACCCTGCACTGCACCTTGATAAAACAAGAAACAGTAGTTCTTGAATACAGATCTAACAAATCAACATAAGCATATTTAATTATGAAGTTACTGGGACCAGGAGCATTTGGCTACCGTTACGGCGCCATGGTAACCGACTATTTGGTGCCCGAAATTGAAGTTACCAGTCGAAATGCTGGAACGAGTCATCGATAATTGCCCTCAACGGCTGAACCATCTGAGACGTAGCATCGGCCAACATTTGAAAGAGATATTCTTCAAAAAATAAATTGCAAAAAGTGTTCTTTCGAATGACAATAAACATTCCCCATAAAATTTGAAGTTTCTGTGTTTTTTCTTTAAAAAAGTAGGGATCCTCGAAATGGATAACCCTTTAAAAGAATAGATTAGAATACCAAAAGTTCTGGCAACTTTAAAGTTTAGACAAGATCAAACCTCTACACAAAACCGATATTTTTAGCGCATTAATTTTCAAAATATCAAATATTTTATTCAAAACAAACTTACAGTATGACCTCCAATAATAACTGCTTCTGATTTGACACTTAACACACTTGCGACGCGACACTTGTTTCGAAACCGTTACTTTTTTGATTATGTTTATAGCTTCACAAATTACACAGTTACAAAATGCTGTCATTAAAAGCTAGATTATTTCTCATTAGTTTAATGCACTTTTTATACGCACTTTATAACCTTAAATTTTTTTTTTTTTTATAAATTCGTTTCTATTGCAACACACAGAATATTTTTATTCGCGCTTCTTGGCCAAAGTATGTATATATAATAGTATATAAGCGTATTTCTTAATTGTATTAAAATTTTAATAACATTTCAATAAATTAAAAACCACCTCCACTACATGCCGTTTGGCTGACGAACTCCACTTCAACCATCGGCGGCGCTATTTGTCTTTTCGCGATTTTTTTCCGACACTTTTGGGCCGAATAGGTGCTCAACGCTCAAACTCTCCACGAAATTCGGTTAGTTTTGGCATGCGTTTTTGTTGTTGTTTGATATTTTCTGCTGGTTTTTGGCTGCAGCTTCACGAATACTCATTTTGTATCTTTCGGCTATGCAGTTTTTTATTCGCGATGCACTTCCCACACACACACACGGACACATACACGTACAGTCACGACGAGTGTTGCGTTGCAGCTACTTGGGTGCACACGAATTGTTGCGAATATTCAGTGCACGTATGTATGTATGTTTGTATGTAGGTGGCTAGGTGGTTTGTGCCACATTTTGTTGCATGTAGAGAAATTACGCGATGCCCAGCTGCTGCTGACTGCACAACGGCGCTGTCCAAATGCTCCGTGTGTACGAATGCAATATTCGCTATTGCGCTTAGTTGCTCAGCACAGCTCAGTATATCTACTGTTGCTAACAGTTGTTGTTGTTGCTAACAGTTGTTGTTATTGCTAACAGTTGTTGTTGTTGCTAGCGCTGTTGGCCGTTGTTGAATAGTTGTTGGCAATTGTTGCTGCACTGTCTAGGTTGTAATTTTTTCCTTGCCACAGTGATGATGCTGGTGACTGTGCTGCTGGCTTTTGTCTGGTTCGAACGCATTTACAACGCTTTGCCGACTGACTTTCATTTGAATTTCTCAACTCTTCAATGCACACTACACACAAACACGCACACACACACATATATACACATAAACAAAAACGAAGCAACAAACGTACACACAACAAATAGCGAAAGGCAAAAAAAACAGCAAAAAGTTACGAACGAAGCACCAGAAATCAATGAGTAATGCGAGTTTTCACATTTCCTGCACACCATCTTCTGCCATATTTGAGTTTTTCGTTTCGTTTATGCAGCACTCGCAGTCGGCCCAGTGCACCCCGCCACCCACCCAATGTCACCAACAACAGAATACACACAAACACATATACTTTGTGACTCGCTTGATAACAGGCAAGCAACAATCGAAAACAACAACAAATAGATTTTTGTTAAATAAAAAAAAATATTTTCTTTTCAGGTAGATTTTGTAGATTCTCCACTCTCCGCCCGTGGTTGTTGGTGACTCTATACTTGAAAGACATTTTTGCTTTTATTTCTTTATATTAATATTTTTATCTTATTTTTCGATTTTTTTTTTTAATTTTATACCATACGTATGTTTGTAGTATGTGCTTATTTATATTATCTGTTAGATTTGTTGCCTGCATGAAAATAACTCAAAAGCAAATCAGCGAAGCCCAGAAACAATGCAACGGTAAGCACTTTGAAAACATATCGCTGACGATCACGGCCATGTTGGCGTCGGGCATCAGCGCTGAGGGCGATGAAATATTTGTTCGACGACGCTTGATGTTGCTAGCGTTGCACGGTGTTGACACATCGCCGTTGTTGCGACTGTCAGTGAGCGTGTAAATTGGTGTAGCGTTCCACTCTCTTATAAATGAAACGACAAACAAAAAAAAGGTAAGTTCGGCTGAAGCGATAATACCCTTTACAGGTGCATTTTTTATAGAACAAATTCGTATAAAAAGATCTTTCTCTTGATTTTGATAGATCAATTGTATGCATTCTATATGCTATGGTGGCCCGATATTGGCGATTCCGACAAATGAGCAGCTTCTTGGGAGAGAAGAACGTAAGTTAAATTTCAGACGGATATCTGAAAACTGCGCATATAAGACAAACAGACATGGAATTTCGACTCAGCTCGTCATGCTTAACTTTTATGTACATATATATTTTTAGGGGTTACATGAGTTTACGGGTTTCAAAAAATTGATTTTTTTTATTGTCTTCTTAAATTCTACAACACCTCTAGAATATTGTCCTAAATTTTCAAGTTGATCCGAGTAATAGTTTCGGAGATACAGCCTTGAGAACTTATGCGCTTGAGGCTAGCCAGGCTAAGTACGCCGTCTTTAAAACACGTCTTTATCGAAACTGTGTTTTTGCGCCCTCGTCTTTATGTTGGACGAAACTAAAAAATATGTTCATTCTTTCGGGTATATTATGTAGGTAAGTATGCTGATTACTTGTGCGGCCACGAATAATCTCACCTGGACTGCTATAGACACTTGTCGTTGTAATGCTCAGAACTTCTGGGTCTGAACCAGAAAAACCGCCTTATATCGACAAAACGCCTAGAGCCTGCCTCAAATTTATTAAGATGGCTAATATCTAAAAGTATTCTAGCCAAATTGCTGGGTTCGTAAAAAGTATGGCGACCGAAATTCTTCAGCCTTAATCTGGCGAAAGCTGAACAGTGGAGGAAAAAATGTCCACCTCATCTTCTTCATTGCAATTTTGACAAGTTGTGTCCTCCAAACTCTTTAGCTTCACCTCGTGAGTGCCAATATACAGTTAGAACGACTATCAGTGTGGCGTTGGGTGCCTTGCTAAGAAATAGCAGTTCAATTGACCTTTTATGTGCCACTCTGAGTCAGAAGGCTTTCACAACCGCACAATTGCTGTTTGCTGAGCAACGTTTGCTGAGCTCGGGCGAGCCCCATAGTTCTGCTGCCACTTCTGCTTGAAAGACAATACAGTGATCTGGCAGTCTGAGAAACGCTCACTAAGTCGCTTCTCCAGCGACTCCGCCCCACATGTTAAAAAAAAAAAACAAGTTGATGAACAGGTTCATAACTTCTAACTCTCCGCATACAAAGGAGTCTTCAAAAGCTAAAACCTGTGCGATAAACAATAGTACATATACTCCTATAATGAGCGGTGAGATTCGTTTGAACTTTTTGATGACATTTTGTAAAGAATTAACGAAAATTGGAATGTTTTATAGGAAATGCGAGCCTCATTTTCAGGAAGGGATCGTAATATGTACTGATATCCGAAAAAAGGGACCCCAGGCAATCACTTACATTTTTGACTTCGGATCAGTTACAACCCCACTGTGATCTATCTAGGCTCCAAAATTAAACAATTCGTTACATAAAACTCTTAATGAACAATTTTCCAACGTACAAACTGTTAAAGATTAATTAAATCCTTAACAGGGATATACCCTGAGTTATATAACTGACCAGCGTGACGATCTGAGTAGATTTAGAAATGCCTTCTGTACCTCTGTATATAAACTGCTCATTTGTCAGAACCGCCAATTTGGGACAACTATACAAAATAACCGAACAAATTCATGTCCTTGCTTTTGAAAAAGCGTACAAAATACAGCTTGTACAAGAACTGAAGCTGCTGACCTTCCCAAGCGACACCGCATCGCTCTATGGGCTCTTGAAAAGTTCCAAGAAGATCTGACGTTTTCGAGCCAAATTTGGTTCAGCGATGAGGCCCATTTCTGACTCAATGGATATGTAAGCAAGCACAATTTCCGCATTTGGCACTAAGAGCAACCTGAAGAGATTCAAGAGTTGTCATTTAAGCCAGAAAAAACAACGGTCGATCGATCGATCCATATTTCTTCAAAGATGATGCCGGTGAGAACGTAACCGTCAATGGCGACCGTTATCACACCATTAAAAACGACTATTTGATGCCTGAAAATGAATTCTCGTTCTCGACGAAATTTGGTTTCAACAAGACGGTGTCACTTCTCATATAACGCTTCAATAAATGGATTTATTGAGCAGATAATTTCACGTTTTGGGCGGGTGCTTTGGAGCAAAACACCGCGCGTGGCATTCGCCAGTTAGCAATCGAAATGCTCGAACGAATCATCGAAAATTGGACTCAACGAAGGAACCATCTGAGACGTAGCCGCAGCCAACATTTGAAAGAGATGATCTTCAAAAAATTAATGCCACCAAAGAATGTTCACTCAAATGATAATAAACATTCCCCATTAAATTTGAAGTTTCTGTGTTTCTCCTACAAAAAGTGGGGTACCTCGAAATGGACCACCCTATATAAGCTCTTCAACATTATAATCACTGTATCGAAATTGTGATTCATTACAGACTGGGCATGGAATTCATATACAACCCACTTATAAATAAATATGTATGTAAACATAAAATATATATATATGTACTTATACATATGCATATACTTAGGTGCAAAACCATTTACGTGTCCATTTATTTACATGTCTATATATGTACATATGTGTATGTATGTATATGCTTTTACCTAATTAAAATTATACTGGTTTGACATGTATATATACATATGTACATATGTGTACATTATACACGTAATTAAAATATTCTGAACAGCTACTTGTGGCCTCTTATGAGTTAACTTATTAATATTATATATGTATGTATGTAGAAAGATAGTAAAGCATATACAAGTAACTCTGAATATATGTATTAGTATATATTTATATAGTATATTGTATATGTGTATAGACGTAAAGAGATCAACCAGGAGCCTAAGAACAGAACGGCAAATAGTACATGAATGTAACTGACTGACATTGCCAACCAGCGACAGGCGGACAAACCAACAGCAGCAGCTGTTATCTGACAAAAAATGTAATAAAGTAGAAAATAAAACTCAAAAGGAAAATAAATAAAAATATAGCATAAAAATCATAATAAAGAGCGCATACACAAAATAAAAGAGGAAGTACGAAAGTGTGAGCGCGATAAAGATGTGGAAATATAAAAAGTGTATAGAATTAGGAAGCTGATGGAGGCGCCATAAGAGGAAAAACTATCTGTAAGTGCATACATATGGAAGAATACATATGTACATATATAGAAAACACAGTATTAGGCATATAATAGATATGTATAAACATACAAGTACATAAGTGCTATGTACTTTTATTATATACAAATACAAATGAAGTACATTTCCGTTTACTCCAATAAATCCAGAGTAGCATTCATACGTATGTATGTACATATATACAAGCATACACATATGACACATATGTGCATACATACATATGTACATATGTATATGCATAAATAACGCTTGAATACGATTCAGAAACTTTAACGCATTGTAGTGTGTGCATCATCAAAAGCGAGATAAGCCTTATTTATTGAGAACACAGTACGTATGAATGCAAGCGTACGGTTTTACAAAAGCAAACAATCAAACACATTAAAACAACAGTGTACTCAATAAAGAAAATAACAACAGGTAGAGAATTTTCTACAAACAGCCACCAACCCTGCGAGAAAAATTCGCTTAAAAATTAATAAATTTAAGTTGAGCGGCATTCATTTCAAATTAAGAAGAATATTTTAGAACTGAAATAAATAAAACAAGAATCCATATTTATTTGCGCATACAACTTTATCTTATTTTTGAACGCTCTGTTTGCATGGCAGTCATACGCTATGGTGGACCGATCTGACCGATTTCTTCGGAGATTGTACCGTTGCCTTAGGCAATAATCTATGCCAAATTTCATGACGATACCTTGACAAATAAAAAAAAAATCATACTAGAACTGGATTTTGTTTGATCAGTTTGTATGGAAGCTATGTATGTATATGTTACAGTAGTCCGATTGGAACTATTTCTTCTGAGATTGTGCTGTTGTTTAAAAGAATAATTCATGCAAAATTTCGTTAAGATACATTGGCATATAAAAGAGTTTTCCGTATAAGGATATGATTTTGATTGTTCACTTTGTATGGCAGCTATAGGCTATAGCCGTCCGATCTGTACAATTTGTTCAGAGATTGTAGCTTTTCTTCAGACAATATTATATGCCAAATTTCATGCAGATATCTCATTATATAAAAAAGAATTCCATGCAAGGACTTTGTTTTGATTGTTCAGTTTATATGGCAGCTATATGATATAGTGATCCGATCTGAACAATTTGTTCAGGGATTATGGCTTTACTTTAGACAATATTATATGCCAAATTTCGTGCAGATATCTCATTATATAAAAATTTTTCCATACAAGGACTTTATTTTGGTCGAAAAGTTTGTACGGCAGCTATAGGCTATAGTGATCCAATCTGAAGGGATTGTGCAGAGATTGTAGCTTTACTTTAGACAATATTAAATGCCAAATTTCATGAACATATCTCATTATAAAAACTAGTTTTCCATACATTTACTTGATTTTGATCATTCAGAATGTATTTCAGCTATAGGCTATAGCGATCCGATCGCCGGTGTTTCCAAAAAATAAGCAGCTTCTTGGGGAGAAAAGGACGCAAGCAAAATTTCAAATCACATACGAAGAGAATACTTCGCATACAAGCAGTCAGACGGATAGATAGACGGTAATGGCTTAATCAACTCAGTTGGTTATAGGCTCTACAACGCTTCCTGCTGGATATTGCAAACTTCATGGTGAACTTAATATCTACACACTGTTCAGGGTATAATTATGTGCGAAAAACTTTCTGCCAGGGAAGGTATATCAATTATAAGAACTTGGCTACACGTATGAAATACTTGAACCCGAAAAGGTTGCGTAACTTCGAACCATACAAAGGTTCCGATTGATTTATAGTTTAAGCTTGCTTTCTCATTACTTTCTTCGAAGAATTGTTGATTGAAAAAAAAACAGATTTCGGGCATCAATTAAGTTTGAGTCATTTTTAAGATCAAAATACCAGCAAGGTTTTGGGCATATAAAAACGCACATATACAAACATACATATGTATATGTATGTGATCATATAAATATTTCAGTATAAGAAGTATAAATGAATAAGTTCCGATACAATAACTGCGAGTTGTCCTTGCAACAGGCATGTCGGCGCTGTGGCCATAAGTTTGTTACTTGGTTGGTTTCTCGGCTCACTGTTTCTAGGGGCGCACAGTATTATTGTTGCAAAAAATCAGGACAAAGGTAAAGGAGGAAAAATTTGTATACACAATGCTTGTGAGCCTAAGCATATACTCGGAACACATAAGTATGTATGTGTAAGACACAAAATTAGTTGTAGGTAGATACATTTGCTTACATACATACATACTATATCAGAACACTGCACAACAAGCAACTGGCAGCTGCAGAGTAGAGATCAAACAACTGCAACTTGCAGCAGCCGAATAGTGTACCAACGTACTTTTGTATATAGATATATGTATATGTACAAACATACATACATATACCATATATACCTTACATATAAGTACATACGTGTAGCACAGGAATCGCTTACAAGCATGCATATGTAAATATGTACTTGAGTACACAAGTACATACACACATATATACTTATATATGCTCCTATAATAGAGCGGATTGCAGTGGAGTAATATCGGGTGTACCGTGAGATTGGGTCGCCGCGAAATACAGCGAGTGCGTACACGGCGCGTTCTCGCGGCTGCTGCTGCTACCAACCGGCCGATCAGGCAGGCAAACCAACGGACTAGCTGCATACATACATACATATATACAAATGTTTATACGTATGTATATATAATATATGCATTCCTATGCCAGCTTTATTCGAAAGGTATACTACAGACTACAAAATTCGACGATTCTCAATAACATCCACGTTGATGTGGACGACAAACGACGAACGACTGGGCGATGAGAACGTGGAATTGTGCTGGGCAAGGGGATGGTAGGTGTAATGCGTAGACAAGAAAATGCGATACATAAGATTGTGCATGCATATAAGAGTGGCATGCACATAAATATATGTATACATATGTATATGTACATATATTGTATGTAAGTACATACAACCGCGCATAACTGTTAACAAAAATGCATTAATATACATACATATGTACAAATGTATGTATGTAATGTGCGCTTGTTTGTAGCTACTACGAAAATGCATTCGAACTGCAGCTGGCAGAGGGGTGGGGCCACTTGCAGCCAAGAACAACAAAATGGGGCTATCGATTAATTTTGGTAGATACTAGCACTCAAACCTATTTTTTTTTAATTTTTTTACGCAAATGCAGGTAATTGTCGCTAATGAGTAAATTTATGTTATGTTTAACGGTAATTAGTCAGATCGTCACCTAAAATGCAAAACCACATATCAAAAATAAAAAATCGAAATTGAGTTTTTTATATAGCCAAATTTCAAAATTCATTGCAATGATTATTTTATAATTTAGATAGTTTTTCCTTCTCTTTGAAGTTTATGAAAAATGATGTTAACTTATTTTGAGATTTGGGTAACTAAACATAAGTACATGTATGTATGTGTGTACATTTACACACACACACACTTTGAACCACATGTATGTATGTAGTTACATACATTTTTAACCACACAGAGTCATTGTGCGCCACTGCTTCCTACACTTTTATTCACTTTTATTATGCGTTATCAAAGAATTTTTTATATTAAAATGTATCCACACATACATGCCTAATATACATATACATATGCATATGTATATAATTTTTATACATGTACATATCTATGTGTGTATCACCCAGCAGTTGTACGTGCCTAGCAGCACACTCTAGCATCTAGTCTAGAATTCCACGACTGACGTCATCTTACCGATTATTAAATACTTAGGGCAAAGGGTGGAGACGTTAAAAACAACAAAAGTTATTTTTAGCTTTTCCACACTCGTCAGACGTGGTGAACTTTATTTCAAAATGCGCAAATTACAAATAGTGGCGAGTAAATATACAAACATAGGTTTGTACAAAAACATAGACATGTGTATGTATATATACTATGTATTTATATGTATACCCACCCAAGATTTTATAATATAATTTATATCTACGCGTACTTAATTACATACAAATTTTTATAGCGCGAGACTAAGCCGGTACCAATCAGCTGTTAATATAAGACATAACTCTCCATTATACTATAGAACTTCACTTAGGATAAAACTTCATATGAAATACATATAGGGGTTTCACATAGTCTCATAAAGTTATAAGCTATAACGATCCGAAAACATAGAGTTCCACTGACATTGAATTTGCAAAATTTTGCCATTTAAGGCTAAGCCTGAGGCAGATATAGCTAAATTTTGTATCAAAAACTAAAATGTCCAATAAACTCGAGTTTACGAATCTCCAAATTTTAGGCATCTATGTATGTATTCAGAGATTTCTTATCTAAACATTGGACTTATCCTTCTGAAACCGAATATGAGCAAACAAATTGTATTTTTTGAACCCGAACTCTAGCGATTTTTACTATGAAAAAAAAATTTAACAACGAGTTTGCTTGAAGTTTTGTGTTTCAATAGAATCACTTCTACAAAATGTTGCCGAAGTGTTTTGGGAGTCCACTTTACCACGAATGCAGTATTAGTGCCTGGAAATCGTCGTGTGACTCAACAGATATTGGTGACATTTTGTTGAAGATTGGCGGAGGATGGAGCCGTGTGTATGTGTCACGCAAGTGAGGAAAGTTCTCTGAGCACCATTCACTTGAAATTGGCCAGGAACGATTATTTTATATATGGCTCGAGCAGTTCACGACTTCCGGTCTTAGACCAAAGAACATGAAAGCGAGCTAAAGTTAGAAGGTGAATCATCCCTGCCCAAGGTTATGCGCAGGGTTCGGGACCCGCCACGTTAACACCAACCCCAATGAACGGATCAAAAGAGCATCGGATGAGAGATCGCCCTTTCGATGATGAACCCTGCAATTTAAGGGCACGCACCTGGAATTTCAGTTGGTTGATGTCCTCGTAAGGGTAAAGGCTGACATCACCGCCCTACAAGAAAATGTGATGGACGGGACAAGGACTGAGACGAGTAGGTCCTTGTGGCATTTACTACAATGGCCATATAAAGAATCGCAAATTTGGTGTGGGGCTCGTGGTGCACATTGGCAACGGCGAATATCGCAGTCGATGAAACGATGAGCGAATTAAGAGACAGCGGCTACGCTGACGCTGACTAGGTCATATCGTCCGAATGGATGAAAAACAGCTCTGACAAGTAGAGAAGCAAAGAAAGAGGAAGACCTCCACTCCGTTGAAAAGACCAGGTGGAGAAGGACCTGGCAAAACTTGGAAACTCCAATTGACACCAAACAGTGAAAAGTAGTTCCTCCTGGCGCGCTGTTGTAAACTCAATTATAATCGCGTAAGCGGTGTCTACTCTAATAAAGAAAGAAGGAAGAGAAATTCATCAAACCCATTGTTACTGGTGACGGAACGTGTGTTTTGTGAATATGACATCGAAACTGTCCAACAATATAGCGAATGACGCTCTAAAAATTAGCCGAATCCGAAAAAGCCAAAATTCGCCCAAAGGCACTGAAAGCCATCCTAGTCGAGGCTTATGACAAGTGTCAGGAAAATAATAAAGATTTGTATTAAAAATTTTGTAAATATTGTTTTTTGCTCTTTTGAAAAGCATTAGAAAATAAATGAAACGTAACACATATAATGAATTAATAAAGCTTAACCTTCTTACTTGATTTTTCAACAGTAAGATTTACTTAAAATGTTGTCATCGTGTTTGTTTTGAACATTGTGGTGAATTTAAAATCGTCTTAAACTTACCTGAAAAGTGAAAAATATTTGTATATAATTAATTATTTTTTTTATATAATACAAGTTAAGCTTATTATATATTATATACATGGGCTTCTTTATATAATTGAAAAATTTGGTGTGATGTTTTTGCAATGGAAAATTTTGAAATCCAATGTAAGAACTATCACCGCAAAACTAATACGGTTATGTAAAGTGACTCGAGTAATACCAAAAGCTCCGTCAGGATCGCGATGGACATCTCCGAGCCGTTCGATACCAAACGAGGTTTCAGACAAGGCGACTCCCTATCGTGCGACTTCTTCAATCTTCTGCTGGAGAAAATAATTCAAACTGCCGAGCTAAATAGAGAAGGTACAATCTGCTATAAGAGTGTACAGCTCTGCTGGCGTACATCGATATTGATATCTTTGGCCTCAACAACGGCGCCGTTAGTTCTGCTTTCTCCAGACTGGATAAGGAAGCGAAGCGTGTGGATCTGAAAGAGAACAAGATAATATATCTTCTATCATCAAGCAAACAGTGGTCACACTCGCGACATTGCTTCCGCATCACTATTGTCAGTTATAACTTCGTAGTCGTAGATAATTTCGTCTATCTTGGAACCAGCCTCAACGCCAACAACAATGTCAGCCTCGAAATGCAATGCAGACCTGCCAACAGGTGCTACTTCGGAATTTTAGACAATTCAGAAGTAAAGTCCTCTCTCGACGAACAAACGAACAAAGACCAAACTCTAGCAGTCCTCATTATTTCCGTGCTGCTATGTGATGTAGAAGCATCGACGATGATAACATCTGATGAGTCGACGTTACGAGTTTTCGGCAGAAAGGTTCTGCCGAAGATTTATGGCTCTTTGGGCATTGGCAACGGCGATTATTGCATTCGATGGAACGATGCGCTGTACGAGATATACGATGACGTTCACATAGTTCAGCGAATTTAAAGACCGCGGCTACGCTGGCTAGGTCATGTTTTCTAGAGCAATATTAGTGGTCTGTCTTTCACTAAAGATAAATCGAAGCAAGGCAATTCTAACTCTCACTCAAGGCCATAATAAATTCAGCGTAAAAGAATACATAAATTTATAGCTTGCATCGCATCCATTTTGGATGCATTTTCTCAATCCCCAGTTCATAACATAACATAATCTATATTAAAAATTCTGGCACCCTTGCGCAGCGGCAAAACTAACAGTTTCCTAAGCCGGATTTTATTTTTATTAGAACATGAAAAATTCTAATAATTTTCATGACACCAACGCCCCTGTGGGGAATTCGCCGATAACAACATCGCATCGACGACAGTGTAATCATCGTGGAATTCGTTGTTAGCTGTTGTTGTCGCTGTTTTGATTCGGGTCAATTATGTTGGTTATGGATTTTAAGCGAAGCCACATGACAAACGCGTAGTAGAGTCCGATGCAAACAGCACATATGTACATACTACACTTAGTTATACATATGTATAAGTATGTATGTATACAATATGAGTCGAGTGCAGCGGGAGGAGCAAGCTCGCACTGGGAGATATGCGCGATATTGAAAACTTAAACGGAGAGCCAGTTGGCGAAGTGAATTTTATGAGCATGTGCAACTTTTCCAGTTTCACAATAATGGCATTCCGGTGCTGCTGCTGTAGGAGACGAAAGTGCTGAGAGTTAGGGGTGTTGAAAGAAAATTGTTTTTTTATTTTTTCTTTAATAATGAGAACGAAACTTTGTTCATGACTGCATATTATATTTAACTTTCTGTTTATATTTATGATATATGTATGCATGTAAATAATTTTTATATATACATATGTATTTCTTATATCCTATTTATTGACTACTTGAAGGTTAATTAGCTGAGCCATTATTTTAGAGCTATAAAATTTCCAAGAGCGATAGCTGTCAAACTAACTGTCAAAATGAACACAGTTAATTTCATGACTCGAATTAGTTTTCAAATTGGAATTATCAAATACCTGGGGAAAGTTCGGCTAGGCTAACAGTCGAACGACAACGTGGCATCCGTTGGGCAGCTGAGAAGGCCGGTCCAATGTGATACCTAAATACTTCTATGTAATGATCGAAAAAGCTCTGAAATCGGCAAAGCACTTTGTATCTTCCACAAATTTGTTGAGGCGGATGATACCGATTCCAGCTATTTCTCCCCGTCAACCTTGCAAAATCAGGACAATGGAGGAGAAAGTGCCTGACGAGATGTTTCCACCTCACCTGTACCATGCAACTTTGACAGTTAGCTAACAATTCAGCATGCAAGGGTATTAGACAATGTCCAGTAAGAACACTGACGACGGCAAGATGAACCTGAAAGCAAGTAGTGCAGGAGATACCCTCCTTCTGAACCAAGCCAGAAGGGTCTAGCAGTTACACAGAAGCTAGTTTTTGATCAGCGTCTGTTAAACTCACGCGAAGTCCTGGGGTTCAACGCCAGCGACTTCGCATCTGCAATAGAATTCAAGTCCTTCTGTGGATAAGATATCTTCGTGAAATTTGGCAAAGATAATTGTCTAACGCATCGTTAAAATTTTCGAAAAAAAAACTGTTGAAATCGGACTAAAACTTTTTTATTTGACAAGATATCTTCATGAAATTTGGCAAAGATTATTATCAAAGGCGTCGTTACAATCAACGCCAAAAAATTTCAGATCAGACCACTATAGCTATAGCTGCCATACAAGCTGAACTATCAAAATCAGAATAAAGATATTTTCTTATAGATTTTCATCATATAAAAAGGCAACTGTGAAAACTATTATATATTCGGTACAGCCGAAATTAACATTTTTTTCTTGTTTGGTATTAAAACCTGTCATCATCAACACAACATAAAAATTATTCATTTGAAATAAATAAAGAGTGGAAGCTATTAAATTAACTTCAAATTTTTATTAATTTCTCCCAACTTAAT
This sequence comes from Bactrocera neohumeralis, assembly GCF_024586455.1. NCBI lineage: Eukaryota > Metazoa > Arthropoda > Insecta > Diptera > Tephritidae > Bactrocera > Bactrocera neohumeralis. Next base: position 33,818,369 of record NC_065922.1, on the reverse strand, counting down.
TTCTCACACTTAAAAAGTTTTAAATGGCAAAAATTAACAACCATCAATTGGCCGACGCACAGCAAGCATCTCTGTTCTTTAACATACATATGTACATATACTACAAGTATTCTCTCCACTACTAAAATAGTGAGAACTCGCTTTCAATCCCCACTGTAGCAGTTGTCAAATAAATTACGCCTTCTATACACATACCTACATATTTACATATATAAGTATATACATACATACGTATACAAATAAGTATATATATACACTTAATAAACAGAAAATTCAACTCTACAAACACTCAACAAATTCTCACCCAAAATCTCCAACACATTGTTTTTGCGCTTTCGGATTCTTATTGCCGTTGCTCGGTGCTCGCTGCTCGCATTATATCACGTATGTATGTATGTTATTCGTGCCATGAATTCATTTTACTTGCATGCAAGCAACAGCAATCAACCCATTGACTGTTTAACGACATGCACGCGCTACGCGAATCTCGGATCGAACCGAGGCACCGCAGCAGCAGCACCAGCATGAGCAACCAACAAACAGACTACACCCGACTTCCCGAATGACCGAATTCCCCAAAGTGCTGGAGCGCAGCGCAGCCAAAAGCAAAGCAAAAGCAAATATCCAACTCCTACAACGAGATGACTGAGACTTCGGGGTCGTGTGCTGTGACTGTAGCTGAGAAATAATCGATGATAAGCAAATGTTGTTGTACTCATAGGCAGGCACCAAATATAATTGTTCTCTTTACTTCCGTCGCACGCTTTTCAAAGTGGGATTTGTACCATGCGACGACTTGCCAAAGTAGTACAAGCAATATTAACAAGTTGGAACTGCGCTCTTAAATTGCGACAACCGAACCGAGTCTGCTGCTGCTGCTGCTACTGCAGCCGTGCTGTGGCTTTGAGTGGCCTGTTCATCTGTCACCATGTAATAGTCGGCTACATTATAGCAGCAGTGTGCCAAGAGCGTACGCATAGATACTGTTAACAAGGCACCTCTGTCACCGATAAATGTTGCCGTTTTGGCTTTTGTACGTTGTATGTATGTATGTATATGTGTATGAACACAGTGACCCGAGAGTGCACCGCATTCCAGTCATTCCAACACATACTCACAATTTCGACGCTTGGCAAAAACTCGCAGCCCCCATGGTGTATGCCGGCGAAATCCATTTGGATTCATTTTGGTGGCCAGAGTGCAACTTTTATTGCATTGTAAGCATATAAATCAGCTGAAACGACGAGCCTGTGACGACGAAGGCTACGATGTTGCTGTACGAGATGACCAACGAAGCAGCAATGGCGAGACAGTATAATTTAGTCGTTGTGTTGTTAAAAGAGTTGCCAAGGTGCACTAATTGAATTACTTGGTTGTATCATATAGATCTTTTCTTATGGCTCCGAACTCCCTCTTCAATTTAGGTGCTTTGGTTTTCCTTCAGTTCATCCGACAATATGGTAAAGTTGAAGAAATATTTGATATACCATCTATTCAAATTTGACCCGGGCGTTTTCCCTAGATTTTTTTGCTAAATTTAAATGAAATCACGGCAATAAGAACGTTGCAAATATTGTAGAAGTATTTTGGGCTGCCTACTCAATCAAGAAGTCAAATAATTGAGTGGCTTTGTGTCACTTCAATGAAGATCGTGAAACCATCGAAAACTTACTTCATTTGAGTTGTCCATCCACCACGGTTAATGACGATAATATCGAAAACTTTAAGTTCCACAGTTTCTTTGTCTTCGTCTTGGCATGCGAAAGATAGCAGAGGATCTCAACCTCAACTCCTATCAAAAAGATTTTGGTAAATATTTTGGGTATAAAGCGTATCAATACTAAATTCGTACCAAAAGGCCGAAATTTTTGCAAAATTGACGGAGCGTAAAAGTCGCAAAAGAATTGTTTGTCGAGGCGGACATGCATTCCCTAAACGCATCTTTACTTGTGACGAGACATAGGCTAATGTATGTACATATGTACATACGTGTATGAAGTTAAAACTGCTCAAAAATCTAGGGAATGGCGCTCCAAAAATGAGCCGTAACCGAAAAAAATCGCTGAGGCACCGAAGGACATTCCAGCCGAAGCTTATAACAAGTATATAGAAAATTGGATTAAGCCTTGATATGCTTTTGTTGGTTGAGGAGCCTATGTTTTTTAAGGTCTTAATTAAGATTTGTCAATCCAAGTCAAATGATCAATGAAGTGAGGAGTGAAGTGAATAGGAGACATAGAATAATTTGGTTACATTTTTTTTCTATTTTAAATTTTAAAGTTTAAACCAATTCTTATTGTTCCAAATAAAGAAAATTGTACTCAGTACAAAATTTGTACAACTTACCCACCGTACTTTAAAGAACATTTATAAATTAATCAAAATAAGAAAGGACGATTCAATACATTTATATACACACCTCTATATTAGTCTAAACACTAAAATTCCATAATACCCGAAACACTTGGAAACCCTATTGCCGCTTTAAAGTAGCTACTATCTTATACAAACTAATAAAAAATGGATTTAATTTACATTAGATCCCACATGAATTTCGTTGAGACAACATCCACTCAATTCAATTACAAGAGCACAAGACACGAAGAAAAGCAACACAAATCTTCAACAACTAAATCGCACGCCAAACCTGTTCCGCAGCCATTGAAACGTACCACATTTTCCAAGCTGGCTCATACAAACAAATAAATATAGGTATTACTTTCAGTGGTCTGAACGGAAAACGACCCCAACAAACTAACTAACCAGAGGCGCTAAAGTAATTACCCTCGAGTACCCCCCAAAGCGAACACGAAGCACACGATAAAACACGCGATAGATAGCCCACATTGAACCACTCACCCGACCAACAACCATTTAAAATGCATAGCACAACAGCTGACGGCAAGCAAGCAAACAAGTTCGATGCCAACGAACAAAAACAACGTCAACCGACGAAGCAAATAACCGAAAAAACAGCAACAGCAACACCAGCAAAGCGAATACTATAAAGGCGAAAAAATGCACTCGCAGCACAGCCGAGCAACAGCGTGCGTCTGAAGCTAAAAATAGTATAATATTTAAAAAATATTTATGTACGTATGTAAACATATTAACGATTACGCTGCCGACGGAGCGACAGCAATAGCAACAACGTCGCAGGCGACGCCGACGACGACAACGACGACAACGACGACGATGGAATATAAAAATGTTGAGAGATACGATAACATTGTTTGCACGATTTTCATAATAAATAGTACGGTTGTTGGTGTTATTGTTGCGGTAAAGCGACCTTCCGGTGCGCCGCACGACCAAACGACACCGCAAACATAAGCGGAGAGCGCCATAACAGCGCGCACAGCGCACAGCTGCTCCCCAACACAATACAATTTCAATGGAATGGTTGGAATGCTAGATTGTGATAAAGTCGCCTAAGACAAGTGAGAAATGAAACGAAATATGCAAAATGAGAAGCGTACGTACATGTGTATGTACAAATTAAAGTGGGGAGCCAGCCAGCAACAGCAAGAGCAATAGAAACGGGAACGGCAACGGAACTACCGCATGATGAGGTGATAATCCAGCTGGGGAGCGCACAGCAAGAAACGAATGCTGTAAACGAGACGACTACACGCTCAATGAGTGCAGCCAAACGCCGAGCGACGCTAAACGAATCGACACAAAAACATACCATACATATGAATGTAGAATATGCACAAGTAAACCAACGACCTTCTCTTAAATTTTCGCCTTTTCGCATGGCTGGTGCTTGTGTTTTTTAATGACGAGGCTTTAATAACTTTTTGTGTGGAATTTGTTGGAATTTTATGTGTAAACGAGTTAATTACATGCAATAATTCGTTTTTAATAGCGTTTTTTATAAATGATTTATGTGTATATTAATGTAATTTAAATATCTATGGGTGTAGATGAGATGACTTCCTTAGTATGCTATAATCTCTTAAATAGTTGCTTAATTGTTTGAATACTCAAATGCGCAGTGTATACATAAATTCCACCTACATAATAACCATAAATAATTATAAATAAATGGCACACAAAAAGTTTTATATTTATATTTATGTGTGTATTTGCGTTTGTATCCACAAAGCTGTCGGCATTTGTTTTGTGCAAATCGCTCGGGTGCCCATTCCACAGCATTTAAGTGGATAGTAATCAGTGGACATAAACTTTTGTTCGAATTACATACTGCCACCATATTAAATTATCGCACTGTTATATTGCTTTTTAGCAAATTGTCGGCAAGGATTGCCATATTATTGATAATAAAAAATTAAAATCCATCATTTTCAGATTTTATTCCTTAAAACAGCCAGATAGAAAAATTACTCTAAAATCTGTTGATTTTAAGTTCTTACAGTGGGAGCTTTAGCTGGGGAGTAAAAGTTGTCTTTAGCTTTTTTTTTGTTAACTATACCTAACCTACTCCCAACTCCAGACTCTCCCACGGAACCCCTGATTAAGTATCACTTCGGGGGAGTGATAAGCTATTTAAGTCGCCATTATGGCACGGACTGACGGACGCCCAATCTGCACTATACAGAGTTTGTCCGGAAAGTAATAGGACTGAGTCGATTTAAAAAAATTTATTGAACCAATCGTTACAATTCTATAAAAATTTTCAAAATATGCTCCTTCTGCGTCGATGCAGAATTGCAGATGCGCGATTTCCAATCCCGGACCGGGGGCCATATTTGGGCCGTGGGGCGGCTGCGGAAGCGTTGGGATGCCGGCATGTTCATGTTTTCTTGGTACACTTCCACTCGCCGCAAATTTCTGGTCGTCAGTGAGCTCTTGTGGGACCATTTTCGCGCACACCTTGCGGCGGAAAAAAATCAGTCCCATTACTTTCCAGACTTTCAGTGGACTGGGGCACGAGTGTCGTCAAATTTTCCACCGTAAAACTGCCACCGAGTGTAGTTTTTAGTTTTCCCTTGTACTTTAAAAGCGAGGGTACGTCGGACTATTTGGACTAATGTCATGCTGGAATCTGTACAGGTAGCTTCAAAAGCACCCTTCACATTGGTGGTTGGGTTAGGTGGAGATCTAGATCCCCATGTCATCTGTATATCCACGAATGGATGTTCGGTATCAGTCTGTGGGTCCACCGTCATTTGAAAGAGGTTTGCCACTGCTGCTGCCATATAATGACTTAAGTTGACTCTCTCTTTTCTTTTGGCTCCTATAGACGGCTCTGATAACTTGTATACCTGCTCGCATACGTCACCCTGGATGTAAATGGACACATCATACTAGCTGTTACTTCAGCAGTTACTTTGTGTCGACAGCGTTGTACTGTGCTTATTTGTCTGGCATATGCTTTAATGCCTAGCGCCTAGATCCATATTGGAGCCGCAAATAATACAACCGATCTCATTACATTGAGAGTAAAAATCGTCGACGGGAACACACGCAACCTTTATTTGCCATCATTCTTGATAATGCGATGAGGATTTTATTCGCTTTACCTGCAGTGTATCCCAGGAGATACTTAAATTTGAACCTTGAGTCTATTATTACTCCCAGATACTTTAATTGTAGCTGTGAATGAATCTCACACTCCCCTATGGTCAGAGATATACTTTCATCCACTTTTCTAGTACTTATGAGCAAGACTTCTGTCTTTTGCACAGCCAGTTCTGAACTCAGACCCTTGATTCTATTGCAAATACAAATTTTTGTTGTACCGACTTTTTTCATGTAAAAATCGACAGACAAACCTTTCGCATTTTGGACAAGCAGGTGCCAAACACACACCAATTAATATATAGGGATCAAATTTCTTACGAACATAAAAAAGGCTTATACCAATCTAGAAAAAAATTACCAATTCGTTCTGCTTGCACACCAGTCCGGGTCAAATTTGATCGGATAGTGTACATTGAGATTTATTCACTCCACTGTAATTCAAAACAATATTAGGTAATGCAATTTCAAATGTCTAATTGGCCTTTTAGAAATAGAAAGTTAAAAAATCTTTCTCTTCTTCGAATTTGTTGAAGGGAAATCAATAGTTATCAAAACTTGGGAGGTATTCAAAATTTCTGAGAATAAACCTTTCACGGGATCTGAATTGAGAGCTTATGACCCCGTTTGTCTATAAAGACGACAGTGTTTTCAAATATTTTTTCTATAAAAACCAAAACCAATCAGATTTTAATCGTGTTATACCACATAAATCCAAAAATCCACGATATTTAAACAATTGAAAAATCTGGCAACCTCTTTATAAAGCTGTATATGTAACAGTGGCGCTCACACGCTCTTTCAGCTCAACGTCATCATGCAGCCGACCAGTTTCGTTGCTGCCGTCTCATTGTTGTTAACGCTTCGTGTCGTGCCGTCTGGCTTTCTGGTTTCAGTTTACTAGGCTAATCATCTGTTTTGGTTTTCAATGTTGATTCATTCAAAATAACACGACAGCAACGACGCGCACGAAGCACCAACAACGGCAGTCAAAGTAATAAAAACGCCACCACTCACTCAGAGAGATTCCACTTGTACAATGAGTGTGCTGATTGCATGTATAATATATATGTATGTGTGTGTGTGTGTGTGTTTGTATGTTTGGGGATGTGCGAATGGATGAATGTAAACGTACTCGCTTAAATATTATATGTGCTGATGCAGCAGAAAAACGGCCACGGGGCGTATAAGTAGTCTAAACGAGTAGTGGGTAAAAAAGTTCACACGCTACCCACCCCCAGCCACACCCGCTGCTGCCCTGCACAGCACACGACGACAACGAAGTCGTAGAGTAAAGCAACGAACTGGTCGGATGGATGGTTTTGGTTTGTTGTCGGTTGCTTATACGGTTGTTTGGTTAGCTGGATTATTTGATGGAATGAGTGTACAAGTATGAAGTGTTTGCTTGGCCGGCTGTTGGAGTGTTGGTGGTTAGTGGCTGCCGGTATATATATGTATGCATGGCGTGTGGTTGGACGATATGAAGAGCGCGTAATAGTTGTTGTTTTTTGACGGTGAGAGTCGTCGGCACTGACGTTGGAAACAAGTTGGCATTAGTATATATGTGTGTGTATGGTGTTATTGCAACGAGTTATTAAGAGCCAAGGCGTCACATCGGATTGCTTCGCTTTCCGACGTTGGGGTCGTGGTCGTCGATGTTGTTTTTGTCGTTGTCGTTGTGGTGTTGGTGTCGGTGTTGGTGTCGGTATAGTTGTCGACTGCTTGAGTTGGGGCTGTCAACAGCAGCACGTTAGCGTCATTCAGTCAATTGTTGACTGTGACGGCGTTTGCTGTTGCGCGCGGCAGCAAATGTTAGCTGACTAGCCTGACTAGCTGGTTATAGTATGACTCTAAACAGCTGATTGCTGTTTTTATTACTTAAATCGCTTGTGGCTCATTGCAAGTTTTGATAGAATTAAATATGGTAAAGTGATTAAATAAAGCAAGCACATATAACATATTGCCGACGATGTTGTAGCGACGCAAACCCACCACCTAACAACGGCGTTGACGCCTCCGCCTTTGACGATAGCACAATAGTACGTACGTACGTTGGCACGATGGGAAGCAATTAGGCATGAGACGTCGACGTGAATGTTGAGGAGGCAAGGCCGGTAGCCATCGGTAGGTTTTTGCGGCAGCATTTACCGACCGACATTCACAGCACCGTAGCGGCTCGCGGCAGACGGTTGTTTGGCTGTTGACCGGCTGGCGCGCGCATTCACTTGTTCAACACACTATATAGCACAACATTTGGAATATGGCGGCTAGACACCACACTCACTCACTGCAGTAACATTGCCGGTTGGCGGACTTGGCACATTTGTTTGTTGTGGTTGTTGTATACACTGTAGCGGCAGTTGGTGTTTGCGATAAAAAAAACAGCGTTGTTTGTTGTATTCATTTCTGGTTGATCTTTTTATTTAGTAGCATATTTATTTATTTATTGTTAAATTTTGCAAAGATTTAAAAAGAAAGTGTGTTTTGTTTCTGAAAGGAAAAAAAATTACAACGAACTCGGCGGTAAAATCTCATCGAAATCGAGATTCGATATTCGAGGGAAAGATTAGGGGAACAGCCGCGTCAGCAAGCAAACGCGCACCAAACAGAAATTCAAAACCAGAAGCGAGCGCAAAGCAAAAGCAAACAAAGCGCCAAGCAGGCGAAACACCGCCAAAGGCAGGCAAACGCGCGAGTACAAAAACGAACGAACGCGCCATGCCGCACCATGCCGCTCAACGCGTTGGGGTTGCTCGCTTTGCCAGCGGTGAGAGCGGGAGCGCGCAGGGTGGCAAAAGGTAAACAAAGCGGTTGAATGGAAAAGAAACAACAACTTGTTCAACAACAACATCACAAAAGAGAGAACGCAACAAAAATGAGAGAACATAACAAAAATGCAGTGCGAAGTAAAGTGAACGAGCGCACGAATGAGAACGCGTTGATAGTGCGGCGCGCTCACAGCAAAATATGAGCGCACCGGCACGACGCTCAGCGCACGAGTTCAGAAAGATAAAACTGATAACAGCTGAACAATAAAAAACAACAACAAATACGCTAGTATGTATTCCATAGTGAATGCACAAAAAATTACGAAGCGGACCGCCTGCCTAAGCAGTTCACGCTGCATATGTAGACACACACATGCGCTTGGCGCATTGCATTGTCAACCGCACAGTCGAGCGGTTGAGCGGTCGTTATCGATAACGCATAACAAGCGTTTTGTAGTTCAGCGGCGCCTTCATACATGGCTTATTATAATAGGTATAGGTATTATAAACACGGCAGGCAGGCAGTCAGCTGCAATGATGAAGCGGCCAAGCGCGCGCGTGCACACAAGTCGACAGCGTGTAACCGCCAATGTAACAGGCAACCAGAGTCGTACATGACGAAACAGCAAGTAGCTGGCGATGAACGATTGCCGCACAAAATTTACCTTCAAAATGTGGGTTACGACGCGCTAGCCGGCAAACCGGCGACCCACCACTACTAAAAACACATAGAAAGAGAGGGAGAGAGCGAGCGCGCGCCATTGAGAGTATGCGCGTTGCTGATAACTCGAGACCGGTTCAACTGCTCGTCATATGGTCAACAATGTACTGTGGAGCGCGCGGTGAATTGAAGCAGCAAAAATAAATTTTATCTAAACTAAAGCTGAATGTCTGATTGAAGTACTTTTTGAATTCGCCAGCCTGATATCAATTGTTGGCACTCTGAAAGACTTTTAATTTATATTAGCTGAACCTCATAAGGTAAAACTAAAGGCTCATCTGTGGAAATCAACTTTTCCTATGTTAGTGTGAAGTTTGATTTCCATATGTTAATTAGTTTGTGTTGCGCTGCAGTGTGTTAAGCAAGCTCCCCCGCTTTAGAGGCTTAAAAAAATCGATTTTTTTGAAAAATTTTTCGGGAAGGAAAGAACTAAGTGATTAAAGCAAAATTTCTAGGGTTTATAGTAATGTTTATATTTATTTATTTTTTTTTTGGTATTTTTTGATATTCTGCCTTTGGGAAGCATTTGCCCGATGCATCTCGCATGTGCATCTGTCGGACGACGGGCAGTATGCAGGTCGCAATTTATATCGGAAACAAAAAAATCAAAGATTCATATTTTTTAATAATTTATCTTCTAGTTAAACTAAAAAAATTCCACAAAAAAGTGTAAAAATGTAACAATTTTTTAATAATTAAAAAAAAAAAGTGGTTTTTGACCAAAAAAAATTTTACTTTATGTTGTTTAAAAATATGTTCTAACTTCACTTTTCTTAGTTTTTTTTTTTAGTTTAAATAGAAGATAATTGAATGCCAAAGCTAATAAATTTTGTCCCAATTCCATACGACGTTTAGTTTTTTTCTATCCTGCCCGCCAAATAAGAAAAATCGTAAAAAAGAAAAACCGAGAAATCGCTCATATATCTGCTATATCCGCTCATATATCTGCTAGACGCTCGGTCACTATTTTCCTTCTAGCTTCGAAAATATTTCAAATTCCCATCTAAAACTTTGGGGACATATTCTTAGATTATTTTTAAAGAGACTTAAGCAAAAAAAAAAAAAAAAAATCGATTTTTTGAAGCTTCTAAATCAGGCTCCCCACATAATGCCGTGAACAATTTGTCTAGTATAATATTTACTGTTATCGTCAATTTCAAACTAGTATAATTAACCGCCTTATAATTTTTGATCTAAAATCAAATGAAAAAATTTTGTATATTTCATTTTATCTATGTATGTATATATATCAACTTTTTTTGGTAGTATGGTAAACAGAAAAGTATATAAATCCCGGAAAGTATGCTAGGAAGTTGCCTGAAACAAAAGACTTAAGCAGCAAACTTAAGGGGTTACATGGGTTTACGGGTTTCAAAAAATCGATTTTTTGTATTATCTTATTATTAAATTATACAACACCTCTAGAATATTGTCATACATTTTTAAGCTGATCCGAATAATAGTTTCAGAGATACAGCCATGAGAACTTGTGCACTCGAGACTAGCTAAGCTAAGTGCGCCGTCTTTAAACGCGTTTTTCTCGAAACTGTGTGTTTTGAAGTCGGTTGGCAGGATTCCTCAAGAACTACTCAACCGATCTTTTTGAAATTTTAAACAGGTCTTTGAGATATAATTCTTAAAAACTTGGACGAAGCATTTTTTTCAATTACAACTATTTGAAAAATGAAATGTCGCGAAATTTTCATTGTTTTGTAAAAATGTCTGCGAAAAATCCAATTTTCAGTTTTTTCCCTTCGTCCAAGGTCTAAGTTAAGCTTTTAACTAAAACACGTACTTTTTCACTTTAGATGATCCTGTAAGCAGTTATCTTAGCAACGCGGGTGCATCTTTTTTCAAAGGGGTTACCGAAAATGGCGTCGCAATGGCCGAGTTTAAAATATTCTTTTCCAAAAATTTCAGAATTTCTTTGTTTGTAACAATAAAAAATTCTAATAAAATATTTAATTTTTTATATGAGAAAAAATTTGTTGAAAAAAGACTGTTTTCTGACCGGGGAAACCCATATAAACGCTTAATAAAGTTTTTTCCATTCTAAACAAAAATATCCGAGTCCTTTTGAGACCAATAGCTTGAGAATGATTGGATAAAATCACTTAAAAGTCTAGCTGAGGTTGGTATTTTAAGGTATGAATATAGTAGGTGGCGAACTCACGGTCAGGTCAAAGGCTTCAGCCGAAAATTAAAATTATTTGTTAAGACTTTTTTATAATTTAAAATAAACAGTGCCCAAAACTTTAAAAGCGTTTTTCTCAAACTTCTCTTAAACTTCAAAGTCGGGAAGGAAAATTTCTCCGAAACGGTTGGACGGATCGACTTGGAATTTCACATGAACTGCTAGACATATGTATTTGTTAAATAATAATGGAAGAAATCAGATTTTATTCATTACATTTTTTTCTGAAAGAACGACTTTCGCTTGGGAAGACAACATTTTCTCAAAAACTTAAATTTTTACTAGTTCTTCGATCACTGTCTGTTTCATCTCAAGTAATAAAAATATTGTTTGGTTTTTAAAATTGAGAAAATTTTTTGCGGAAAAATCTTCCTCACGGCCAGACATCTTTTTCGGAAGTCTTCCTGGAGGGAGAACGGCTAGGGATTCCGCGAAACAAAAATTTTTGAAAATTTATCATCGATTATTATAGTACTTTAAATTATGTATGTATATGTATATTTTTTATCTGAGTTCTTAAAAGAACACGTATCTGGTCACACGGATATCCTCACACACTTTGATTCATACCGGATTACTTGGATCATGGAGTCGCCAAACCGAACTCTGTCGGCTCCTTCTCTGCCCATATACCGACGAAGGAGTTATGGGTGGGAAGAAGCCGTTGGAGGAGAGGTGCAGTGAGTTTTTTTACAGATAGACCAAAACTTAGAGGGAAGGTTGGTGGAAGGGTTTACTGTCAGGAGCTCTCTATCAACTCCAGCTTCAGACTTCCTGACTATTGCAGTGTCTTCTAAGCCGAGGTTGCAGCAGATCTACTGCTCCGGAGTGCAGTCTCCTTCAGTGAAGTGACCATTCACTCAGATAGCAGTGCGCCGATACTAGCCTTGAACTCATTAACAGTGCGTTCAGGGTTGGTCGAGGAGTGCCTAACATCGCTATCAATAGCATCGAGTATCTTTGTGATAAGACTGGTATGGGTGCTAGGAAATTGCAAAGCTGATTTAATGATCTTTTTGCCCTCAGTAAGGCTAGCCTCTACCTAGTTGTGGGGCTTTTAACTCAAGACTTACTTCTTGACTCGCGACTCCCGCGTTTGGGAGGTCAAGACTTAGACACTTGGGAGCGCACACCTTCAAACAGCCCACCGGTATTTACTACTAAGCGTTTTTACTCATTTATAAGTTCGAACACAGGAGTTCCTTTCTATGGCTTAGCACTACATAGAGCAGTCGACGTGCGATCTTTGATCAGCCATTTAACCTAAACTAACCTCACTTAACCTATATTTTTCATTTATTAAATAAAATACCGTTAAAAAACAAATCACAAAAACGCGTTATTATTCTTGATTTCAAAATTTTTAATAGCATTCATGGTTTTTGCGATCTTTGCATCGATTTTTTTTGTTTCTCAACCCACTGTGCGCTTAAAACTTGAACAGACACAGAGAGAATGTGCCCCACAGCGAGTTCACATAAATAAAGTGCATACAAATGCATATCTATGTATGCATGTATTGCATAATAGAGTGCAAGGAAATGGCAATGGTATAACAGCTGTCAGCGTTGACAACGACACACATATATATATATATATAGTACATATGTACATTCATACAACATTTTAGGAGAGCGATATTAGAACACGAGCTGTTTTAGATATACACACGTGATAATATCAAAATAGTGAGCGAAACCAGAAACAAATACACTAATGAGAACAAAATTCAACATTATGACTACATACTAACATATCTCCCATACATATCCATACATTTATCTTGTGACACTTCGTTGCTTTGCTTTTGCTTTGCTCTGTATTCTGATATTGTTTTTATCAACTTTCGTTTTTGTGTATAACTAAATTCTTATTTTCTTTCTATTTTTAATCGACCATATAATATCATACCCCCTTCGGCATACCTTCAAGTGATAAGTAATATAAGTAAGTTTGTAGGTAGATATGAACAGTCAAGTATAACAACAAAAGCTGCCTAACGTTAAAAGTCGTTTGATTGCCATTCTGTTAGACGTTTGGTTGGTTACTCGTTCGTTCTTCGTTCATTTACCTACAGCGCATTCATGAGGATTTTTGTTGTACAGCGCGAATGTGAGTTACTTGGATGTGAGAAAAAAATAGGAGGTAGCTAGCTGTGTCGCTATCCCTTTTTTAGACTTTTTGCACAGTTTTTGCACGCTAGTGGCTTGTGCGTTTGTCTGTTTACTATTTTCATGAGAGAATGAATGCCTTTAATACTTATGCTCTTTTATTACTTATACGCTTGAATATACTATATTCAACGCTTGATGCTCCTCTTGTGTGAAAGCATCTAGGTACATATGTATGTATTAAGCAATTGCTTTTCTGTTTTTTTTTTACTTTTTCAAATACTGAAAAATAATTGTATGTATGTGGGCATACACTAGCGCTCAAAATGGTAAGACTTAAAAATAAATTAATTATTTTTTCATACAATCTGTAAAGTAAAAGTAAAGTGAAAACACATAATTTTATTAAATTTATTAATTTTTATTTTATTATTGATGAAAACAATGTTTGAGTAAATAATTTTAAATTACTAGGATAAACAGTTTTCAATTATATTATACAACTTGTGATAAGAGTTTAGAATAAGTTAAGAATCAGAAAATGCAGTTAAACTTCCATAACTCGAAGTTCTCCATAACCCGAACTCTTGATTTGACAATAGAAGTCAAATTTCATTACTTAACTCGAAGCTTATTTGTGGTTTTTGGTGATTTGAGTTAGGGTTTAACTGTATATCATTCATATCAAATAAAATAATCAAGGGGTAGTACACCTAGTGATATTTTGAAAGGTATAGGCTATCGAATGAAGAGAATGTCATGAAAATCTGCTTGAAGCGGAACCGCCTCCTAGAATCATCAAGAGCATCTCAACTACGTCGACGACATAAGACAATACGCCGACCAGACTTCGGACGCAACAAACTTCAGACATGCACTGACTGCCATTCATAGTGGAGCCATCAACACCTTCATAGTCTCCCTCTCCCTCTCAATGAATGGCGTATTTGGAGTCAAAGCACCACCCATTGCAGACGGCGAGTTCAGTTCATTCTGGATACGGTAGCAGGTTAAACTCTTACTTATCTAGAATCGAACCAAATATATATGCAGCATGTAACGTGTCGCCGCATGACATTAACCACCTCTTTGCATACCCAGCTAACCCTACACATCTGACACACCTCTACCTATGGTCCAACCCGGCCAAAACAGCACGTTTCCTGAGCCTATCGTTGGATGACAACTTATCTGAACCTGCCACCCTTACGAGGGCTAGATAACCGTTACAACAACAACATCAAAACATTAAAATTATTTTATTTCATAGAAATACAAACATAGAAACAATAAATAAGGTTTCCACCTGACTTGATAAAAATTAAAAAAAATATATATGTATAACGTTAAATGTAATGACAGAGGATCAACACCAGTTCAGGCGAAGCTCCATGCGGGAACCATCACTAATCCTCAGAGAATCAACTAAAATTCATCGGGCAAAAAATTTAGTTTTATTAATAGATATTCTAGTGCTTCATCGAATCTTTTTTAGTTAATAAAATGTCCGCCTGTGGAATTTTTTACCGGATATTTAGGCCAATTGTTAAAAAAACCGCAATTAAAAAAATACTTAATCAGGCGGTAGTTTTTCATGTTTTGAAATTACTGTATAAATTTCATTGATATATACGCAACGGCTTTCCAGCTACAGTGGTCACAAATTCAAAAAACATATCCGTACAACATCAGGAAACACACCAATACGAACACGGTCCCAGAAATTCAAGGTTTAGAGAATAAAAAATCGATAATAGCGGGGATAGTCAGACGGATATCAAAAAAGTTTCGCTTGAAAAAAAAATTGTATCACTTTAACTCCAAGACGCGTCGGGCCAGATACTTTCCAAACAACTTTTTTTGGGCATTAAAGGTGGTAAAACATTTGATAGCAGATTTTTGTTTTTGATTTCCAGAAAAGCAGTCGAAGAAGACTTCTGAATATGTTAAGTGATGTGGATAACGCCTACATTCACTAAGGTTTAATCTAGGATCACGAACTTGGTTTTACACGCGAAAACTAAGAAATACAATTAGAATTATTAACACTGAAATTGAGCGAAGCAAAAATCAATTGAAGTTAAAATGCCGACGATTTCAAACGATTTACTGACGAATTCAAACAATTACATGCGATGATCTCGTCAAAAACAAAAGTTTTCCATTAGGTTGCACCTTAGCTATACGGGAGAAAAAAAAAATAGCGTACAGGGCATCACACCCCCCCAAAAGTTGCATTAGAGTATAATATTATGTTCTGCAAAAAATTTTGGCGGTTGGATAATGGGAAGACAAGCCGCAACGAGCATAAAGTGACCATGTTATTCAAAATTTTGGGGGGGTGTGATGCCCTGTACGCTATATTTTTTTTTCTCCCGTATAGCTAAGGTGCACCCTATTCTCCATACAAGGACTGGAATTCAGTTTGTATGTCATAGAATATGATTCGAGAACGAAAGCAAATTGTAATCATCAAAAATTTTCAACATATTCTCCATTAAGATCTAAACTTTTGCATGCGTTTGAAGTAATTGTCGAAGCACTTTTGGCACTCTGATTGAGGCATCTCTAAAACATGTTTTTGAAAGCATAAACCGACTCTTCAGGTGTCGAAAAACATTGACCACTATCATTCAGTGCCAAGTCAGCACTTTTTGAAGGAAGATTTATCAAAATCAATGTTTTGAGTGCTCAAAAATGGAGTTGTTTCAATCAATATATGAAAGCTGGCATTGTCTTGGCGAAGAAGGCTGAGTCTTCATCGATTGGTTTTCGCGATTTCTTGAAAAATAATTGGCAAAAACTTGATTTTGTACTACTCAGAATTTACTGGAACAACAACTGATTTTGGACGACGTCCACGAAATTCGTCTTGGAGTGATCTACGATTTCAATTGTATTCACCATGGATAAACACTGGCCCTTGATGCAGATTCAAACCCAAAAATTTAATTAAGCTCATCGATGCACTATTGCTCAGATTTAATTCCAGATAGAATATTTCAAGTTACTGTAAACAACACAAATAGCGCTCATACTTCAAAAAGTTCTAAGTATGCATACCAAAAAAATGTCAAATTTTACGAAAAAAATTGTGACTTTCAAAATTCCAACACTAGTGTTGCCAAATGCCGAAATATAAGAGGCAACTTACGTATTTTTTAGGGTCTCCGACGTCATATAATCCGTAATATATCCTATTCAGGGTATAAAAAATAATATTAAAGTGAAATGATTGGACGCCACTGTGAAATACAATGGGAGCTGTCCGACCTCTGTTTGCTTAAATAAATAATAAGACCCAGCAAACAATGCGCACAGTGTATGGATAACAGAATATAATTATGTTTACTCAAATTAAGTCGATACGGCGAGTACTAAGCCTTGAACAAACCATAAAACATGTAAAATAAATACAGGAAAGGAAAGGAAGAAGAATCAAACGAAACAAACTGACAAAGAAAAAATCAAATAAATCAAATTAAAGTGGAATGAAGAGCGAATAATGGAGGCAATAAACGTACACAAAATGGATTTGCTTTAATGAAACACATACATATGTACATATGTAGTATTACTAACAGGCGCCACTAATCGCAAAAAGCGGATTCACAAAGTAAATTTCGGGGCAGGCAAGGAAGAAGATGAGACGGAAAGCTGGGAATATAAATATGTATGTGTTACATGTAGTATGAGTGTGTGGCGACCTTAAAGAGGAGAAAAACTCCAGTGAAAGACAAACACTGATGTTGGCGTTGAAGGAGCTGAGCTTATCGGCGACAATAAGTTTGTAAACGGAGCGAAGTTGTATGTAAAAATTTACGTATGGCTGTGTGTGCATAGAAATGATTAACGTTTAGGTGGGATTGTGAGGTGGAGACTAGATAAAAGAGTGAATAAGGGGTAAAAATAACGAAACTGAAATATACATACATAAATTCAAATGTATATATTTCTACATGAAATAGAAACCTAAACCAGGTATATGTAGATATGTATAGTATGTATGTACATATGTATATATGTACTTAAATATATGAAAAATATAAATAAAAGATACCAACCGAAAAGAATGATAGCAATAGCGAAAATAACGCAAAATAAATGCAGAAAACAAAAAAAAATACATACTATATACAATTATAATATGTAAGGCTTCTTAGCGAAATTTTCCGCTTGGTATACATTCTGTAGATTGTATGTACATACATACTCGTATATAAGCACTTCTCAGAGGATTAGTATGCAAACGGCACACTGTCTGTCACAAAGCGCATATGAAGCGTGTGAATGCGCCAACGCTCCACTGGCTAATGACTGCGGAATGAATGTGCGCGATGCTGCTAAACGGCGGCGAAAACAACGCCTGCATTGGCGTTGAACCACACCGCGGTCGGTTGCTCGCGCGACGGCGACGACTAATCGAACAAGCGACTAACCAGCTAGGCAGGCACCAATGATCCAACTAAAGCAAAATTTATTTAGTTAGCTGATTTGCCGTTACAACACCAGTGAAGTGAAGTGGTCGGTCAGTTAAACGAATAAAGCAGCCGACGCGCAGCGCACCTAAAAGTAACTACACAATGACGATGCACAGTCTACAAATTGTAACAGGGGCTGAGTTATTGGCAGGCAGCTACTCATCTAACTAAATAAGTTTGTGCAGAAATATAATTACAAGCTATAATAAATATGTAGCGGTGTGCAATGTGTACATACCTACCTACCTATAATTTTAAAGTACACTGTGCGTCAAAACCATAATATAAATTGAATAAAAATAATCAAACTGCTTAGTAGGATTAAATGGGTGCTATATAATTTGGTAAAATTAATATTGTTATATTAGGATCAAATCCGATAGATACTTAGCTTAATGGAACACACCGTTCATGTCGGGGAATCAATTGAGAATTTGACATTTGCTGTCTAGGAAGGTCAGTACTTTCAATTGTTGTTATTATATTCACTCTACTCTTTAGGCTGAGCTACAGCTTGGCGAATTTTTGACGGCCTAAATTCTTACATAATCTGTGTATAACAAATAAGCCGCCCCCGATTAAGAGCATAACACAAACGGCAAACTAAAAAAAAAAACAAGGAACGAAGTAGAACCACGATTTCGACAAACGATTTGGAAACGTTAAACTTGGGCTGACGGCTGGAGCATTCTGTTATTTCAGTATGCAAGAGAACTCGCGGAGTCCCAAATTTCCGAAATTTATTGAACCAATCGTTACAATTCTGAAAAAACTTTCAAAATAGGCTCTTTCTGCGTCGATGAAGTGCTGCCAGCGCGATTTCCAAGCATTGAAGGTGTCACGGAAGGTATTCTTCAGAATCGCCTTGAGAGCCAAGGTGCATGCTGCTTGGATCCCCTTTGTCGCCTCAAAATGTTTGCTTTCCTTGGGCCTTTTAAGGCAAGGAAACAAAACAAAGTCCGTTGGGCCACATCTGGGCTGTAGGGCGGCTGCAGAAACGTTGAGATGCCGGCCTCGATTTGGTAGTCGTTCACAAGAAAGGCGGTATGAGCCGGCGCGTTGTCGTGGTGCAACTTCCAATCGGCTGCGATGTCTTGTCGGACCCGATTGACCCTTCGTTTCAGTCTCTTGAAAACTTCCACGTAAAACTTGGCGTTGACGGTTGGTCCAGGAGGAACAAATTCATGGTGGACGATGCCTTTGATGTCAAAAAAGACAATGAGCATCGTTTTCACTTTGGATTTGCTCATTCTTCCCTTTTTTGAGCGACCGGCCCTCCCAAAAGGCCTGGTGCCACCGAAACACACCACTTCTAGCTAAAGCAACATCTGGGGGGTAAGCCTGCTTGATCATATCAAACGTCTCTGTCGCAGATTTACCAATTTTCACACAGAATTTAATCGAGGACCTCTGCTCCAACGAACGCTGCACTTTCGGCTTGCACCACTCACAGAAACACGTCGTGCAAAAATGTTTGTCGGAGACAACTGACCAAGCTAGGAACGCCCTCTACCGAGTCCAGTTGGTGCGTCCACATGGTGAAACAACAATTTTTTTCTACTGAACCGAGTTCAATTTTTTATCTTAGTGTAATTAGGTCCCAAAACTTTAAGCACTTTTTATCGAAATTTTTTTGTCAGAGCAATTGAGGAGAATTTCTTCGAAACACCTGAATCGATCGACTTGAGATTTTATTATTATTGTTTTTATTTAATATTTTTATTGAAAACTAATCGCTGATTATTATAGTAAATGAAATTCAGTAAATGAACATTTATTAATTAAATAAAATGACTCTCCAAAAAAAAACAACGCAAACGGATTTTTTCTACTTTGCTAATGAATAAATCCCCTTCATACTAAGGGCTTTAGGTAAAAAGCATACTCGTACAATATGTATGTGTGGAAATCGCTAAAAAGCTGATAATTAATGAAAATAATCTGCTGCTGCTTTTGTAATTGTATTTCTCAATCACTCGAATGCGTATATTAAAAATTTTGTTAGTAAAATTCACACATTTTAAATAAACATAAAAAATTCTCAAACTAATAAATTTTCCCTTCTCGAATTGAGAAAGTACCCAACACTTACCTTACTCAACTGTCAAAGCGGTTAACAGCTGTGCCGCAACCGTACAGTGGTGAAATGCCGTTGTGCCTGCCATTGAACAGGTTCTCAGCATCGTTGTGGAGAGAGAGCAACGCGACAAATGACGAAGATTATATTAAACAATTTTCGTACGAAACAATTTTAAACTGTCCCCACTGTTTTATTGTATTGTGATTTATTGTTGTTTTTAACTGTATGTATGTATATAGATATTGTTGTTTTTCATTTGCACAGTACTTTCTCCACACTAACAATGCACCTAAGCATACACATGCATATGTGTGCGCATGCTATATGTCTATATGTAGATATGCGAATCGGTTGCTTATTTTCTCGGTGAACTTTGATATTACGAGCGCTTTTTACAGCTCCAAATTGTTAATTTGACACATACACATTGTGTGGATCACAACAACAGTTAGGATATCATGACATTTCAATAAACTTTGCACACACTCCGAAATGTGGGGGGAGATGCGGTTGGAGTTTTTTTCAACGTTCACGTATTGCACTGGAAATTGTGTTAATTATTGCAAAACACTGTGCGTATACATATGTACGTAAGTATGTGTAACTGTAATACACGAATTTATGACGATGTGTTATGTTGATTCGCTCAGATTTGCTGACAGCCTGGTTGGCTATTCGTAGAGTTCGGTAACTAGCTTTTGTTGTTGCTGACTTTGATGCATTATATTGACAAGTACTTACGTTATCTATCGATTCTCAAATACGAATGGCAAATCGTATAGAATTAAAAATAATATGTAGGAAAAGAGTAGACAGTAAAGTAACCTTGCGTATATGTATGTATGTATGTACGCAGGCACCGTATGCGCGAATGTTAGTAATACGTATGTACTATGTGCGTGCACTAAGGTGGGATTGTTTGTTCAGAGCTATCGATATATGAATTAATAAAGGTAACAAAAACATATTCCGTTAAATGGTCAAGGGGTCGAATTATTAAAAAAAATATATTTAAAATTAGACATTTTTCATTTCCTGTGGTGATATGTAAGGACTAAGCCTATGCGGACAATCGCGAAAGAATGTTCATTCGAATGATAACAAACATTCCCCATTAAAGTTGAAGTTTCGGCGTTTTTTTTTAAGTAGGGATCATCGAAATGGATTACCCTTTATATATAAGTAGGTCTCCTATGGCTCCGAAAAAGGCTTAGCTATTTCGACCTTATCAACGAAACCGCAAGAAAGAAATTTCGCATAAAACAAACACGCACTAGATTCGGAACATGGAAAATTCGCACACTCTCAGAAACATCACGGCTAGCCGCCCTAGTAAGCAAAGAACTCAATATTTGGCAGAAGGCAAAGAACATAATTTAATTTTCTTCTCAGCAAAATAATCAGTATTTCAAAACAGGAAGTATAATTCAGCTCGAAAACAGTTATATTTTACGATACTAAGCTAATAAATGATCTAGCCTAGAAAAGTGAATAGCGCCACTAAATCGTCGTTCTCGAGATTAGTGCAGAAGTTTTTGAAAAAATTAAGGAAATTCATAGTAGAAACCTATGGAAAAAGAAATACATACATATAAAATAATAAAAATGAAAGGAAAACTAATTTACGTTCGATCTGGGATCGGAAAGAGGAAAGTAAGGGCGTTCTTGAACTTTTAAACGTTAAAAAGAGTTTATCTCGATTTATGGCAAGACTACAAGCCCTATATAAAAAAGTTATATGGCTAAGCTGTAAGTAACGAAAAGATGTACAACTTTTTTTAAAACCTTTTTCATATAATCTCAAAATTGATGTCAAAAATTCCAATGATTTTATTTTTTTTTTTTTTTTAATTATCTTCGTGGATACTCAACAGACAGAAGCCATATAAAATATATCTTTTAAGTTAGGTTAATCTGGTAGGGTAGTGAGTCACGAATGACTCGTCTGAAAGACCAGTTTTCGTTCTTTGTGATACCAGATGGAGTTCAGTTACTAGGTCCATGAGTAGTCGTCCTTTAGGATGCCTGCGCTTGGCACGAATTTTAAAAAACTCTGTAACCTCACTATCGAAGATATCGAGTGTATCATACTCGATGCCACTGAAGAACAAGTGCACAAGAGGTGCTCCATTGTTTCCCTGGTGCCTTGCTGTAGACATTTCCTGCAGTCTTTTCGATCTGTGTATTTCAAAAAAGTCGTTGAGATGTCAAAATATGCAAGGAGAAGGAACTTTTACCAAATTACATATCTTAACTATACTCTCTATACCATATGTCCAGTTAAAATCATTTATGAATAAATCTAAGCTCGATCTCTCTGAGAGTAGAAATTTTTTGAAGCAGACAAATCCAAAGGCGGTTATTTATAGTTCTAATTTTCAATATAGAAAACATCGAAATACATAGAAACATAAAGTTATATTTTCACTTTTATCTAATCTACACTACACTTTTTGATTTGGAGATGAGCTCTAAGTGAAAGACGTGTCGCCCATTTCTGCCAAATAGTTTCATAATCACATTAAATGTATACGATTAGTTGGAGAAATGCATTTTAATAAATGCACTTGTCTATGTGTGCACTTGTGTATGTGTGTGTGCGATAGCCAATGATGATAATGGAAAACTTTCTCGCTAGAAATTAATTGGCGAAAATGCAGCGACACAATTTGAGGCGAAATGAGGAAAAAATCAGCAAGCGATACATTGAGCATGAGAAGCGTACGTAAGCAAAACAAAAACAAAAAAATAATACCAAAAAAAAAAAGAAAATAAATAAAACAAAAACAAAAAAACCAAAAAAAAAACAAAACAAAGAAGAAAAAAATAAAACCAAAACAAACTAAACATAAAAATAAAAACTAAAACAAAAACAAAAAGAAAAAACAAAATTAAACTTAAATACAAAAAACAAAACTAAAAAACGTTGAAAACTCAAGTGTGGAAAAGACAAAACCAGATAAGTGCAGAAATCAACTAAACTGCATATGAAAGTGCGGAAATGTAATGGAACACAAAACATAGAAGAAGAAGCAGCAACACTACCAACAACAGCATACAAACACACACACACACATAAAACACGAATGCAAGGCGATGATAGTCACATAGATGCACAGTTAGTTAGATGCAGACAACATAAATAATAGCGCAAAGTAAAGTGCAAAAAAGATGGAAAAAACCACACACAACTAGACGCGCGCGGAAATTCGCAATTGCAATTTTGCACAACAACAAAAGCCGGGACCACGAACAACACACACCACACAGTTTGTCGAACTAAACTGAACTGAACTGAGCCAAACTGCGAGCGAATGCCGAACTTGGGGAATGCGCCAATGGATGAATGGATTGTTGGACAAACCGACGGACCGACAAACAAACGCATAGACTGAAAGACGTACCGTCGGACGGGCGGCCGGGGGGTCGGATGGATTGGATAGTTGGTTTGTTGGCTGGTCGGTGTGTTTAAGATAAATAGTGGTAAAAGGTAAAAAAGGGGGGCAGAGGGTGGTACTGTTGCCGACTGGCGGCAGGTTGATGCTGCTGAAGGCTGTTCAAAGTGTGATTGCGATGGCTGCTTTTGATAGTGCAACTGCAGTTGCCGAGGCTGCTGTGCATGGGACACATTATTGGCGATGGCGGTGGTCATCACTGCAACCAAGCAAGCAAGCAAACAAAAAACAGCGGTGAGGTGGAAGCTGCGAAGACAAGGGCTGCCGCTGAACTGTGCATGAGCACACAAGCCCACATATACATACATACAAACATACATTTATATATATGTACATAAATGTAAGCCGCAGATGAGCACCGAAACTTTATCCATCTTGGCTTTTGTTGGTTCCGTCAGAGTAATCTCGCACAAAATAGAAAAAATGTTATTTTACTTAGGATAATATTTAAATTACGAAATACTGTGCAGCGCAGAGTATGGATTTTTGAAGAGCAAGCGTCTAAATGGCAGCCATGTTTTCCTTTCTTTTTTTTGTTTTAGTTGTGCTTTCCAATGCATAGCCTACCTCATAGCGCTGCTCCCAACGCGGCCCACAAATTTTCAACGTTTAGTCACTCAGCCATGACATTTTCCCAGAGTTGCAACTTGCTAAGTTGCAAGTCGACATCAGAAATGTTGCATGCGTGTTAGCTTTTTTTGCATGTTATAAATCTACGCATTTCGGTACAGGCACATATGTATAAGATGAACTTCCATACATATGTACATATGTATATGTATATTTTTGTATATTAAAGTGCGTAGAAACTTGAGATAGCTTGTTTGTTGCATGCAACATGTATATAATGTATAAAAACATGGCCTCTATCTACTACTTGTTGGCGATAGTGCATACCTAATTACATACACAGATATTTTAATGAATTGTGGACTCGTGTGCGAAACAGAAAATCTATAGTCCATTTAATCAACTAAACGGGATATCTCAGGTGGAAGGTACAGTAGTCAAAATTGAATTATTTCCGATGAAAAAACGTAAATAAATAACGTGGATTTTTTATACTTGTAATGATAAAATTTATTGAGTTAAAAAAAACAATTACACCGCATTTAAATAAAAAAAAACTAAGGAAGAGCCAAGTTCGGATGTAATCGAACATTTTATATTCTTTCGGCTTACTAGGATCAAAATATGGAAACACTTTTTAGAATAACGATAATCATATATATCGTATTATTATATTAGGTTGTCAAATATCTCCCTTTCGCCTTTCTGTCTTTTGAATTTTGCGGCTATGTATAAAGCGCTACAGAGCTCGTATCTGGCAAGACTATACATCTTTCAAAGGTCTTGACATAACCTACAAAACGACGCTATGCATGATTAGTTTGGATATTGTGTTCAACAGTTATAGCAATGTAAACACATACTAACGCCGAAATTTGCGCTATTTTAAAGTTTTCCGTCGTTAAAGGCAAATCCGCTAGAGAAAACTTTCCGTGAGATTAATGGTGTTTTGAGTGATAGTACTCTGTCTACTCTATGAAAAACATCGAGTTAGACCGGCATGTGGCATCTCGTGACAGCGCCCAGAAGTTGGGAGTTAGTAAACCGAATCAACGCCTGCGATATGTTGCTGAAACGGAACGAACTCGACCCATTTTTGAAGCGGATGGTGACTGGCGACGAAAAATGGATCACATACGACCGAAAACGATGGTGGTCGAAGGCCGATGAATCGTCCCAAACAGTGGCCAAGCCGGGATTGACGGCCAGGAAGGTTTTGCTGTATGTTTGGTGGGATTGGAAGGGAATCATCCACTATGAGCTGCTCCCATATGGCCAGACGATTGATTCTACCATCTACTGCGAACAACTGGACTGTTTAAAGCAGGCGATCTACCAGAAGCGTACAAAATTGGTCAACAGGAAGGATGTACCAGGACAACGCCAGACTCCACACTTCGTTAATGACTCGTCAGAAGCTACGGGAGCTCGGATGGGAGGTTTCATCGCATCCATCATATAGCCCGGACATAGCGCAAGTGTTCTTGTCCATAACGAACGCCCTTGTTGGTGTAAAGTTGAACTCAAAAGAGGCTTGTGAAAAGTGGCTGTCCGAGTTCTTCGCAAATAAGGAGGGGGGCTTCTACGAGGGGGGTATTATGAAGTTGCCGTCTAGATGGAAACAGATTATCGAACGAAACGGCGCATATGTATTTTAACTATCCGATCACTGTAACACTTTTTATAAAGCATTTAACAAAGAGCAAAAAAGCGGAAGGGAGATATTTGACGACTTCATATATGGGAGTTTGGGTAATTCGTTGACCAATTTCACATATTTTTGGCATTAAACTAGAGTACATCCAATATTATACGTTCAGTTAATTTTGCTGGGAGGTCTTACATAATGGCCAATATACATGGTATAAAGCCAACCGGAAGTTTGAAAATCTTATATATTAGGTATATAAGAGATAGGCATTGCGAAAAAGTGATCCTATTAGAGGTATTTTGTTCAACAGCCTTTTTTGGCAGATCTCGCGTGAGACGTGTCAAGCTGTCATGTTATTTTTGTTTAGTATTGTTTGTTATTATTATTGCTTACATATCGTTCAACTCTATTATGAAAATTCACGTTCTATAAAAAATATATTTCGCGCGATTCGCTGAACTTATGATCAACATAATCGGCCTATTGAGCGTACTATTTGCAACATCATCACCCATCTTGAGAACCAGCATTCATTATTGGATACTATTCGACCGAATAATTCACGTCGAACACGCAGTGAAGAAAATATAGCAGGCGTAGCTGAGAGTGTACACGAAGGTCAGAGAGTCGATTCGACGTCGTTCGCAGCAACTCGGACTAACGTATGGACCGACTTGGAGCATTTTACGTCGGGATATAAAATTAAAAGCGTACAAAATACAACTTGTGCACTACCTTCACAAGCGACTTCGTTTTGCGCAATGGCTCTTGAAAAGTTCCAATAAGATCCAACGTTTTCGAGCCAAATTTTGTTCAACCATGAGGCCCATTTCTGCCTCAATAAGTATGTAAACAAACAAAATTGCCGCATTTGGGACCTTTGGGCAACCTGAAGAGATTTAAGAGCTACCATTTCATCCAGAAAAAACATGATAACCGACTATTTGATGAAATTGAATCTGGTGTTATCGGCGACATTTGATTTCAACAAGACGACGCTACTTCCCACACAGCGCATCAATCAATGGATTTATTGAGAGAACACTTCGGTGATCAGATAATTTCACGTTTTGTGCCGGTCGATTGGCCACCAATAACGGGTGATATCATAGCGTTAGACTTTTTGCTGTGGGAATATGAAAAGAATAGGTCTATCCGATATAACCATTTAGGCTCAAAGATGCACCGTTATAGGTAAATATTAGTATATTATAGTATATTTCAAAATTGTATGTATCTGGCGCATTCATCCAGATATTGACTGCACCTTTAGGAGTTCTCAACAACGCCGACTGAACATGGTAATATTCCGAATTCACCCATTTTCACAGAGTTGCGAGAAATAACAAACAGATTTGTCCCGAATCAATTTGGTTATTATAGTTTGAATGGTTAAGGAAATATATATGTACATTAGACTAATTAAAGGGCGGACCCACGCACACGTTTTAAAAGTTTTCAGATGTAGATGTTCCTCCCTAATGCGATTGTACGAAATAACCGTCTTGTGGAGTTAAGTTACGGCCCTTTATAAATTTTCGATTAATGGCGTTTTGTGGACGTGACCATTGGCCCTTTTACAATACCAACTGTCTTTGGGTGCCAAGGAACATGTGTACCAAGTTTCAACAGTATACTTATCTGAATATTTATCCCATCCCGTTTTTTATTATGTTTCATATACTAGCAGTTCCTGGAATATTTAGCAAAACAACAAAAGGATAAATTTTATAGGATATTTTAAAGGTCGGCTTTAAGCTACTGAATTTTTTTTTATTCAAGAAGATGGGTCCGAAGTTCCAACGCTATCTACCACCGATGGGTTGGATTTCGGCAGGTTCGAGGCATCTAATGAATTGAATAGATCCTGAGAGACTATACCTGAAATAATAATCGCTAACAAGGTAATGTCAATGGTACGATGAGCTTTTATACTCAATCGTTGAACGAAGTATGTGTGGAGTCCCATCCTTGTGAAAGCTTTAATGCAAATCCAACCTGTCAACGTGATATGGACCACATTATGATTGTTAAAATTTTATGGCAAACACGGCAAAAACCACTGCGACATACTGAAGTTTCACCAACGAACAGGCCTTGTGCGCAACAACAACAGCAAGAGCAATTGCAAACGCGAGAAAAATGCAGAATAATGCGTTTAACCGGGAGTAGTAAGCAACGGCTCAACAACGTAGTATACAGAAGATTGCAAATATGATTTTAAGTGAGCGAGAAAGCGAGATGATGAGGAGTTCACTTTAGCCGCGCTATACCTTCATACATATATGTATGTTGTGCTTCCAATGGCATACGCAGAAGTCGCATACTGGAATAGTGGAATTTGAAACCTGGAGACAGCCACTGCCACCACTAGCGAGGTGCAATGAGGGTAGTGAGAGGGGAGTAAAATGAGGAGCTTAAATATACCGAAACGAAGCGAAGCACGCACTTCGACTAACCAACAAGCGAGTCAGCTGGCCAACCAACTAACACATTTAATGAAAGCGTACGGAGGTTGCAAAACAAGCCGGGTGGCAGTCGACCGACATATTCGGCATGTTGTAACCCGGCGGAAGTCAGCAGCCGAACATCGCATACGCCTACACCTGCAAGAGCATCCTTCCATTAGACCAATACATACGAATGCAGTTTTCTGTACGAAACTGTCGGGGCGAGTGGCGTGTTGTGTGTTGTGGACTCAGGGTATAGGGGTTAGCAGCAAGCAGCAACAACTGTAATGCATTGATGTGAGCGAATCAACATTGCAGCAACCTAAAAACGCAATGAAATGCCAAAACCGAAGTACACAATAAACAAACAAACGAACAAATGTAAGCCGGGCTATTCGTGCCAACGTAATGGACGACGACCCAGGGTTCTCTTAATGTTTGTACTTTGGCGCAACCTACAACCACCATCTGGAACGCAATAACCGACACAGTTCGATGAAATGATTGCCAAATTGTGCGCTTGGAGAGCTCACACTCAGGCTGAAAAGTTCGCAACAACATAGGCTTTTTATGTTACGGCATGCAGGATATGGGAAGAGTGGCGTTGAGGGTAAGTTACTTTTTCTTTTAATCCACGGGGTGAGCGGGCAAATCACTGTTAGAGGAAATGAATAAAAAAATGGTGAATTAATATATTTTTAGGAACACACTTGCAGTTTCAAAAATTAATCACTTCAACAAGAACTTATGTATACTAATGGAAGCGTTGGCAGGAGGGTCGTGACTTTCTAAATCAAGGTTCAGTCAAGGGTCGTTTGAAGCAATGGACCCTAGAGGAACACCACAAGTATTGGAAGACTACCGACACAGAGTTTGCCCATAAAGTAATTTTGGGGTAGTGTTGATGGTGGACAGACCAAAAAGCTTCAACTTCTGTAATATTGTTAGGGTGATCAAAGAGCACCTACTTTGAAGATTTCACCTTTAGAATGCTGAGCATGTGCGGAGGACGATGATACGCTGGACCGGGTTAGACCGGATATATTTCACGGATACTAATGCTCCAACTTAAGAGACATTGGGCAGCTGTGATGGCAAAAATCATTTTTTTATGAGATTCAATGAGTTTCTGGATAAGGCTTCACACGGGAACACAACGGACCGTCACATAAACAGCCATGACATCGCTAAGGAACTTAACATTCATCATCAAACGGTTTTGAACCATTTAAAAAAAGGCTGGTTACACACAGAAGCTCGATGTTTCGGTACCACATGAATTGTCTGTGAAAAATTTGATGGACCGCATTAACATCTGCGATACGTTGCTGAAATGAAATGAAATCGAACCATTTCTGAAGCCAATGGTAACAGGAGACGAAAAGTGGATAAAATACGACAATAATGTGCGAAAAAGATCATGGTCCAAGCTTGGTGAAGCTCAACAAATGGTCGCAAAGCCAGGATTGACGCCTCGAAAGGTTATGCTGAGTGTTTGGTGGGATTGGAAAGGAATCATCCACTATGAGCTGCTCCAGTCTGGTCGAACGATTGATTCTACATTTTACTGTCAACAACTGATGAGATTGAAACAAGCAATCGAAAAAAAACGACAAGACCTGATTAACAGAAAGGGCTTCGTCTTCCATCAAGACAACGCTAGACCACACACACCTTTGATGGCTCGGCAAAAACTGGGGGAGCTTGGCTGGGAAGTTTTGATGCATCCATCATATAGCCCTGACCTTGCACCAACGGACTACCATTTGTTTCGGTCAATGCAGAACTCCTTTAATGGAGTACAGTTGACTTCAAGAGATGCCTGTAAAAATTACTTATCGCAGTTTTTCACCGAAAAACCAGAAAAGTCTTACACTGATGAAATAATGTCTCTAGCGGAAAATGGCAAAAAGTGGTCGACCAAAATGGTACATATTTTGAAGTTTGATTAGAAATACGAAAAGACTTTTTAGACTACATAATATAATTCGCTTGCACTGTGCTAGCACCCTTATAATAAACTTTTATACAGCATTCAAAGATTGTGCTAGGTTTTTAATATTAAAAATGGGTTTATATACATATACTTGCATTGTTCGTTGGCACAGGAAGATACGAAGATAATTAGTATATGTAAATATATATTCGGAATAGAAATAAAAGACAAAACTAAGGGCAACTTCCTGTTTCAGAGATTATGGCATACACGCTATTATCTTCGTATATAAAGGTACATATGTACATACATATATGTATGTGTTTGAATGCATCTTATGAAAAAATATACACTGTTAAACCCCATGAGCTTTATATTTTATTAGTGACTTTTTTCAATATAACTCACACCTCTGTATATGAATACCTACAGTATTCTTCCATGTATTATAGTATATGCACATACATACATACATATATGTGTAAAAGTTTACATTTCTCTTGTTGGTAAGGCGTAAGAAGTTTCCATTAAAATGAATTTTCATATAATGCTGAAGAGTGCAATATAATACATAAGAACTCTTGTATACAAAAGAGCACATACACATACATATGTACAGGACCTGTAGAGATATGTGTGGGTAGTTTTTTAAAAACTGTATTCAAATCCCAAGTATATATTACTGGATAATTAACACCCGGTCATCATCGGTTTTAAATCTCGCTAAAGACAATACAAAATAGTAATTTGAATATGACGTGATGTGCTAGGAGCTCTTGAGCATGAGAGCAAAATACCAGCCTTACTGAGGTACCTAACATGGCATATGTTAGTTCTAGCTAGCTTAGTTGAACCTACAAAATTATAAATCGAAAATTTACCAAAAATTTCCCGCAGGGCTTGCAAGGCATACTACAAACATACATACATACATATGTATGCACATATTGGTATGTATAAAAGTTTTTGCGATCAAGCATGGAAAGCTTTTCGTGACAGCCCTTATTTGTTTGGCGTAAGATAACATTTTCACCATTTTTGTCTTTCCTCATATTCTATAAATACACAATTTTCAAGGCGCCACTTGCATACTCGCACATGTGAATACCGCAGAGGAATGCATGTAAACTATCAAATTGGCCAATGTGTTAAAGCAATGAGACCTTGGTATTACTATTAAATGCAATTATATTATTTAAATTATATTTATCTATAATCTAAATTTATATGTATGTACTTACAATATAAAATATTAGCATTAGTATTTCTGCCAAGTGATAGCAAACTTACCTGAAAAGAGAAAAATAATTATTTATAATAATACGAAAATATTATGTATCTATGTACATATGTACATAAATAAGAGCTTGATTTAATTCCAATTTTTGATAATTAGAGACTTATGATATATTCCAAGGTGTTGATCATATGACACCATTTTCTTCAAATACGTCTCAGATAGTCCACCCGTAGGAGTTCAATATTATTATATTACTCGTTCGAGCATTTCGACTGGTAACGGGCAAATGACACACGTGATGTTTTGCTCCAAAGCCTGAATCGAAACGAAATTGTCCGCATAGACTTAAGGGAGGAGCCTGCTTTAGAGGCTTCAAAAAATCGATTTTTTTGAGGATTTTTTTTGGAAAGGATAGAAATCATTGATTAAAGCGATATTTCTAGGGTTTATAGTTATATATTTAAATATTATTGACAAATTTTTTGGATACGAAATATTTGATATTCTGCCTTTGGAAAGCAATTGCCCGATGCATTTCGCATGTGCATTTGTCGGACGGCAGGCAGGATGAAAAAAATTCAAAGAGATTCATATTTTTTAATAATTTATCTTCTGGTTAAACTAAAAAAATTCCAAAAAAAAAGTGTAAAATTTAAAAAAAAAATTAAGAATTAAAAAACAGTGGGTTTTAACCAAACAACTTTTACTTTATGTTGT
Organism: Bactrocera neohumeralis; assembly: GCF_024586455.1. Lineage (NCBI taxonomy): Eukaryota > Metazoa > Arthropoda > Insecta > Diptera > Tephritidae > Bactrocera > Bactrocera neohumeralis. The sequence continues at coordinate 33,786,508 of NC_065922.1, read as the reverse complement.
TTAAAAATATGTTCAAACTTGACTTTTCTTAGTTTTTTTTAGTTTAAATAGAAGATAAGTTAATGCCAAAGATAATAAACTTTACAACAATTCCATACAACGTTTAGTTTTTTTCTATCTTATTCCTATTGTAAGTAAATGGTTAGAAATGAATAATTCGAAGTATTTCCCACCGCTAGTCACAACTTTTTACCATTTTTTTGACAAGGCTCGAATATTACGGTAAACAGTTTATCTTGTGATGCTATTCAAGAATCAAGCCATTTTTCGACGTCGGCTTGTGAGTGGAACTGCTTTTGAGCCAGACCATCTGCCATCGAACGTAACAAAAAATAATCGCACGGTGCAACATCTGGAAAATATAGCGGGTGGGATTTCCCATTTAAGCAATTAAAAATAGGTTTTAACCGGTTCTAGCAACGTAAGGTCTCTATGTGGAATATTTATTTTTCAAATGTCTAGGTTAAGTGTATCACGTCTTGGATATATCAAAATCGATCACCACTAACTGCTGGAGCCATCTATTGAGTTGCGCACCTAATACCATCCACGGTTTGATAAAATTAATCAAGAAGTATTGAGTTTCTGATAACAGTGCGCATTTAACGCCTATCATCCAATATTAAACTTACTGTATGTACCGTTGAATTCAAAAAAATATCATTTCTAGCTTTCTTTTATCAGTTAATTATTGTGTTACCTATCCAGAATTAGATAAAACCTCTATAAGTTGTTCATAAAAAGAAAATATTCGGGAAAGTGAAAAGAAACCGCCGACAAACGAAGCACAGGTTTTACTTACTATGTGGGTTAAAGAAAAAAAGGCTCAGTATTAACAGGAACCAGTATTAACACCAATGTCAGCCTCGAAATCCAACGCAGAATAACTGTTGCCTTACAGGTGCTGCCTTCGGACTGAGTAGGCATTTGAGAAGTAAAGTCCTCTCTTGACGAACAAAGACCAAACTCTACAATTCATTGATCATCCTCGTCCTGCTATATGGTGCAGACGCATGGACGATGACAACACCTGATGAGTCGACGTTACGAGTTTTCGTTTGGCAACTGCGAATACCGCAGTCGTTGGAACGATGTGCTGTACGAGATATACGACGACAACAGCAATTTTCACCATATTATAAACGAAGTTATGCATGGTGGACTATTTTGCTTTTGCTCGAAGGTTCAAATGGCTACAATGCGAAGGTTACAAGAACAAAATGACACCAGAGTGAGTATACACAAACTTTTCTAAATAAGATTTTCGGACCATACGTTTAACGATCTTCTGCGCAAATTTGATACAGGTCCTTCAAATCTCTAGTATTTCTAAATGACGGATTACGGGCATTACCGATAGATCACAGACTATTTTCAATGCCGTCGTGGCAGACGAAATATGATTCTCTAACGAATAATTTCATCGCCATTCAAATTTTCACTCGAAAATTACCATGCCTGCCAGGCTTATTTTAATTTCATGCAGAAATAAAAGTTGTAGACAACAAATAAAACGAAAAAAATAAGAATGTCTTATGGAAAGGAAAAAAATTAAATAAACAGGTTTGATTAGTTTTACCATTTGCCATTCTGGGGACAAACGTCAACGCCAATCGATCGGCGCATGTTCGTCGAATGTTGATCGTGTTAAATATGCTTGCAGATTTTCGCAAACTGTACGTAACACACACAAAAGCATACAGGCTGAAACGCTGAAACACTGAAGCCCAAACTGAAGCAACGAAGAGAACAAGCGTAAAAGTAAAAGCAAAAAAGTGACTCGTATAATGCATTTCACGAAAAGTCAATGACTACCCAACGCCAACTGGCTGCTTTAGGCAGTCAATGCTCGAGTTGAACTTAGCTAAACATTTGTCAGGACCGTAATGTGTGTCCTAAGGCTAAGTGACTGACACAGTGTGCGCGCTACCCGATTTCTTTTCGTTACACCACTTTTGTGCGAGTATCCAACATGTAATAACATGCGTGAAAGACCATTTCGGCGTCAGGCTATAAATTACAGTCGCATAGGATTTATTTTATCAAGGGCGTATCGATAAGGGGGGTCAGTGCATAAATCATTGTTGGTAAATATAATTTAGTATTAATATACAGTTATGTTTATTGTTATCAATAAAAAAAAAGAGTTGAAAAATCATAAAAATGTTTAAAAATTTAGAAACTTAGAGACACATCACAGACCCCTGCCGGCAAATATCTCTACACATAAGTACATACATATGTACAACTAACAACACTTGCGCCATCAGCAAACTAGCCGACAACCGATCGCGTAGCTAATCATGTGTCTGTGAGCAATGCTTAGCCGTTGATCGTTAAAGCGATCGCAACGTGGCTTATTACACAATTCAACACCAATAATTGTTGCAGACAGTAGTGGCAAGATGTTGCCAATATACAGACATACATACACACATACATATGTATCTATACCACATATCACATACAGTTGTTGTTAGTTACAAAACTCTTTCAGTTAGATGGCAGCTACAAAGAGTAATTGCCGATGTGTTACGTACCCATGTACGTATAAGAAGAAAAGAGGGTAGACTGAAGTTATAGGAGAGCCAAAACATGAGAAAATGTATAAAATAATGCCAAGTTTAGTGATTTCCTAGCTAGGAGGCGTTACAGCAAAACTAATAATTACCAAAATTTCACAACAATTTTACACTTCTCATGGCATTTGAGTACCAAAGTTATCGTACTTCCATTCTTCTTCTTCTTTATTGGCGTAGACACCGCTTACGCGATAATAGCTGAATTTACAACGTCGTTCTGCATTTTCGCTGTTTGGAGCCATTTGGAAATTAAAAGTGTGGCCAGGTCCTTCTGCACCTGGTCTTTCCAAGGGAGTGGAGGTCTTCCTCTTCCTCTGCTTCTTTCGGAGGGTACTGCGTCGAATACGTTTATATCTGGAGCGTTATTATCCATTCGGACAACATGAACTAGCTCGCGTAGTCGCTTCCTCTTAATCCGCTAAACTATATCATTGTCCTACAGCTCACGTTCCATCAACTGCGGTATTCGCCGTTGCCAATGCCCAAAGGAAATCTTCTGCAACATCTTTCTGTCGAAAACTCGTAACTCCGACTCATCACATGTTGTAATTGACGAAAAATGTTTCCTTTGTAAAAACTTTCCACGGAAAGGTTTTGTTATTACTGAACAAAGTTCGTTTTGAAGCTTTAAATATTATTTATGATATTCTCAGGAGCTTTTCTTATGTGATTCCATATAAAAATCCTTTCACCCTAACTGACATTATAAACATATCAGAAATATATACAGTCCATTAAGACTAAAACCACGAAAGTGTTAAAAGCGTCAACACTATGAAAGAGGATGCTTTGCTACGCTCTTCGGAGGATGCCAAAGGTGCTATGTCGGCGATAAAGACAAGGCTGAGGGCAAAACCCAGTAAGGAGGCGTTGAAAACAAATGCGATCTACAAAGCAGCGGTGAAAATCGATGAAACATTCTGCTGCAAGTCCAATCGGACGAAGGAAAAAGTAGAAAGGTTGGAATGGAGGAATGCCGAGTTTACTATGCAACGCGGCCGCAATTCACATCCACCGATCCGAGATTCGCAAATCTAATCGAGGAAGGAATGAAAATCCATGAAAGGCTCAACTGCGAGTCCAATCGGACGAAGGAGGAAGAGGAAAGGTTGGCTTGGGCTACGACAAAAATGGAGGTAGGCCGAGCATACTATGCAACGCGGCCGCAATTCGATCCGAGATTCGCAAACAAAGGAATGACAACCCAAAGGCAGCGGTCCGTTGAAAGTCAAATAGCAGATCGGCAAAACGACCGAAGAAAAAGGATGACACTGGAAGGCCAACGGCAGACTCGATCGAGAGAGCCCCACACCGTACAGGACGACAACGACTGCCAGGGAGATAGCCAAAAGGCATTTAATCGTGGCACTCATTGAACGTAGCAACCCCATTTCACAAATTACAGAGGAGAAGTGGAAAGCGGTAGAGCAGAAACCGCCCGTTTCGCTCTTCGCAAGACGGGATGGGCACATGAGCACGCATATGACAACTTTCGATGGCGCTGGATGGGGTCAGGCTACTAAAATCTTAGAGCGACCCTTCACTGCTAGGGATAAAAAATGTGAATGCAATACCTCTGGGAGGTTGCTGTTCTGGAAATAGTGGACCGAAGCCTGTAACTGAAAAACTATTTGAGATGTCATATTAGAGTTTTTATATGTCTTCAGACAGATATATAATATTTTATTTTTAGGAGATAATTTTCCTACACAATTTTAACACTGTGGGACATAAGAGTAGACAAAAAGCAGATTCGGTCCAACCTAAAACTTTGAATGCCAATAGAGGCTGACGAAGAAGACAGAAGTTCGATGATTTAACGTAAAGGCACACGCTTATTATGCTTGAATGTTACGGGTCTTGATGCAGCAAACTACTATGAAGAAATTTCGGCAGTTGCTTTGTCAAAAAAATATACCAAAAACGCTATTACTCGCATTTTTGAGAAAATATTTAGTATGAGGATAGAAGTAGATGCTTCCGCATCCAGATTTCGATACTTACTTTCACAAGTAGTTTAATTAATAACGTTTTAAAATTAATCCTAAGGATCACTTGAAGAAATATGTATATGTTTTATAAGTTTTGCTAACTTTGGAATACACCTTATTTGTGCATAATCTACGTAAATGGTACCCCTAAGTGCGTTTATAGCAAATACAAATGGCGAACGATTAAACGGCATATAAATGAATACAATGGGCGCGTAGTAAGTATGTAATGTATATTAATGTCTATATATGCACATTTATACATATGCATGCTTTAAAGTAGATCTGCACACCGAAGTTTTCATGGCAGCGTGCGATGTTGGCAAAGAGTGGTCAATACGTGAGCCAGTCAAGAGCGCGTCGATCGATCCGCCACTGCATAATCAAAGCATGTATATATGTATATATATACTTAAAGGTATACTAACCATATATATATTTATATATACATATATATGTATGTATATTTTGCAAACACACAGCCTATGTCTGTGCCTGGAAAGGTAGCCAATGCCCCTCTAACAATAAGCACTAGAGCTATTTTGCTATTTCGTTTTATCATTTGCTGCCTTTTCTGGTTTTTAGTTCGTTGAACTTAGCTGAGAATTTGAACTCAATAAATGCAATTAAAGCAACAATAGCAAAATGTGATATTACTTGCATAGTCTGGACATTGCAATGCAATAATTTACGTTTGTTGTGCGACGAATGCTGTTCGTGTGATCTCGATCTTGCCATTATTACGGTATCAATGCGGATTACTTTTTATTAGCTATTATTTGTGTAGGTGGCGATTTGATTGTTTATTAATAAATGTTTAATGGATGAGTCGTAAAAATATACTAAATTTTATTTTTTTTTTTTTCAAACTTTTTAATATAAAGGCTGAACACTTATTTTTATAGGCTGGGCAGGGTATATTAAGTTCGCCACGAAGTTTATAATATTCAGAAGGAAAGTTTGGAGACTCTATAAAATATAAATACGAATTGATTCAAACTATCCGTTCAAAATCAAGTCTTTTTTGGAAAAGTTTTTTTTTTTTTGACAAGATATCTTGTCGAAATTTGACTTAGATTACTGTCCAAGGCAACGCTACAATACAATATTGCATATACATACATAGCTGTCAGACGAACTACCCAATTCGTATAGTTCCTTTAAAAATACAACAGTAAGGCTATCGTAGCTTCGGTGCAAATGAGGTTAAAATTTTAACAAAGTTCCTGTTTTATTCTGGAAGGTTATCCTCTTAGAATAGCAGTCAAAACAGAACTCCAGATAACATACGGCGAAGGAGAATGGCTTAACTGTTTTCATCATAAGTCTAAATTTGTGCAGGGTGTGTCAGTTTCTACTACAAAAATATCCGCGATGTCAAATGTCGACAAAAGATGACATCCCACCCAGATCTCCAAACTTCACCTGCCGTGACTTGTTTTTGTTCAGCTATGGTAATGAACAAACAGCTAGTCAAATTTTTGATTTTTCCAAAATGGCGGCTTCCGAAAAAAAAAATATTGTGAAAAAAGTACACTTCAGTGTGGCATAAAAAAATCGAAATTATTACAAACAAATCCTTGATTGAAGATGTGAATGGGAAGAACTCGAGCACGAGCAGTGGGCTTTTATACGAATGATTCGAAAATAGGAGGGAGAGGGCTGAAACCTATCGGTAGTCTTAACTTCAGCGAAGCAGAACCCATAGCTAAAACTGACATTAGCCTTGCCTACAAATTTGTGATAGGCTCAAAGCGCTTATTCAAATTTTAAGGGTCTTATGATTGAGTATATAGGAGTTACTACATCGGATCGGCGTTCCAAGTAGTCCAAGTGAAACTTAGGATTGACTTCTTTGCCTAACCCAACTTAACTTTCCCTGACAAACATATCTCAGAAAGATCATGTGTAAATTTCGATCGGTCCATCCGTTCCGGAAATATTTTCGTCACCGATTCACCACTAACGGTAGAAATATACGTTTCACAAAATGCTTTTCTAATAGCAAGCCTTTCAGCCTTAATAACTGCCTTAATACTTGTAGGGCTTTAAATATATAGGTATGTATATGTAAACTATATAAACTAAAAATAAAAATTCGGGAAAAGCAGCTTCAAATCTTTTTTCTTTGAGGAAATTTAGTTTCGAATCATTGTCCCGCTCTTTTGACATTTCTCTTCAGTAAGGTTTGCCATTTCATCATGGAAAGTTATACGATTCAATTATTATCAAAATTTACTACCGAAATTCGGAGTCAGTGGCCTCAACTTTAAGAGCGCTATGTCCAATTTATGGTCGTCATAATCCTATCCTGTCAGATCAACAATTGAGCGTCTAGTGTCTAGCACAAAATGTTCCCGTTCCAGTGAGACAAAGAAGTGCCCGCAGTGTCGAGAATATTGCTGCCGCAAATCAGTCTCTCACACGTCGTTCTCAAGCGTTGGGCATCTCTGTGACGTCGGAGTGGCGAACTTTGCGAAAAGATCTTGGCCTACATCTTTACAAGATCAAAATGACGCAAGAACTGAAGCCGCTTGACCAACAGAATCATCGCATGTTCGTTAGTTGGACTGAGCAACAACGTGAAAATGATCCGGATTTTCATCGAAAAATCATCTCCAGCGATGAGGCTCAATTCTGTCTGAATGGCTTCGTCAATAAGCAAAATATGCGTTATTGGTCAGGCAGCAATCCACGCGTACTCCATGAGTCACCATTGCATCAGAAAATATTACGGTTTGGTGCGGTTTATGGGCAGGGGGCGTTATTGATCGTACTTCTGCCGTGATGATCAAGACCGGCACGTTACTGTGAATGGGAATCGCTACACTGGTGAACGTGTTATCCCACGAAATGGCCCAGTCAATTGGCCGCCTCGGTTGTGCGTTTTGACGCAGTTAGACTATTTTCTGTTTGTCAAGTCTATGGTCTATGTCAACAAGCCAGCGACGATTGATGAACGTGAAATTGCAGCAGTCTCGGCCGATTTATGCTTGAAAATCGTCGAAAATTGGGTTCAGCGTCTGGACTTCTGCAAGAGTGTCCGGTGGTAGCCATGAAATCGAGTTCCATACATAATGACATCTACTTTCACAGAAGCGCTCTTATTGAACAACCCGTTATTAACATCAAACATTGCCAATTTTGTGTTAAGTTGAACACATGAGCATTGGTCTCCACTACGATTACTAAGCCATAAGGATCATGTACTTACAAGTCCATCATTAACTAAAGTGATAATTTAACGCCTGTTGATAGGTGAAAAGATCGAAATAGGTAGCAATAAAACATTGCACCAACTCGTAAAGTTCAACGCAGCTAAAAGGTAAAGTTGGACAAGTTGAAAGGAATCAGACCAAATGTAAATGGGTACCACAGGCAGATCGAGATGTAGTGTTCGTAGGCCTTGTGTAAATATGAATGAAGTTGTGTGGCAACATTTGTATGCGTTCGCAACTACTCATGCATATAAACGAAGCAACGAGTGCACTGAAATGGAATGAAATGCAGCACATACATACATATTTATGTGTATGTATGTATGTATGAATATATGTACATATATATACATCTATATGTATATATATTTGCGCAATATTCAATCTGTTGCAGGTTGCAGGTGCCGACGAAAGTCTAACAAAGCGAGCATGCAACAATAACATCGAGGACCACCATTTGATGTTGGTGGTGGAGCCGATGAGTGGAACGCGAAAGGCTGAGCATACGAAATATGCAGATGAATATGAATTGCATGTAAGTAGAAATGAAACAGTACCATCGATAGCGTCAAAATAGTCACGAAACACAACCAACAGCCAACAGCCATCAACAACCAAAAACAACAACTACTTACAACTAACAACAACAACAACATTAGCAGCTAGAAGAGCTTGCAAGAGCAACATAACAATAATATAGTTACATATCTAGGTGTATGTGTATGTATGTGTGTGTGTACAGTTAATGCAATGACCAAAAGCTTCCGCCAACGACGTGGCAACAACAAAGCACGCCAATGATTGCACTTGAGCCTGAGCAATAATCGAAGTAATGCAACACAGCCCAGCGATGCCGACGACTACAACGATACAAACGACAATAACAACAGCGATGACGACGACGACGACGACGACGTTGACGCAGCGGGCAGTGCAATCTCTGGCCCCAACTGCCACCATAATAATACCAGGTAGTAGGTAGTCAGTTTCACAGTGGGCAATATGGTAAATGCAATTGTTGTTGCTCATATGTTGTTATTGTATAGCTGTCGTGTCGGATTTGTTGTTAGCTGTTTGTGTGCAACATTCGACTCGCTCACACTCATACTTGCAGCCAAATGCCAAAAATTCTAAATTTCAAATACATACTCGTCCGTCCACTCGAAGGTGCGTGCGTCCTACAAAAGTACATATGCTTGTATACACCCTGTATTCATACATACATACAACATATATGTATATGTATTCAGCTAGCATATGTGTTTGTGTGTATGGAATGCACTTGCATGACAACAACTTCAGCGCCTCCCAACTGTACCAAAATGCGCTGCAACGCCATTCAGCCAGGGACCTAAAAGCCTAGCCCAAACGGGCTAACAAGCACCCGGCCAGGCCAGGCCACCTCTTTTGTGGCAGCTCCGATGCTGAGTTTATGTGTATCTAAGTTAAAATGTGCAGAAATCTAAGCTCAGTGCAAAAACAACAATAAACAACATACATATGTACATTCATTCACACATATAAATTATGTATACCTTGCGCTTGGACGGGGCGAACGAAAATTTCATTGCATCAGCAAATTATAGCAAGGTTCTAGAGATTAGAAAAAATGCACGCAGAGTACATTAACATTAATATTGAATAAAGGGTTTGCTTTCTAGGTATATAATAAGTACGAAGGAGTTAATGTCATACGAAAAATACAATAAACAAGAAAAAAAGTTAGCTTCGGCTGACACGACACTAAACACCCTTCACAGGTGCATTTCTTTTATCGCAAAGGGCATACAAAGACCTTTATCTTCATATTGATCGTTTAGTTTGTATGGCAGCTATATGCTCTAGTGGTGGGATCTGTACAATAGGTTCGAATATTGCACTCTTGCTTTGGATAATAATTCATGAAGATATTTTACAAATAAAAGAGTTTTCTACACAGGGGATTGATTGTGATCGTTCAGTTTGTATGACAACTACAGGGTATAGTTGTCCGATAAAAGCGGTTCCGACAAATGAGTGGGGAGAAAAGAACCTCTTCAAAATTTCAAACCGATATCTCAAAAACTGAGGGACTAGTTCACGTATATACAGACGGATAGACAGACGGAGATGGTTAAATCAACATGTTGTAACCGGCCCTTGACCTGACCTTTAAAACGTTCCAAAGGCGCATGTATAAATTTGACAGTTGGCGGATCATTAGTTTGTGAATTATATCATTTTGATTGCTTTTTGAACATGTACATCATATCATTCACCAATATTTGGGTATGGGAAAGCTCTGTGCACAGTGGGTACTTTGCGAACTCACTTTTGAGAATAAATAATTACGAGTTGATAATTCGAGTTTCTGCGTCGAATCCCCAGTCATCCGAGTGAACTGGACTTTATGATCCCGCTCCAAAGCGTGAAAAAATACAACAGTCGGCTGGCAAGATTATGAGGTATTTATTTTAGGATGTGCACGGAATGACTTTTTATTGATTACCTTGAATAAAGAAGGACCTTCAACACAGCGACTATTGCAAAGCGTTGTTAGGCCATTTGAAGGGTCGGTATAACCGAGTTTTGTAATTGAGTCACTTAGTTAATCTTATTGACATCATAAAGAAAAGCTAAGGTCTCAAACTTTCACAAGTGATACATTTTTGTCTGGCAGGGTTCCGCGTTGCTCTTTCTTCAAGGTTGGTAGTACTGTCAGTCACATTTATGTCAAATTTCATGTCAAAATATTCATTAGTGTTTGAGATACGTGTCGTTTTGTGAGCTGACAAAAGTGAGTTTTTCGTTTCTTGCGATGTCGAAATTTTTTCAGCAAAGAATTTGCATTAAATTTTGTTTACGGAATCAATTTTTTGCTACGGATACGTTGAAGATGGTGCAGAAAGCCTTTGGTAATGAGGCTATGTCTAAAAAAAATGTTTACAAGTGGTATAGTGAGTTCCAAGCCAGCCGTGAACGTGTCGAAGACGAAGAGCGCCCAGCGCGACCATCAACCTCAACCGCCGAAGCTCACGTTCAACAAATCAAAGATTTGGTGTTGAAAACCCGTCGATTAACAATTAGAGACCTTGCTGATGAAGTTGGCATATCGAAAGGCTCAGCCAATACCATTTTGAAGGATGTTTTGGGCCTCAAGCGCGTCAAATCGCGACTGGTACCGAAAACATTGAATTTTTTGGAAAAAAGGCGGCGCGTTGAAGTGTGTGAAACGATGCTTTCCGACTACCAGGGTGTCATGAAACGCATTATAACTGGCGATGAGACCTGGATCTATGCTTACGACCCCGAAACAACCGATCAATCGAGCGAATATCGTGCCAAAAGAGAGCCGAGACCAAAAAATCTCGCCAAAGTCGCTCAAAAATCAAGGTCATGTTGACTGTTTTCTTCGATTATCGTGGTGTTGTGCATTATGAATTCCTTCCAACCGGTCAAACAGTCAACAACGAATATTATTTGAATGTTATGCGTCGTTTGCGTAACGCTATCCGACTAAAAAGGCCGGAATTGTGGAAAGACAATTCTTGGTTTTCACACCACGATAATGCACCATCCCATACTGCCCTCGTAATTCGTGATCATTTCGCCAAAACCTCAACCCATATCGTTCCGCAACCACCGTATTCACCTGATCTGGCGCGACTTCTGGCTGTTCACCAAGCTGAAAAGACCGCTCCGTGGACACCGTTTTTATACGATAGAGGAGATTCAAGCCGCAGCGAAGACGGAACTGAAGGCCATCCCGGAAAGTTACTACAACCAGTGTTTCGAAGATTGGAAAATCCGTTGGCATAAGTACATTGCATCGGGAGGGGATTACTTTGAAGGGGATGAAATTGATTTGGAAGAATAAACAAAGAATTTTTAAAATAAATACAATGTCACCTTATTTTTTGGGCACAGTATTTCGAAGATTTAGCTCACGACGAATAGTTTCTCTTGGCTTTACTGCAAAAGTGACTCGATGGAAAAAGTTTTCATTCAAATGAAAAGGTGTTGCTAAAATATTAATTTTGAAAGCATCGAAGCTTCACTCTATTGAATTGATATAAATTTACATTTATTCTTTGCATATATTACGATAAAGTTGTCCATTTAATCACTGCAAACTGCCGTAATGACTAAAGAATACAAGGTAAGATAGCGAATACTAAATATAGCTATCACGAATTTAAAATTTAAATCCAATTCGGCATCTATTAGCAGTTTTGAGTCGGCTTGAAACTTCTAGGGCCCTTCAGTTCGATATCACAATGGACACATCACAGATGAAAGACGAAGTTCAGCTAAGCGTCATTTTGTCAGATTCGACTAGTTCAAACGATTGTACGGTAAATTTAGCTATAGCTTTTAGGAACAAAAACGATAAGGTCTCAAACCTTAACATATCTAATGACTGTTTCGGTCGATTATACGGTTCAAAGAGACAGAGCGTATGATAAAGCCAATACAATGCTGATATATACTCGTCCGACAGTCTTAGTTCTTTTTTCATCAACATGAACTGAGAACTATCGACACAAGATAAACGAGTTTAGATTCTATTCCGTCATAGTTATTAACTTACTCTTTTTTGACAGGTGTGTCAGCTGTCCAGTTATTTTTGTTCAGCATTGTTTGGCATTTCATCATGGAAAGTCTTACGACTGAACAACGTTTACATATCGTTCAATTTTATTGCGAAAATTCAACTTGTGTAAATAATGTTTCGCGCGCTTCGCTCAACTTATGGTCAACATAATCGGCCTACTGCACGTACTATTCGCAAAACCATGGTGAGGCCCAACATTCATTATTGGATAATATCCGACCGAATTGACCACGTCCAACACCCAGTGAGGAAAATAAAGCTGAAAGTATCCTGTATAGTCGATTCGGCGCCGTTCGCAGCAACTCGGACTGACGTATTGAATGACTTGCCGCATTTTACATCGAGATTTTAAATTGAAAGCGTTCAAAATATAGATTGTGCAAGAACTAAAACCGCTTGACCTTCCCAAGCGACATTGATTCGCTCTATAGGGTCTTCAAAAGTTCCAAGAAGATCCGACGTTTTAGGCCCAAATTTTGTTCTTAATATATATTTATATGTATATATGCAAATATGAGTATACACACACAAAATTTCAAGTCGATCCGACGAATATTTTCGAAGTTATGGACACATTAGTGAAGGCGCGCCGACTAACGGTGTTTTCAAAGTGGGTGAGCAAGATTTTTCAGAAACGGTTGAACCGATCGGTCTGAAATTTTTACACAAGCTTCTTAACTATATTTTTTATTAATTAATCGAAGGATTTCCCCATCTGATGAAAATTTCTTATTTTTATAAACAATTAAAGACCCGAAAATCGAACCTTTTGCTTTGAGTAGCCGCCATTTTGTCAAAAATTTTTTGTTTGCTAATTCCTTCGATCAATCACTAGATTATTTATTATATTAATGAAATTTATTTGGTTTTTGCATTTTAGATGATCCAATCCAGAGATATCGTGCTCACTGCAAGAGGCCTTTTTTTTTTGCGGACCTCTGCAAAATTGGCAATATCAACGTTCCCGATAATTATTTTTGGCAATAAAAAATATGTGAATATAGTTTAAGGTTGTCATAATATACCTGCCAAGTTTCAAATCAATAAGCCAAATAGTTTGCTTAGAAAAAATTATTGAAAAATGCCTTTTTTCGACCTCCTAACTGTATATAACCCCTTAAATACGGTATAATAAGGTCGTTCAAAATCACGTGTTACGGAACTTGTTTCTCAAAAAACGACTATTATGTCAAAAATCAAAATTTTGTCAAAAATCAACTGTTCTTTGACCATTTTCAAATACAATTTTTTGGGGGGTTTTTTGATTTAACAGAAATTTAAGCATAAAAGCACACCGCCAAACACAATTTTTCGGAGATCCTCCTGGAGATTTGCCATGGCATCAATGGAATCCAATATTTTTCAAATGAATCGCAGATTATTAAAGTACACTAAATTCTGTAAATGTTCATTATTTTTAGTTATCTATCAATGAAATAAATAAAACAACAAAAAACACGTTTTTTTTACTTGCAAGTGGATGCAACCTCTTAAATTACAAAAAAATATGAATGAAAGTAATCTGAGCGCTGCTTTCCTAAATATACCAAAGCTTGATTTATAAAGAAAATGGTGATAATGGTGCTGAAACAAATGATGTACAATTGAAAATCTCACAAAATATCTGGTTTCAAAACTGAAACAACAATCAAGAGCGAACATCAACTCGAAGTAATATTTTTCACGCCGAGTTGCCACGAAATGCAAAATTTATTATTTTACATGAGAAAAAGTATAATAAAACATTTCATATAATTGTTTGTACTTATATGCATATAGAGTAACAGTATGTACATAAATCCATACAAGAACGTTATATGTATAAGCGGAAGTAAGCATTTTATTAAACCCTATCATCTTCCACGAAGGCTGTAGGTATGACAAAACAACAGGGTAACACGATGGCGTATACGCAACCACAAATAAATGGAACGTTGCAAACGGGGGACGGTCACGAACATATACAATATGGCTGCCAACCCCAATAAGAAACAGGAGTCAGTACCCAATCGTAGCGCTAATATAGGATCCATTAATGGGCCGTTTGTTTGCAAGTCGGCATATTTGTTTACTCGTATGTAAGTATGTATGTATACATGCGTGTATGTATGCAAGCTTCTAGGCATAAATTTGCGTGTTTTTCGTGGCACTTATACGGGTGTATGCGTATAGCCGAACACAGTATGTTGTCATGCTCTGGACGACTACTTTCTACCAAGACCCATCATCTCTGTTTTTATATGCAAAAGTGCATAAGCGTTAGAAAATTATAAAAAAAAAAAGAAAAATTCATAGCAGTTTGAAACCCATCGAAAACGAAAGTTAAAGTAATTAAAATTAAGGAAAAAATAATTTACGGCCGATCTGAGATCGGGAAGAGGAAGGAGAGTTTAGTGGTTGAATTTTTAAGGGCCAAAAACTGTTTATCTAGGTTTTCTCCAAAACTACGAGTCCTATTGAAAAAATGTATAAGGAAATGTTGTAGGTAGTGAAAAGATCTATATCTATCCCAGACTTTTTTACACAAAACTTTAACATCAATTCCATAACTGCACCTTATTTTGGAATGATTGTTTCGCAATCCACTGTTTCAGTTCCCACCAAAGGTTTTTAATTGGATTCAAGTGGGGGGACTGACTTAGCTTATTAAGAGAAAACGCGCCGTTGTACTGGAACCAAACTGCTATCAACTTCGAAGTATGTTTAGGACATTCATCGTGTTCTCCAATATATCTTTATATTGGAATTTATTCATGGTGTCCGTAAGATGATGTATTGGTCATATGCCATATCATGAAAAACAGTTCTCGACCATTATGTCTACCATGTTTAACAGTTCCATTTGTAAACCGTGTATGCAACTCTTTGACCTTCGGACGGCGAACATTGCGTCTGGCAATATTCCTGAACAAATGAATTTTTGTTTCTTTGCACTACAAGATGTTGCGACATTTTTTTCCGTTACCTAGACTGGACCAATTTCCATGATTTTACACGATTTTATAATCTTATTCTAAAATTGTTTGTTGCAATAAAGATATTTTTCTCGCTAACCTGGCAGGTAAATTAGCTCGTTGTAGCATTCATCGGACCGTTCGGGAAGATATTATCTTACCATTGTGGCCATAAATGATTCTTGAAGGTATGAATGGGTCCTTTTTAGCGATACATGACGATACGGCTGCCTGTTGCTGTAGGTGTATTTTTAGTCGACTGAGAATTTCGACATTCTTTTTAATTTTTAGGGTATTCAGCACAAAATACAATGGACGCCTTAAGTTTTTAGCGATATTTCAAGGGCTTCAGCCCTATTTTTTGACATTTGAGTCGATTTTCTCCTCATCCGCAATGCAAACTTTATTTTTACCCGTCTATAAAATGTTTAAGGTATAATTGGACTTAAACAAGGAGCTATACAACCGAACGAACGAAGCATAAAAAGAATTCGTCCAATTTGCTGAAAATCTTAGAAAAATAAGTATGTACATATGTACTTATTATTTTGACCACTTAAAAATCGAACGTCAACAATAGACCGCCACGCTTACTTCAATTAGGGGATTCACCATTTTCGTTTCACTCAAAAACTAGGTTATTTGAAATTTTCACATAAATTTAGAGAAATTTATAGGTTATGTGAAAAAAGTCTGTGTGTAAGAAATTATAAATCTCTTCATTGCCTACAACATTGCCAAATAACTTTTTCTATAGGACTCGTAGTTTTGCCGGAAATCAGGGTAAATCCTAAATTAAACCACGCTTTCCTTTTCCGGATGAGTTTTCCATATCTCGGCTGGGATGACCTTCACTGCCTCCAGTGTATTCTGTTTTCTTCGCATCTTTATGCGACCTCTACTCAAAGTCGTTTATGCAATGGATTTAAAGTTTTTCTTCGAATATTGCATTGACACGCTTCATCACTAAAATGTGTTGAGTCGATCCATGAGATATGTTTGTTGAGGGTCTCTGCTCTCTCTTTAATATTTTTATGTTATCCACATTAATCAAGGCAAGATTTGGATGACTTCCCGACCACCATTTAATGCTTTGTGCCACTCAAATACTTCGTCATAAAGGGGACTTTTGCAATATTTTCAACGATTGAGATCAAACTGCACATGAACATAAAAAAGGTTGTTCCAAAAAAATACCGATGTAACGTCAAATAAAAATATACAATATTACCGCTACCAAACAAACTCGAAAAATGTTCAACAGAAAATTAAGGAAATGTCAAAAAAAAAAATTAAAAATATAAACAAAGAAATTTCAGCCCAAAAATTCTATAATAACAATAAATATAAATGAGCTCAGGACAATGATTTTCGGCTACAGTTGAAAATAGAAAGTTTTTACATATGCTCGATTTATACATACATATATGAAATAAGAGAGAAACCATACAGCAAACTGTTTAAAATATCTGCTTGTTATTTTTCGCACTTTGTTTTAAGGAAAAGGGCAAATAGCTGAGCATTTTATAATCGATAGAAGTGCTACACTGTTCCAACGACAGTCAGGTCAATGTTACAGGAAGAGTCTTGGATTTTTATCCTACCAAGGACTATCAACTTGGCAACATTCTTCAAATTTATTTCAGAAATGTTTTCCGCCGCAACAACAACAATCATCAGTCACATACCAATTTGTTGAACGCAGCTCGAACATTTTTCGACAGATTTCACTACATTGAGGCTAGCACATACTATTATTAATATATATTATACAATGTGGGTTTAACATTAAAAGCATTTGTGCACTAACGGTAGTTACATGTCTCAATGTATGAAAATACATCAACACTAATCTATTTAATTGCCTATTATATATTTAATTTGTAGCTCAAAATAAAAGTTGCGGTTAGGTAAACATATTTAACACAATTTACACTATTTAAAAAGTTAAGAAATTCAAGCATAATACATATTATTTAGAGAGCAACATAAATGAATATAGACATTCGGCCACACTTTTTGATTGCAGTTAGGTGTCCTGATTAATACCCCTCCAAACCATTCAACTTTTACTGTCATCGTCAGAGTGAGTAATAAATCAAAGCTTTTTCGCATTTTTATTTAAATATATTTCACATAGTATATACATATTTACATATGTACATATGTATATATGGCATATTAATTTATGTGCATAAATATATGCTTTTTCTTAGCACTAACCTTAAAACGACTCATTTTTCGTTGCTTAATTAGTGGCATATTTTTTGTTGTCCTCCACACTCGGACTTACTACTGGATATGTCACCTGATCTAATTATGTATGTATGTATGGAATAAAGTATAAGTAAATACTCTCACAACGTCTTCGTTCAATGACACGGTGAGCAACACTGTTACACTTATGTTGAATTATTTTAGTATTTCTTTGTAGTTACGTTTTCCACAAACCAAATGCAAAACATACACTAACATGTGCACATTTTAACATTGTTTACTTTATTTTTATATTTTATTTTTGCACAAATTTCTATAAATTTACTATCCCATCATAAGAAATAAGTACAGTAACAAAAATACATCACAAACGCAAAATTCAGTCAGCCAAAGGCAATGTGTCGGCCAAGTCACAGTACGAAATATCTCATATAACCGGCGAATGGCAAACAAACCGCACAGACAGCACGTTGCTGAAAGAGTTGCTGTTGCAACGAAACTGAAAATCTCAGCAACAAAACACTTCGGCTATCAGTTGGGAATGCCATCCACATCACTTGCCAATGCTAGAAATGACAGCATGCGGCGGTGGCAAAGGCAAAAATGAAGGTAGCGCCTATAAACAGACAAGACAGGGGAGAGGATAGGAATCAAAGTGTGCTTAACTATGGGAAAAGCACCTTGACAATATGGACAGCGGTATTAACAACAAAAGCGACCACTGGGGCCATAATACACACTAATAATTGTAAAGTTGATATTGGAGGAACCATTAAAATAACAGGAACTGAAGTTTAAGGAAAACTTTCATTTAGAAAAGATGGGCTTAAAAACAAATTTGCAAATGTAAAATAGATTCTTATATGGTATTCATTTTGCGTTCCATATACATATTTTGAAAAAAACCTACCTTTAGTAGTTATATGATAAAAAAAACTAATTATTTAATTAGGTACCTACTTACGGCGAAGTAGGGTTTTAAAATTTCTTTGACGATGTTTTAAAAACAAAAAAAGTGGATTTTCGGTGCAGACTGCAAAAAACTATTATTAAGCGATAAGAGTCTTGATATTTTGATATCGGATGTTTCAACACCACGTTGTCAGTTACCCGGCAAACCCACTTTTTTCCTAGGCACCTTTGAATACTTGGTGCTATTGCGATATTTTTTTTCTTTATTAATATGGACCCTGTAATATACAATTGGATTTAAAAAAATATATTTAACTGTGTTCTCAAAAAAATTACAAAAATGGGCCTTGTTTTACTCGAATTTAAATAACTACTATTGACAAAGAATTTGGGTTCTACTTTTGTTCCGGGTAATGTAACTCCTGCTTATAATGTATTTGCTATTATAGCTCACAGCATTTGTTAAAGCTATTATTTCTATTAATACTAAGTATCTTATTGGAGATGCTTAAATGTATCAAATTATGACAATTTGAAAATTTCCACACCGCGTTTAGCCAAATTGAACCCAACCACACAGACGCACATGACCGAGTCTACGCAAATATATAGTCTTGCGCATTCCTAATTTGTTTCCAATAAATAAATACTGTAAATAAATAATATTTGGCTATACATCTACAGATACGCATGAATATTTCACTTTTCCTAATTATTTATATATTTACCCTGACTCCAAGAAAACGCGCCTCGAGCAGCTCCTGCTTTCTCGGATCCAACGAAGCTTGAAATTGATCCATTGCCTTGCAAACTTGCAAATTCACACTTAATATCTATAAAATTATATTTTAGCACTAGTTATTTTTCACTAACAGCGTAATATATTGCGATTCAAAACAATTATTATTGCAAAAAATTACATTCACCAAAATTTGTCCGCGAAAACCGGCGTACACTGCTTTACCGACGTGCAATTAACGCGATCAAAACAAACAAAACAAACGCGAAACGTATGAAAAATGGCAACACTTATCCCAATTTTATTATTAGTACGGCAGTTCTCCGGCTTAAGAGCAATGAGATTAAACATACGTAATAAACACAAAAACAAACGTCTATTTACGTTGCGTCGCTTACAACGTTACGTTGGCACATTTTATTTTACTGATAGTAGCCGTGTCTCTCCCCCTTGCAACCGCACTAATACAAGCAAAACTGCAATTTTACGCGCTCCAACATGGTTCATTCACACTTTCTTATAGCAAAATATACAATTCTTTCAAAAGCAAGTATGTCGTATATTCACTGATTACCGATTTTCACTTATTTATTCTATATTTATGAGTTCAAATCCCGATTATTTGTGAAACACATACTAAAAATCAACGCGAAAAATTTAGCGGAAGAATAGTCAGTCAAAATGCACACAATTTTACTCACACACAAACTAAACATTTCATGTGAGCGCCGAAACAGCTGCGTTGGTATGAATGCTGCCATCTCACACAAATTTAGGTCGAATTAAAAAACTCATAGAAACTTTAACAGAAGTCGCTGGGAGCGCTGTTAGGTAATTAACCCGTGACTTAACCGATAGATGGCTTCCAGAGAAGGAATGGAATTACATTCTACAAATATGAGAGTATTATGTAATTACGTTAATAAGAAATATAGAAAAAAATATAATTATGAAGTTTTGGGTTGTTTTAAAAAGTAGCATAGGAGTATGTAGTAGCAAACTTTAGTACTTAATAGCATTTGTACTAAGTGCATTTTTAGACTTAATTTTTTTTTTGCTTTATACGTTGAAAATGATAAATTAAGTTTCCCACAAAGTGTAATATATATGTATAAATGATCAGAAATACAATCTGAGTCGATTTATCCATATTCGTCTGTCCATCGTCTGTCCATTCGTCTGTCTGTATATAAGCGAACTAGTCTCTCGGCTTTTGACATTTCGCTCCAAATGTCGTCGTCATCCTCCCTGACATACTCCTCAAACAGCGCCCGCTCCTCTGGAGAGAGAGCATCAAGGAAGCTAAACTTACGCTTAGCTTCTTGACCCCCCTTGCCTGCAGCTGCGCCGATTGCCTTGTCCGTGGCCGTTGTCCTGGGTTGTTGCCTTGGTGTTGTTGTTGTTGCTGATTTGAGTGTGTTCTGTAACTTATTGAAATATATTGATGAAAATTGGTATGCGCGTTACTCAGTAAAAAAAACGTAGAAGTTCTTAGATGCGCGAAATTAGAACACTGCCACGCCCACAAAACGCTATCGACCGAAAACATATAATGTGCTATAACCTAGCACTAAATTAAGATACAGAACTGTAATTCGGCACAGGGAATGACAGTAGCAAGGGGCAAAAACTTCTGAAAAAGTGGGCGTGACCATTCCCTCTAATAAAAGGTTTGTCCGGAAAGTAATAGGACTGAGTCGATTTAAAAAAAATTTATTGAACCAATCGTTACAAGAAAGATCGCCTCAAAGAGCCACGACTCGCACCTGTGATTACGTTATACATAAATTGGGGGTCACTTTCACACATGTTCAAATTTTCTTGGCACATTTCCACCCGCCGTTATTTCTAATCGTCAGTAAGCACTTTTGTGACCATTTTCTCCCATACCTTGCGCATGTTCAAGTGCTCCGTCACAATGTCACATGAACCACACAGGTTAGGTCGTAGGTCGCAGTCGTAGGTTTTCATCAACTTCCTCTTCCCGACCCTTCAAAAAGGCCTGATGCCACCGAAACACATCACTTCTAGCTAAAGCAACAGCTGGTCGCAAATTTACCTAGTTTCACACAGAATTTAATCGCGTACCTCTGCTCTAACGAATGCTGCACTTTCGGCTTGCACCATTCTCGGAAACACGTCGCGCGAAAATGCTTGTGCTGATTCTCCAGCTGCTCGGAAACAACTGACCAGCCGATCGTTCGTTAGCTAGGAACGCCCTCTACCGAATCCAGTTGGTACGCGCAAGTTCCGAAGTGCAATCGCGGCGGAAGAAAATCAATCCTATTACTTTCCGGACAAACCCTGTAAGTATGGGAGGACCTTAAACCACCCACTTTTTGATTAATTCACATATCTCGAGACCCGCTCGACTGATTTAAACCAAATTCAGTATTCGAAATTCGACAGCCACGAATCGAACCAAAACTATTCAAGCTCCTATGTACTGAGTATGTGGACCTAGTGCTTAAGTTGACACTATATCGAAAATATAGGTCAATGTGGGATATATAATTGAGGGAACCCTTTCCTGATAGTAGTATGTCTGTGTGCTACAAATGGGCTAGATCGGATCCCATATACCGAATATAAATACTTCCGAACCTCTGAGGGGCTTTATACTGCATATATTGGTCAATAATAAAATCGTACGAAAACTCGCCATAGACCCTCTATAACTAACAAGCCTTGTTTACCTGAAGGTACTTTCCTTGCTTTGACCTTTGGAAGTTGTAAAAATATGAAACGTTCGGTTATACCCGAACTTAGCTCTTCCTTACTTGTTTCTTATTAAATTTTGTTTTACTCTTTGCCTGTGCATACCAAACGTATTATGTTTGGAAGTAATAATTATACTTTATTTATTTCATTTCCGCTTCTATAAATTCTCACAAGTGTACATTTTTCGAACGTAAATTAAAATATTTCGCTATTTCCGGTGCTGATTTGTCACTGATGCCTTTAGCCACTTTAGTTATAGCCCTATTGACGAGTTCCTTTTGATGCAAGTCATCTGCAGCGCTAATTATTTGGAATAATGTTTCATTATCGACATCTAAGAATTGATCTTTCCATGCTTCCATGTTGTTATCGTCCAAATCATAGGATGCATCCTCACATTTTTCGGCCCATATGATAATGCGACGCAAAATGTTTGATGTGATTTTATTTAATGAGATGCAACCTTCTTGGTCCGACACCTTTTTCGCTTCTTGAACTACCTGCGATTTCTCAAATAATGAGTCACGGGTGCCGAGCACTTCCCCATCCTTGGTACGAATTCGCAAATCATTTAGTGCCATGAAATATGGTAGCGAATATACTATTTTATGTAGGTATATATGTATGTATGTATGTACTTAAATACGTTAATAAGTCGTTGTAAATGCTACGTTGCCATAGGTGAACTGAGCTCAAATAGTATTTTGTTGTTAACTATAAAGTGCCAGAGTGTTCAGTTTGTGGAAGCAAGTATAGAACATACATACATACGTTTTTATGTATGGGTGTACGTAAATATTAAATAACGTTTAATTGGCGCCTTAGCTTCTACAAATGTACTTACACTGTTTATATTAACTATAAGAATATTTACTATTCTATTGTATAAATTATTTATGTACGTTATGCCTTTGAAGCTTGCTATTAGACGAAGACAGCAACTGTCGTCATCTAATTGACTTCCTAGGAAATTAGAAAGGTAAATTTTTGTAAAAGTCCGTGATTTGGATTACATCAAAAACTGCTATTATATTATTACACCGCTTACGGTAACAACCTGTCCGATACTGGTTCGGGAAACATTAAGTCGATCTCGCTTTATTCAACACGCTCACCTGCATTAAAACGTTGTCAACTCTGCATTCCTGACTCCTCTTCTGACACATAAAAACTCTTTTCTCATAAAACTTAGTTTAATTTAACTGTTGCAATAACAACAACCGTTAATTTTCTATGTAATTGTCAGTTATGCGCTTCACACACCTTTCATTAAGAGAATTTGTAATACAACTAGCAAAATCAAATTTACAGGTCTCAATTTACTGAAACCGTTCGCACGAATCCAATCAAGATACGAAGTCACATCGGTGTAATAACCGGCATGTTCGGGTATACCACATTTAACGCCAAATGATACAATGCCCGTTACACTGCCATTACATATCAGCGGACCACCCGAATCACCACTGCACGAATCTTTCTCAGGATCATCCAAATCGCCAGCACACATCATGCCAAAAGCATATTTGTCAGTTCTAGCGTCACAGTAATTGTCTGGCAATATATAGACATCCACATGTAATATTACATCTGGCATCGGGCCCCTCTAGAATAACTAATAATTGCAATTCCTACATATTTTTTTATAAAAGCTTTTACTCACGAAAAAAATTCGACCCCAGCCAAGCACGGTGCATTTAGTATAAGGCGGTAATGGGTGGGTTTGCAGACTAATCCTCTGCACGGCAACACCGTCTTCATATATATTTTTTACCAACAACAATATACCAATATCATTTCGAAAAGTTAAAGGCTTGTAGTAGACGTGTCGTATAATTTTATCAACTTTTAAGACTTGTGTTGTTTCAGTTGGTACCAAACGCCTCGGGGTCCCCGCCACGACCGTTAAATCTGACGGTTTCAGCCGTATTCGGCTGTGGCTGAATTTATAGAAACGCTTATGTACTCATTAATACATTTTTAAACATCAAATAATTATATTACCGCCTACAGACACAATGTGCTGCGGTCAGAATAACTTTGGGTGAGATTATGGAGCCGCCACATTTGTGATCATCTCCAAAAAACCATTTGTGTTTGCTTCCTCGAATGGAGACAACATATTTTGCCAAATTATCTATCTTAGGACGATAACCGCCGGTTATCAAGAATTTATAATTTTCCTTAGCATCCGCCATTATGATTTTGCTATTGTTTTTTGCACAAAGATATGTTTCCAATCGTAAAATGGTGAACAAAACTATTGACACTAAAATTTTTTCAATTGAACACATTTCTAACTTCTGATGA
Organism: Bactrocera neohumeralis; assembly: GCF_024586455.1. Classification (NCBI taxonomy): domain Eukaryota; kingdom Metazoa; phylum Arthropoda; class Insecta; order Diptera; family Tephritidae; genus Bactrocera; species Bactrocera neohumeralis. The sequence goes on along the minus strand of NC_065922.1, from coordinate 33,762,270 downwards.
ATATGATTCAATAATAATAATAAAAATAATTGAATCATGCTTGATGTAAGACTCAACATCTCAAACTGTTATGTTATCGAAAGAGAAGTTTTGTTTTTTGTTTTAACTTTTTGTAACCAATATTTTGTTTTATTTGGAATCTTTATTATTATTAAAATGACAGTAACTAAATTTTCTCACAAAAACAATGATGTTAAAGTACAATGAAAAATATTATACCTAATTGATCCCACCTTCATAATCAATTTAAGCGAAAGGGGTGATCTAATGGAAGATATATGTATTCTTAGTCTCCTACATTGTTTCCTAAGAAAAACCAATGCAGTGTGAGATGGTGCATTATCGCACTTCTTTATTCAATAAATTCATAGGAAAAATCGAAGAATTCACTTTTAGAGCCTCACAAAACGACGTGAAATTTAGCATAGATGTCACTAACAGTACTACCAACTTACGGAAAAAAAATTACCAATTCAAAAACAACGCGACGTATAAATTAAAAATTCACCTTTCAATTTGATCACAGTATTATTTCATGCCTAAGGGTAAACACAACTTGTATGGACTTTCCAATATTAACGCCAATGTTCCAATCCACATCTTGTTATCCTTAATGGTTGTCGATAATCGTCTCCATGACGTTTAGGTGGCAGAAGGTTAAACTTATTGGCCTGAAGAACTTGGCTGTAGTGTAATTCTTTTTGTCTGGTATGGGAATAAACTTGAATAGGGATCTTCTTTTATGCTATGCACCACCACCAATATCAGTTTTTGTTCCCCATTTTAGAGGAGTCTTGGTCATATACTATATATTTTTGGCGATTTTTTTTCAAAAGAGTTTATTGCCCACAGTTTGCTGGCTTTAGGCCTTCCTTATGAATGCTTAAGTGCATAATTATTAATTATTCTTTTACAATCCTTAAGTATTCGTTGTGTCCTCGCTGTAAAGTCATCTAGTGCCTTGTGCTTATTCTGGTATTCTGGTACTGCTTCTGGTATTGACGCTATGCTTCCTAAAGTTTGATCATTTCTCTTCGCTCTATTAAACCATTTCCCTACTATTTTCTATTATTGCTGATAGTTGTGAATTGCGCCATGGACCACATGTTCTTTTCTCTGGCATTGAAAACTTGCAATCGGGCTGCAAATGCTTCGATTTTGCTATTCTTTATGTTGTCTATTTTCTGTTGCAGTTCTTGGAAGTTTATTGCTTTATTCATTAACAACAAAGATTTTCCTAGGATATCAATTAATAACCCTGAGGAGTATTCTACAATTCTGACATTGTTGGTACAGAAGACACCATCCATTTAGAGATCATGCTCTTAGACCAGGTGGTTCCAGGTTGTTATGTCTAATACACATTTGCTATTCCTACCATAGTTACGTACATATGTACTTGCCCCAATGAAGATGTAATGCTTTGATCTCCTCCTCTACTTTCACAGCATCTGTTTTAGCGACTGGGGGGTCCATCTGACAAGCAAAGTCTGAAAATTTGCTGACTTCTTCAATGCTATAACCATCACTAATCTCGCTAGCACCAAAGGTGTTTTGAAGATGTGTGGCAAACTTAACGTTTTCTTGTTTTTTTCATTTCACTACATAAAATGCGATGAGTGATTTTAACAGTTTTTTCTTTGTACTTAGAATTCGACCCAATTTTTTTATTATTAGATAGAAACTAAATAAGATATTTTCAAAATATAAAGCTTACACAGAAATATTTTCAATTAATATGCGTGTTATTTACATCACTTCTTTCGTTATAAAAATTCTTACGGTCTTAATTTATCTAGCCAATCACGATATGAAGACACATTAGTATAATAACTTGCCTCGTCGTGTAAAGCACAGCCATAACCATATGATACAATACCCGTTACACTGCCATTACATATCAGCGGGCCACCCGAATCACCAGCGCACGAATCTTTCTCAAAATCATCCTCATCGGTAGCACATATCATGCCAAAAAAAAAATCATCGTCTCTCTCTTCACAGAATTCAGTTGGCATTATATAGATATCGGCGTGTAATATTAAATCTGGCATCGGACCCAGCTAGAATAATTAACAGTTGAAGTACCCATTTATTGTATTATAATAGCTTTTACTCACGCTAAAAATTCGACCCCATCCAAGCACGGTGCATTTTGTATGAGGAGGTAATGAGCTGGTTTGCAGACTAATCCTCTGTGCTGAAACACCGTCTTCATATATATTTTTTAGCAGCAATAACAAAGCAATATCATTGTGCATAGTCTCAGGGTCCGTAGTAGGCGTGGCTAATAACTCTATCAACTTTTAAGGCTTGTGTTTTTTCAGTAACAACCAAGCGCCTCGGAGTTCCAGCTATGACCAATAAATCAGACGGTCTCAATTCTATTCGGGTACCGCTGAATTTAGAGAAGTATTTATCTATATACCCATTCAGATTTTTTTACACGAACCTCAAATTATTACATCATACAAACGCAATGTGCTGCGGTCAGAATAACTCTGGGTGAGATTATGGAGCCACCACAATTGTGATCATCTCCAAAAAACCTTTCATATTTTTTTCCTCGTATGGAGACAACATATTTTGCCAAATTATCTATCTTAGGACGATAACCGCCGGTTATCAAAAATCTATATTTTTCTTTAGTATTCTCCATTATGATCTTTCTATTGTTTTTTGCACAAAGATATGTTTCCAAACGCAAAATGTTGAACAAAATTATTGACACTAAAAGCTTTTTCATAGAACACATTTCTAATTTCTTATAACCAGGATTCAATACTATTTAAAATTGTATTATGCTTGATGTGTAAACAAATCAAATTGATATTATGTGTTAAAATAGAAAAGATGAAAAAGTTCTAAGTTCGGTAGAAGTCCGGCTATAATGTCCTAAGTGGTGTTTGTCTCTGAAAGAACTGGCCATAGTGAATGAGTCGCATAAGGGGTCGGATGATGTGGTCATCGCTCGAGGGCAGAAGTCATGATCCTCCAAATGTCAGGTAAGAGGAAAAAAAGATAAATCCGCAGAATCCGAATTTTAGACATACAGGTAGTGCAGGAAACGAAATTGCAAACAAACTTGCGAAAGAAGCGATCCCCCGACGTTCCCTGTGCCCTTGTGTTCAATAAGCAGGCACACGATATAGGAGAAACTGAGACATGAAAAAAACAGAAAATAAAGAAAGGTACTGATTAGTAGTGGCGGAATAAGACAAACGGCTACAACACCAGAAGATATAAAAATGTTTTTTATTTATTAAAAATAACTTAAGTATAATAACAAGATTTATTACAGGACACTGCCGACTGAACGAACATATGCACAGAAATGTACTCTGACCAGACTTGTCGGTGCTGTGAGCTAAAATCGGAGACACCAGTGCACATGCGATGCTGTAGCTAGAAGAAGGCTAACGCTTCCAGGAGTCATTCCGAGGCAAAACTACATTAAATCCATCAATCTCTCAAGCATCTGAGGTCTTTTAAGAGCAACGCCGTCGATAAACTTGGTTTCCTGGGTTAGACTACTTTCTCCTGTTAGATGACTACGATGACCATTAAATATTATCCCCTTGTACACTCCGACATACCCAACTTATGTCCTGCATACAACGATTCACCGTACGATACTAATCACCTTTTTGCATGCCACATGAAGCCATCTCACTTAATTTCTTTTTACCTGTTGTCCTAACCCGTCGAAACAGCTCATATTTTGGGCCTCCCGCTAAGTGACCTCGATGAAGTTCCTGTATAGAAAACTTTCACATTTGTCAATGTATCTTCACAAAAGTTGACACAGATAATTTTCTAAGGCAACAATGTAATCTCCGAAGAAATTGTTCAGTTCGGCTTACTATAGCATATAGCTGCCATACAATCTGAACGATCGGAATCAAGTTCTTGTATGGAAAACTTTTGCATTTGACAAGATATACTCACGAAATTTGGTATAGATAATTTTCTAAGGCAACAATCTCCGATAAAATTGTTCAGATCGGATTACTATAGCATATAGCTGTCATACAAACTGAACACATAGTTTCTAAAAGAAAACCTGTGAAGGGTATATTAGCTTCAGTGCTGTCGAAGTTAACGTTTTTTCTTGTTTTCTCTTAAATACCTTCATCAATAATCGCCACCATATCAACATCTATGTATGTACATATGCATATCACAGTAATTTATGGTAAAAAATTAGGTCAAAATTTACAAGAGCGACTTTTCCCAAAACTTTACCGAATATTTTTCGCACTATTCGACTGTCAGTTAATTGAAGACCCATACGACCTTATTTTTTCGCTACTCATTAAATCAACCGCAGCAAGTCTTTATATTTGACGTTTGCAACGCAAATCAATTTTGCTTTTCCGCCCACTTCGTCGAATTCCCCAGTTCCGGTGCCGGTTTACTTTTCTTTGATGCGAGAGAGAGCTGTCAAAACTCACATTTTTTATAACATTTGCCAATGATGCCACTGCTGAAGAGTATTAGATTGGCTATTTTATGAATAATTGTTGGGTATTATATATAAACAAAGATGAGAAAGCAAAGCAATTCACAAAAAATATCAAAATTTGTATGCTAGTACTAATAAGTACATATGTAGATAAGTAATCATATCATAAAACAACGTCACATATTCAAGAGAAATGTCTTCAATACATGTACATATATACTTATATACTTCACCACACATTTCTTTATTTTAGGCATTTTCGATAAACTATACAAAACAATAAATTAAACACTTTGAAAAGGCATATATAACTGCTAAAATGCAAAATCAATAATTAATTTACATAAACATTTATTTTGCCAAAATATGTTGGCACAGTTCAATAAAATTTCGTTTCACACTGATTTTGTCAGGTAATTATAGCGGTTTACTTCTGGCATCTCGCATTTTCTGAAATCAGCTGATAGAAATTCCCTGATCTCCATCGATGTCAAATAATCAGAGAACTCGTTTGAGAGAAAAATGAGAGCCAATGCGAGAGATTCGTATCATATTATCCATGACGCTATTATCAGCAGTTGCGATCATTTCCATTGTATAAAATGTTTGTATAAATGATTCTACACTGGGTGAAACACTAAGTCGATCTCATATTATTCAACCGCTCTCTAACACGCTCACCTACATTAAAACATTGTCAACTCCTCACTCCTGCCCCTAACACATAAAACACTTTTCTCATTAAACTTAGTTTAATTTAACTGTTGTAATAACAACAACCGTTAATTTTCTATATAATTGTCTGTTATGCGCTTCACATACCTTTCATTAAGAAAATTTGCAAAACCATTAGCAAAATCAAATTTACAGGTCTCAATTTACCGAAACCGTTCTCACGAATCCAATCAAGATACGAAGTCACATTGGTATAAAAAGCGGCATATCGGGTACCACAATTATGGCCAAATGATACAATACCCGTTACACTGCCATTGCATATCAACGGACCACCCGAATCACCATGGCATGAATTTTGTTCAAAATCATCCTCATCGGCAGCACACATCATGCCAAACAAAAACGGATAGACTCTCTCTTCACAGGATTCAGTTGGCATTATATAGACATCGGCGTGTAATATTAAATCAGGAATCGGACCCAGCTAGAATAATTAACAGTTGAAGTACCCTTTTATTGTATTATAATAGCTTTTACTCACGAAAAAAATGCGACCCCACCCAAGCACGGTGCATTTAGTATACGGAGGCAATATGTTGGTTTGCAGACTAATCCTCTGTGCTGAAACACCGTCTTCATATATATTTTTTAGCAACAATAACAAAGCAATATCATTATGCAAAGTCTGAGGGTCGAAGTAGGCGTGTCTAATAACTCTATCAACTTTTAAGGCTTGTGTTTTTTCAGTAACAACCAAGCGCCTCGGAGTTCCAGCTACGACCAATATATCGGACGGTCTCAATTCTATTCGGGTACCGCTGAATTTAGAGAAGTATTTATATACTTATTATGATTTTTTACACGAACCTCAAATTATTACATCACACAAACGCAATGTGCTGCGGTCAGAATAACTCTGGGTGAGATTATAGAGCCACCACAATAGTGATCATCTCCAAAAAACCTTTCATATTTTTTTCCTCGTATGGAGACAACATATTTTGCCAAATTATCTATCTTAGGACGATAACCGCCGGTTATCAAAAATCTATATTTTTCTTTAGTATTCTCCATTATGATCTTTCTATTGTTTTTTGCACAAAGATATGTTTCCAAACGCAAAATGTTGAACAAAATTATTGACACTAAAAGCTTTTTCATAGAACACATTTCTAATTTCTAATAAACAGGATTCAATACTATTTAAAATTGTATTATGCTTGATGTGGAAACAAATCAAATTGATATTACGAGTATGTGTTCGAAATAGAAAAGATGAAAAAGTTCTAATTTCGGCTGAAGATGAGTTTCCGGAACGTTTGTCAGCATAAACGAGAGTTTATATCTAATATTGATTGAATTCCGAAGGCAGCCGATTCTACATTGCCAAAATTGGCCTAAGAACTGTTATTCCGGCGAAATTACTCTGTTTGGATTAGTATGCTTTAGGTTAAGTTTGTCATAATTGGAGCACTACCTAGCAGCAGAGCTGTTGCGCATCCTCTTGATATCATTTAAACTCCACCTGGTTAGGTGATACATTGCAATGGAAGGAGCCATCTTAAGACCTTCTCATGAATGACTGCCAGTTTAATCATCCATCTTCTTTGCGTTCCATATCCAATTTAGACCCAGGTTCCATAAAAGGTTTCTTTCAAAATTGTTTGCCCAGAGGTGCCTCTTACTACTGCGATCCCCTGTGCTAAATTATAATTTTCTTAATTTAGTGCTAATTTATGGCACGTTATAGGTTTTCGATTAATAACGTTTTGTGGGAGTGGCAGTGGTCCGTTTATTTTTCTGCCACGGAACACGCATGCCAACTGTCATCAAGATATCTGGATTTTTACTCAAGTTACTGCTTGCACGGTCGGACGGATAGACAGACAGTCACCCGGATTTCAACTCGTCTCGACATCCCGATCATTTATATACATATATGTATAAAACCCTATATCTGTCTCAATTAGTTTTAAGTGATACATACAAGCTTTAGGTGAACTAAACTTTGTAGTAACATGCTGCAAGAGTATAAAAATATAACTGGTTCGGCTTTTCAGAACTCACCGAAGGTGATCGGAGCTGCTACCGCTCGCTTCATCCCTATGGTAGATTAGCATAAGTGTATAAAATGGGTAAAACACTTGAAGTTCTGTTACCTCCATCGGAGTTTGAGCAAGCTAAGGACTATTGAAAAGAAGTACACCAGCTATTTTAGCCGACCGTTTACACTGCACCCTTCAAGCGTACAATATTTACACCGATGAGTAGGTTCAGAGTGTCAACAGCACGACAAAATCGTCGAAAACTTGTCGCTGACCACTCTTCATATACCGAATGTGTGGAAAGCTGGTATAGTGGTCGTCATACTGGCACCTGTCAAACTCACCAATCTAGGGAGACTTATCGTCCGATAACTCTCCTTACCAAAGTGATGAAGACACTTGAGACCTCTTTAGTCCCGACCTTCATTCACCGCCTGAGTCAAGCATACCCTTCAATATCGTTTCTTGAGAGTATACAGAACTTGGCGTTATAATCATCTGTACAGCGTTGAGCCTTTCAAAAGCTTTTGACACAGTGAAACACACAACGTTACTGAAAACATCGAACAATCTACGCTCCCTACAGGGCTGAATAGGTGGGCCATGAACTGTCCGAGAGGTCGGCAATCATCCGTACTAATTCGATATTGATGTCAGATGTCAATGGAATTGATGGCATGTGTGCAAAAGTAAACAGTTTTCTCACTCCTTTTCTGCAGAGAGCCTAACGCTTTCGCCCACCAAACACGCAATGACCGTATTCACGAACTATACGTTGAGGTATAGTGGATGTCATGAAAGGCGTTTTAGGCAATTTATTGCCAGAGTACAGTCAACAACCACAGCAAGTTTGTTGCTGCTGCTGCTGCTGCTGCCTCTGCTCCAGCTGCTGCCGAAAAGATGGAAGAAGTCAAAAGGAGGAGTCGGAGTAAAACAACTCAACACGAAAGCGTTTTAACATGGCATGTCACAGCATCGATACAGCCGTGATGAAAACAGCCTGTGTTCCTCCACTCTGTATAAGACACAATACGATTATTGCCGTAGACTTCCCAGACTGCCTTCCAGTGAATGGCGTATTTGGAATTGAACCACGACCAATAAAAACTAATATTCATATCATTTTTTACTTCACATTCCTTCTATTATGAAAATTTGTAACACAATTAGCGAGAGAAAGTTTACAGAGCTTAATTTACTGAATCCATTCTCACGAATCCAATCGAGATACGAAGTCACATTAGTATAATAACCAGCACGGTAGGGTACAGCACAGCCAAATCCAAATGATACAATACCCGTTACACTCCATTACATATCAGCGGACCACCTGAATCACCAGTGCACGAATCTTTCCCAGAATCAGTCACATCTCTAGCACACATCATGCCAAAACCAAAGTGTCTATAACTAACTTCACAGAGTTCGGTTGGCAAAATATAAATATCAGCGTGTAATATTAAATCTGGCATTGGACCCAACTAACATATTTATTTAATTAATAGTACAGATTGGTATTGATTTAAAATATGTTTTACTCACGTTAAAAATTCGACCCCAGCCAAGCACGGTGCATAATGTATACGGAGGCAATGAGTTGGTTTGCAGACTAATCCTCTGTGCTGAAACACCGTCTTCATATATATTTTTTAGCAACAATAACAAAGCAATATCATTTCGAATAGTTATAGGGCAATAGTAGGTATGTCTAATAACTTTATCAACTTTTAAGGCTTGTGTTTTTTCAGTAACAACCAAGCGCCTCGGAGTTCCAGCTATGACCAATAAATCAGACGGTCTCAATTCTATTCGGGTACCGCTGAATTTAGAGAAGTATTTATCTATATACCCATTCAGATTTTTTTACACGAACCTCAAATTATTACATCATACAAACGCAATGTGCTGCAGTCAGAATAAATTTGGGTGAGATTATGGAGCCACCACAATTGTGATCATCTCCAAAAAACCATTGATATTTTTTTCCTCGTATGGAGACAACATATTTTGCCAAATTATCTATCTTAGGACGATAACCGCCGGTTATCAAGAATTTATAATTTTCCTTAGCATCCTCCATTATGATTTTGCTATTGTTTTTTGCACAAAGATATGTTTCCAATCGTAAAATGGTGAACAAAACTATTGACACTAAAATTTTTTCAATTGAACACATTTCTAACTTCTTGTGAATTTGATTCAATAATAATAATTATAACTTGATGTAAGACTCAACATTTCAAACTGCTATGTAATCGAAAGAGTTTTGTTTTTTGTTTTAACTTTTTGTAACTAATATTTTGTTTTATTTGGAATCTTTATTATTATTAAAATGACAGTAACTAAATTTTCTCACAAAAACAATGATGTTAAAGTACAATGAAAAATATTATACCTAATTGATCCCACCTTCATAATCAATTGAAGCGAAAGGGGTGATCTAATGGAAGATATATTCTTAGTCTCCTACATTGTTTCCTAAGAAAAACCAATGCAGTGTGAGATGGTGCATTATCGCACTTCTTTATTCAATAAATTCATAGGAAAAATCGAAGAATTCACTTTTAGAGCCTCACAAAACGACGTGAAATTTAGCATAGATGTCATTAACAGTACTACCAACTTACGGAAAAAAATTACCAATTCGAAAAACACCCGACGTATAAATTAAAAATTCACCTTTCAATTTGATCACAGTATTATTTCATGCCTAAGGGTAAACACAACTTGTATGGACTTTCCAATATTAACGCCAATGTTCCAATCCACATCTTGTTATCCTTAATGGTTGTCGATAATCGTCTCCATGACCTTTAGGTGGCAGAAGGTTAAACTTATTGGCCTGAAGAACTTGGCTGTAGTGTAATTCTTTTTGTCTGGTATGGGAATAAACATGAATAGGGATCTTCTTTTATGCTATGCACCACCACCAATATCAGTTGTTATTCCCCATTTTAGAGGAGTCTTGGCCATATACTATATATTTTTGGCGATTTTTTTTCAAAAGAGTTTATTGCCCACAGTTTGCTAGCTTTAGGCCTTCCTTATGAATGCTTAAGTGCATAATTATTAATTATTCTTTTACAATCCTTAAGTATTCGTTGCCTCCTTGCTGTTAAGTCATTTTACTTTCTTTTGTATCTTTTGCTAGTGTCTTGTGCTTATTCTGGTATTCTGGTACTGCTTCTGGTATTGACGCTATGCTTCCTAAAGTTTGATCATTTCTCTTCGCTCTATTAAACCATTTCCTTACTATTTTCTATTATTGCTGATAGTTGTGAATTGCGCCATGGACCACATGTTCTTTTCTCTTTCATTGAAAACTTGCAATCGGGCTGCAAATGCTTCGATTTTGCTATTCTTTATGTTTTCTATTTTCTGTTGCAGTTCTTGGAAGTTTATTGCTTTATTCATTAACAACAAAGATTTTCCTAGGATATCAATTAATAACCCTGAGGAGTATTCTACAATTCTGACATTGTTGGTACAGAAGACACCATCCATTTAGAGATCATGCTCTTAGACCAGGTGGTTCCAGAACGTGTATGTACTTGCCCCAATGAAGATGTAATGCTTTGATCTCCTCCTCTACTTTCACAGCATCTGTTTTAGCGATTGGGGGGTCCATCTGACAAGCAAAGTCTGAAAATTTGCTGACTTCTTCAATGCTATAACCATCACTAATCTCGCTAGCACCAAAGGTGTTTTGAAGATGTGTGGCAAACTCAACGTTTTCTTCTTTTTTCATTTCACTACATAAAATGCGATGAGTGATTTTAACAGTTTTTTCTTTGTACTTAGAATTCGATCCAATTCTATTATTATTAGATAGAAACTAAATAAGATATTTTCAAAATATAAAGCTTACACAGAAATATTTTCAATTAATATGCGTGTTATTTACATCACTAGTCTTTCGTTATAAAAATCTGTAATACAATTACCAAAATAAAATTCACAGGTCTTAATTTATCTAGTCCATTCTTACGAATCCAATCACGATATGAAGACACATTAGTATAATAACTTGCCTCGTCGTGTAAAGCACAGCCATAACCATATGATACAATACCCGTTACACTGCCATTACATATCAGCGGGCCACCCGAATCACCAGCGCACGAATCTTTCTCAAAATCATCCTCATCGGTAGCACATATCATGCCAAAAAAAAAATCATCGTCTCTCTCTTCACAGAATTCAGTTGGCATTATATAGATATCGGCGTGTAATATTAAATCTGGCATCGGACCCAGCTAGAATAATTAACAGTTGAAGTACCCATTTATTGTATTATAATAGCTTTTACTCACGCTAAAAATTCGACCCCATCCAAGCACGGTCCATTTAGTATGAGGAGGTAATGAGTTGGTTTGCAGACTGATCCTCTGTGCTGAAACACCGTCTTCATATATACATATTTTTTAGCAGCAATAACAAAGCAATATCATTGTGCATAGTCTCAGGGTCGTAGTAGGCGTGGCTAATAACTCTATCAACTTTTAAGGCTTGTGTTTTTTCAGTAACAACCAAGCGCCTCGGAGTTCCAGCTATGACCAATAAATCAGACGGTCTCAATTCTATTCGGGTACCGCTGAGTTTAGAGAAGTATTTATCTATATACCCATTCAGATTTTTTTACACGAACCTCAAATTATTACATCACACAAACGCAATGTGCTGCGGTCAGAATAACTCTGGGTGAGATTATGGAGCCACCACAATAGTGATCATCTCCAAAAAACCTTTCATATTTTTTTCCTCGTATGGAGACAACATATTTTGCCAAATTATCTATCTTAGGACGATAACCGCCGGTTATCAAAAATCTATATTTTTCTTTAGTATTCCCTATTATGATCTTTCTATTGTTTTTTGCACAAAGATATGTTTCCAAACGCAAAATGTTGAACAAAATTATTGACACTAAAAGCTTTTTCAATTGAACACATTTCTAACTTCTTATGAACAGGATTCAATACTAATTAATTTATATTAATTTTAATATATTCGAAAGTGAAAAGGTGAACAAGTCTAAGTTCGGTTGAAGTTAGTTTGTATGTACATACATACTAAGTATGTAAATAATAAATACTTTAACCTCGGATGTTCTTCAGATACTAGGACCGTTTGCCTCCTCGATGGTAGTCACTTTGTCGTTGGTGCGGAAGCTTAACAGCTTGGTCATCACCACTATTCAAGGACCCTGTTTCCGGAGTTTCCTGCCCTTTTGGGCGAATATAAGTATACGGGAAGATGACTGTCCCTCCACCAGCCAAAAGCTTCCGAAAGAAGCTCAAGAGACCGCTTACCACGAAATAAATCGCTAAAATAGCAAGCACGACACAGAACATCACGAGCAGACATACTCATAGAAGAGATGCGGAAAGTGTCTCATCTTCCATATCTTCAAATTAAAGAGTCGAGAAGAGAAGTGACATCGACTAGACAACAGGAGAGGTCAACTGCTCCGAAGCCACATACACTAAGACCTGGCCGAAGACACAGCAATCCTGAGGTTATAAAAGTTGTCAGGGTAGCAATGCTTCCTCCGAAAGAGCTGGTCAAAAGGGATGAGGCGTTTATGGGCTCGAATTAAATGGCCATCGCTCTAGTGTAGCAGTCATGGACTTCCAAAGATCAGGTAAGAGAAATGAAAGATAATTTGACACTAGTTATATAAGATCTCACTTGCGAGAACCCTCGAACATATACATATCTCTGTATTTCAAAATTTATAAGTAGAGTTCTAGCGGAGCCAAGCCAAGTTCTTCAGGCCAATAAGTTTAACATTGTGCAACTTAAAGGCCATGTAGGCGATTATCCACAACCATTAAAGGCAACACGATGTGGTACACAGTTGGAGCCAAGACTCCAAAAGTAATTGGTGCGAGGATAATGGGCCAAAGGACAAAGCTGCCAATACTTATGTATACCCTAGCATGCTCCGAGCAGAAATATTTACCATCACCTTACATATGTATGTGAAGTCATACTCAGTAGAATGACTATTAATCAACTTATGGATAGTGTGGGAATGTGTCATGAAACTAAATGCAGTAGACGAACGGAATAAAGTTTGGCTATTCTGGGTTCCGTACTTAAAGGTATTGCAGGAAAGGAAATAGCAAACAAACTTGTGAAAGAAGCGGCCCGCAGACGGGCCCTATGCCCTTCTATCCATTAAGTAGACACACGATAAAGAAGGAACTGAGACATGAAAAAAAAAGAAAATAAAGAAAGGTACTGATTAGTAGAGGCGGAATAAGACAAACGGCTACAACACCAGAAGATATAAAAATGTTTTTTATTTAGTAAAAATAACTTAAGTATAATAACATGATTTTTTAGAGGATACTGCCGACTGAACGAGCATTTGCACAGAAATGTACTCTGACGAGACTTGTCGGTGCTGTGAGCTAAACTCGAAGACACCAGTGCACATATCGTGACATGCGATGCTGTAGCTAGAAGAAGGCTGACGCTTCCAGAAATCATTCCGAGGCAAAACTACATTAAATCCATCAATCCCTCAAGCATCTAAAGGGTTTTAAGGGCTTTAGGATTGAACGAAATAATGTGAAAGAATCAGAGGGCACAATTCTACCAATATATCAATCTATCCACAGCGACTATATTAACTGGGCGAAACAGTATGGACCATACACTTGACAGCCTCCTTTACTTCGCAAAGGAGCGCGATTATTGCCAAAGTATCAAGTCGCTAGCCGGCAAAACCTGGGGAAAAGCAACCGGCCGGCTGGTCATTATCTACATAGCACTAGTATCGTCGGCTGGACTGACTGACTGTCATTCACAGCGGAGCCATTAACACCTTCACCAACTCCCTATCAGTGAATGGTATACTTGAAGATAAAGCAATTCCTAAAGCAGATAGAGAGCTCGAGTTGCCCCGAGAGTCAGGAATGGCCCTTTCGCAAATTCCGTTTGGATTTTGTAGCAGGTTAAACTACAGAATTGTCCTCTAAATACTAAATTGTCCTGCGTGCAAAGAGTTCTCGCATGACTCCAACCACCTCTTTGAATGCATATTGAATCCTACTTATCTAAGACCCCTCTCGATAAACTTGGTTTCCTGGGTAGACTACTTCTTCCTGTTAGATGACTGCGATGACCATTAAATATTTTCCTCCAAGTCTCCCCTTGTATACCCCGACTTACCCATCTTATGTCCTGCATACAACGGTTCACCGTACGATACTAATCACCTTTTGAAGCCATCTCCTTTCTCCCTGTGGTCCGTAGCCGTCGAAACAGCTCGTTTTTTGGGCTTCCCGTTAAGTGAACTCGATGACAGCCAGCATGCTACTTTCCCCCCAAGCAGGGTCTAGGTACTTGTTACAACAACTTTCCAACAAATGAACAGCTTCTTGGGGAGAAAAGGACGTTGATATGTCAAATTTCAAATCAATTTCTCAAAAACTGAGGGACTAAATACAGACCGCCGGACGGATAGACAGACCATATGACTAAATCGATTCAGCTTGTCTTGCCGATCAATTATATAATACGTTCATATTTTATAGAGTATCCACAAATTTCGTGAAAAACTTAATATCCCTGCTCAGGGTAAAAATATAAAAGCTCTTCTATAAATAAAAGCTCTTCTAACAAATTATGAAAAGGTCTTTTTTAAGTCGAATGTAGAGTCATTCGACCCTTTTTGTTCTCTTAAATACCTGCAGCATTAATCGCCACCATACCAACTTCTACATATGTAAGTATATCACAATAGTTTATGGTAAAGAATTAGGTAAAAGTCTACAAAGACGACTTTTCCCAAAAATTTACGGATTAAATATTTTTAATCTAAAGAGCTCTTTGAATTTGCTTTATACTTATGTGTAGTTTCGGTGCGAACGCAACATAAAGTTGATGGAATACGAAATCGTGTATTTCGTCGAAATAGAAAATAAGGCCTTTTGTTGTTGTTGTGTGACTATAAACTTTCCTAAAAACAACTTTCAGGAATGCTTCCGAGTTAACTGTTTGTGTCAGGTACCAAATTCGGGATATCAAGTATTTCGTAGAATATAAACAATTTTGTTGTTGTTGTAGTGACACAAAACTTCCCCAAAAACAATTTTGAAGAATGATTCCGAGTTGACTGTTTGTGTCAGGTATCAAATCCCGGTACGTTTCGAAAGCACTCTTACAAACAATATATGTATGTACATATGTATCTACATATATTTGAAGAGTAGAAACTAAAGCAATCAACCGAAGAAATACATATTATTAACTTTTTTCTTAGTTAGCTTTAAAAAAATATAATATTGTAAATAAATAATGAATACACAATCAAAATTATACCATTATTACAAAACTTCGTATCGTTTTTGGGGAAAATCAATTACATTTATTGCGAAATATTGTTTAAATATGTTAAGAGATTTTAAAGGAATCTCAGCAGTGACAATTCAAGCCATAAAATTTTGATTAAAATTTTATACTGATCTCTCCTTTATAGTAATATTTTTTTTATACATTAGTTAATATAAGGGCTATTGTGTTTTGAATATATACTACTTTATTTTTCCTCACACCATTCGTTCTCTTTACGAACTTGTTCCTCTTCTGCTGGCGTGAAATCGTTTTTGATATTGAAAGTTTTCCGGATCTCTTCGGGTGTTTTACCTTTAATCATATTTGCCACAGTTTTACAAGTTACATCCAGCAACCCTTTAATATCCAAGTAATTAGCGGCTAAAATTAGTTCAAAGAGTGTGCCCTGATCAACTTTCAAAAAATCTGCATCCCAGGAGGAGATATCATCGGTACGTTTTTCTTTGTTCTCATCATCTTCGGTTGGTTGTGGATCGTCTTTGTGATACGTAGCCCATGTAAGTACTTTACGCAGTATGGCAGAATTCACATTAGGTAATGGAACAGTAGCGTTTTCGCTATCATCCATGCCGCAATCCTCCAACATTGTTTTTATTGTACCTGAGCATTTTGCGATTTGCACGTCAGTTTCGAAGTTTTCGTTGTCTGATGATTGCAAGGTAATAGGCATCTTGATATTCTATTTCTGAAATTAAGAATAAATCAAATAATATATGTATACACACATGCACAAATGTTTATGGTATATTTAGAAAACTTTGATTGCTCTACAGCTCTATGTTTTTACCGTCACCGAAACGCACCTTTTCTTTACAATTTATCAAAACTTTCAGATCTTGTATTCACGACAAAACGCAATATAATTGCTTCAATATATTCCAAATATTTGGTTTTAAACGATTGCAACAGTCCTGTAAATCTAACAAATGAATTTTTTGGGACCTTTTGCACTGCTCAAAATAAATTCACGAATGACAAATGACAAAGGCGCAAATATAAGTACATATTTCAGGGTTGTATTCACAATATTATTTTAGAGTTGCCAGAAAAATGCAAATATTCGTCTGGAAAAATATTTTGTTTCCCAGAATTTTTTCAGGTAGATAAAAATATTTTCTTTCATCGTAATTTATTAAATAAAGACTTGCAATAAAACTATATTTATGTTCATTGAAACTTTAAGTTATTTGTATAAACAGTTTCAACGATACGGTAAAGTCACATCATAAATCTATTACATTCGTCAACTCTACAGCTCAGGTTTCGTTAAACTCTTTTACTTTTCGCTTTTGTTCTGCTGCTGTCATCTTGATTGAAATGAAGATGTAAATAAAAAATTTATTTTTTTATATATATTTTTTTTACACTTCTTATTCTGGCAATTTAGAAATACATTGTTTTTTTTTTGTATCCAGTAAAGCAACATAATAATCTAATGAGCTACAGTGCAGTCGTCATATGTCCACAAAAAAGTGGAGGCACAGGCGCCAGTTCCAAAGAGACGTACATGGTTATAACGTCTGGCAGCCCATAATGCGTAAAAGGCCATCAAAAGCAATACGGTTAAAATGGATAAAATCAATTGATAAAAAATTGTCATTTTCCGATAGCTGAAAAGATATTGGCATAATGTCAGGAGAGCACCGCAAATATTTAAATCTTGTAATTCACATGGATACTTTATTTTGAACAGTCCGCATACGTGATTGATGACCGCATTCACAACATTTTACGTCATTAAGTGTTCGAAAAAGGTCTGCCTTTTGCTTCTCCTTATATTTACAAAATATATCACGGATATCGTCAGATAATTCCATTATATCCGACATATTCCAAGGATTTAAAAAAATAAGTATTATAAACAGCGATCACAAAAAATATATGTATATTTGATGAATTGATATTTTCAAATTTGAGTTACTCTTCTGTGTTGCTAGATTACAACAATTCGTGCAACACTAAAGAATAATAATGTATATTATCCAGGTTCCTAAATATTATGCATAACCTGTAGAATAATTATAGATAAATTAAATTAAAGATAAATGAATAAGCTTAAAATTAGATTGAGTAAAATTCGATAAAGTGTTTTATAATGTAGCAATATATTATTGCCCGTGTGTTCATGCTATAATTGCTTATGGCAGACGATTTTTGGTGGTTTCGGTACGAGTTTATTATCGCGACGACGAACGAGGACAACTACAACGAAGTCGAAGACGCTGCTAAGAATTTTTGTGGTTTCTGTTTCTTTTTTATTCGTTGTGAAGTGAACGTGAATTCAGAATTCTATATATTTTTATTATTTTTACGCAGCAATATTTGAGCTTATCTCTACTAATAGATTAAAGTGATTAAGAAAAAAAAACGATTTTATAGAGGGTGTAATGGCGTGAGGGAAGCGAAAACAAAGAAGTTGAAACTTCTGTGTTTTGTGCGTGAGAGCTCGCTCGGAGTTTCTCGCCAGCACAGACGGCTAGACAGCAAGACAGCAGTCAGAAAAGTTGAGCAGAAGGAAGTTTAGGTTGAAAAAATAATTGGCTGTA
Source organism: Bactrocera neohumeralis (assembly GCF_024586455.1). Taxonomy (NCBI): domain Eukaryota; kingdom Metazoa; phylum Arthropoda; class Insecta; order Diptera; family Tephritidae; genus Bactrocera; species Bactrocera neohumeralis. Next base: position 33,744,169 of record NC_065922.1, on the reverse strand, counting down.
AATTGTTTGCAAATTGAAAGCAGCTGAAGATATCGTTTAACAATTTGCAGATCTATGGGAGCTATTTTCATAGCGGCTTTTAATCTGGTAAATAATTGCAAAAATGTATTTATACAAGTAAAGTTTTTTTCGTTCTTGAGGACGACGGTTTTTTTCTTGCATTTTCTCAATTTTGCTGTTGACGCTGGCTGGTAATTTTTTCCAGTTATGCCTTTCAGTATAGTGTTATCTCGTTTGTACCAACGTGAATAGAAAGGTGTAGACTTTGTAATGTGATTATTCCCTTTGTCTTCAGAAGTACACATATTGTGATTGTTAATTGAGGTGTATTGAACGGGTACCATTTCGGCAGAAAACCATTCGATATTAAGTGATCTAATAAAGTTTATTTGCTGTGTTATTATAAAACTAATCCATATTTATGGGTTCGAAGTATGTAGTGAACGACTTTTGATTGAATTTTGTGTGTTTCTGTACTTTTTAAACGACGGAAAAGCATATTACTGCAATAGTGGCATTGGTCGGCTTCGACAGCTGATGCGATTTCGCGACAGGGCTGCGCAAGTATCACGACACAGCGTGCTCCACTGCTAAACAGTCGTTTCGCTCTCACTTAAAGCTGAATACGAATGCGAAAGTTTGGCCCTTTTTTTATCGAGTGCGTTCAATTATAGCTACCGCTGGCTTTTCTGTGACAAGATCAAAACAGGCATGTTAGTGCTTTAATTTGATGAATGAGAAATTAATTGACAGTGATTGCTATTTAAAATATAAAGGATAAGAATAAAAAGTTTTGAACTGTCCAATGTTTTGTGAAACGCCAGATTGCTTGCAAATATTGTATGCCAAAGGAATACGGACTTTGTATACATATATATTAGATATATTTTGGAGACGGCGACAACTCTACCAGTCACTTTAGTTTTGTATGACAGTCAGTTTTTTTTATAATTATTTGGAAAAATCAATTGTATTTCCAGTTTAAAATAACTCTTGTGCAATAGCAGGAGGATAGTTAGAATATTGTACGTCTTATAACATTTTACACAACTTTCCAAAATACCTACTAAATAAGCCATATTTAGTTTCACCTTAACACATCAGGGGAAGCAAAACAATGATTGCCAACCACTTTTAAATTGATAATTGTTATACATTGTTATGTTTTGACATACTTATTAATTTAATTATTGTATTTTTTATTACAGTGACTGTTAACTGTTAAGCAGGTGCCTAAGCATCAGCGGCAGTGACAGGAAGAGTGACAACAATGGTTGTTGGTTCGAATCATCAGCGGCGTGGTGGTGGTGATACTGGCAGCAATAGCAAAAGCGGAAATTCTTCGTCCAACGCAATCTCCTCCACCTCAAATAATAGTACGTCTAGTTACCATCATTCAGCTCATAACACAGGTCATCATAATACTAGTGGCAAAACAAATTCGATGTCTTCACATAATAATGGCGGAAGTAATACCCATAGCAGTTCAAATGGTCATGCCCAACATCAGAGTACATACAATGCATACACAAATGGCTATCATTTAGGCAGTACGATTGGCGGCACAAATGGAGCTGCTAGTAATAGTGTTAGTCGACTTTCACAGTCGACGGGGATGACACCAAAAGAACTTTCCGAAAACGATGACCTAGCAACTTCACTGATTTTGGACCCGCATTTGGGTTTTCAGACGCATAAAATGAACATTCGATATCGTCCACTCAAAGTGGATAGTGCTCAGTTAAAAGCTGTAGTGGATGATTTTATTGCAACACAAAATTATGATGTGGCGGTAAAAAAGATATTTAATGGCCCTTGGATACCAAGAAGTTTTAAAAGTAAAAACAAAATAAGCTTCAAGCGACTACACGATCATGTAAGATTTTTTATTCTATGCTTAAAATAGATTTGTTCAATACAACTTCATAACAAACATATGTATATTTTTTTATTAATGTTTACCCATATGATATTTTCAGATAATTCGTTATTTACGTGTGTTTGATAAGGATAGTGGTTTTGTAATTGAGGCATGTTATCGTTACTCACTCGAAGGTCAGAAGGGTGCCAAAATCAGTTCGACAAAGCGGTGGTCAAAGAATGATAAAATCGAATGCTTGGTTGGTTGCATTGCTGAGTTGTCTGAAGCTGAAGAAGCTGCTTTATTGCATACAGGCAAAAATGATTTTTCTGTTATGTACAGCTGTCGAAAAAACTGTGCCCAGTTATGGCTGGGACCTGCTGCTTATATAAATCACGACTGTCGGGCGAATTGTAAATTTGTTGCCACTGGACGCGATACCGCATGTGTGAAAGTGTTACGCGATATTGAAGTTGGTGAAGAAATTACCTGTTTTTATGGGGAGGACTTTTTCGGCGATGGCAACTGTTATTGTGAGTGTGAAACTTGTGAGCGGCGTGGAACCGGCGCATTTGCCGGTAAGGTTATAAACGGCCACACTGGCAGCGATGCTGGTGCCTTAGCAATGGGGTTAAGTGGAGCTTGTGTAATTGGTATAAACTCGCATGATCCATCTGCAAGTGGTGGTTATCGATTACGTGAAACTGACAATCGTATAAATCGTATTAAAAGCCGTGCCAACTCTACAAATTCAACACACCTTGATACAAACACGTGTGCGGCAAACGCACCCACAACTACTGAAAGCTCTGCAGGGGCTCAGATTGCCAAGAAGACGGAAGGTGACGCCGGCATTGCTATGGAAGTCCCTAATTTAGAAACAATGAAAAAACAACAACCTACTGTGGTAGTGACCCCGTTAACGATGAAGGAATTGCGACAAAAAGGTATGACCAAATACGATGCCGAAATGATCATGGCCAACACATACCAACGGCATCATCATCATCAGCAGCATCACTCTCATCAACATGTATCGCAGCAAGATATTAATGGCAAACATTCTGCAACTGATACCATATCAGGTAGTAAAGTAGGTGGTAGCAGTTTTAATGTAGGGAGAGAATCGCTACGCAAATCGGCACGAGTAAACAGCACCAGCAGCACGATATCTTCTGGTTCAGCGGACGAACTTTCTGTAAGTGCCGCAACAGCTGTGTCCCGTAACGCCAGCGCCGGTGCCGTGGCCAAAGCGAATGCAACAAGTGCAGCGGCTGAACCAAAGTCGAGCGCAGCCACTACTGTGGCACGACGGCCAATACGAAAAAATCCTAGCAATGTTGTGCATAAAACTAATTCGTACAACAACAAGACAAGTGGCTATCTTACACGTAGCAGTAGCAGCAGACAAACACGTGCTGCAGCAGCGGAATGTGCAGAGGAAACGGAAGAATGCTGCGATCTAAGGGATACAAATGATTTCAATGAAATGGACGAGGAAATTGATAATGACATGGAACAACAACAACGCACCGACGCAGCAATTGATGTTGCCAGAACAGCAACAGTTGTGGGAGACGAAAAGGTCGGACTGTCTAAAGGCACCGAACGCCAGCGACATGACAAACCAATACGCCTGCGCAATGGACTGACTCGCGCCGCCGCCGCCGCAACTTTGCATAACAACAGCGGCGGGCGTATACTGCGCAATCACCACCAGCATCAGTCGACTGCACACAATAGTGATACAACCGCGTCAAGCATTGGCACGGAATTAAAATCAACTGCCACTGATGCCCATACGAATCGTAATATTTATAACAGTAAAAATAATTCTAACAATAGCAGTAGTTTAAGTAGTAATTGTAGTAGTAGTAGTAGTGCTAATGATTCAAATGAGTTCTTTAGCGGAATTGCGGATAGGTTGCCGACTAGCAGACACTATGCTAACACAGCCACTATGCAAGAAGTTACCAACTTTGACCCAAGCTCAGCACTTTGCCATGCTGACGATGAGAATGGAGTGAATGCCACAGGCACCACTCACATTAGAAATAAAAGTATTAGTCCAAGTTATCGAAAAAATTTAATAGATTCATTTGAAGAGGCGTCAGTGACACAAGCGCAAGAATCTATTGGGACGTGTCTTGCGAAAGATTCTATGCAAACACACGCACAACGTGCAACTCGTCGAAATCAGCAACGCATCGCTATTAAAACCGATATCAGTACAATACCAACAACAAATGGCACTATAACAACGCGTAAGCGGAGTCTATCTCAGCTAACGGAACAACAAGTGCATGACGTTAATAATCGCAACGGTAGCGAGAATGATGTGCAAGACAAAGCTGCGACACACGATACAGTCGATAGAAACTGCGCGCCTGTTGTTGCTGTTACGGCCATGGAAACACTCTTGAAGACACCGGAGCGGCGCTTGAAGTTGACGCTGCGTATGAAGCGTTCCCCAATACTCGACGAAGTTATTGAATCGGGGACTAGCCTGAGCGACGAGAGTAGCAGTTTTAACGGTTCATTCAGTCGTGCCTCATCTCATTCCGCCGAACCGGTGGAGTATGAGATTTTACGCATGGAAGGTATTTCCGAACACGGTGGTGACTTTGATAGCATTCCGCTAAAGCGTAAAAAGCGTCACAAAACGAATAAAGAGCACCATCATCACCATCGTCACCGTAGTCGCCATCGGCAGCATCAACGCTACAATGCTGCTGATGAATTATCGCATAGTATGAATGTTGAAGTTTCTACCACGCCCCCGGCGGGTGTACCAGCCGCACAGTCCAGTCCACAAGCTGCTGTACTGCCCCCACTAGCCACTGATGCTAACGGTTGTGCGGTGCACACGCCACAAAAAAAGCGACTACGTTTAATATTTGGCAACGAGACGCACACAATCGACATTCCAGCGATTAGTTCAAATGCTAGCCTAAATAGCACTCCGTTCAATACCAGCGGTAGCAGCGCCGAGTGTGAAAATGAAACGGGCGACATGAGCGAGTCTACAATTGCTTCGAATGTCACCAACACAACACATTCGGCGGTTGCTGTCACACCCACGACCAGCACTAACGTCAGTGCTGACACCAGCATTAGTACACGCGCAAATGCATCGTTGATGGCCAACGCTTCAACGCATTCAATATCATCCAATGCACCTACCGAGCCAGCCATTTCGCCGCAATCGCATTCGAATTCTAATTCGAGCTTGTGTTCTTCGAATTCCATCTTCGCGTCGGCCTGCTCGACAGCATCTGCGCCCACATCGTTGCCACAGAGTGACAAACACGACCAGCGTGAGCAAATTGTTGCTTCCTCAGCAATAAATTTTGCACACACCACGGTAGCGACGTCTGTAACTATTCCGCCGTCGACAATCGCGCCGGTAGTAGCAACAAATACTGTTGTGGTGGCACCGCCAATGTTGCAACACAAACCCTTTACATTGCTGCAGCAGCACTTGCAGACTTCCGCAGTTACACCCACCGTTACAACCCCACACAATAACTTTAGCACTTACATGCAACATCCGCTTGGTGGAACGGGCAGCATCACTGGCTTGCCAAAGACTGCAACAGCAACTGGTCCTAGCGGCAACAACAACTGCATTGCCAGCAACTTGAATGGCGCAGCAGCTGCGCTGGCGCCAACCTTGTTTTTATCGCAGGCGAGCGTGCCAAAACATACCTTCGGCTCTTGTGCCTTACTGCCGCCCCCCACTTTCGCACGCAATTTAACAACCAGTGGTCACACGTTGTCCATGGGTTCTACAGCGATCACTGCCACTGCTGCGAGCGCGTCACACAAAGCAGTTGCCAGTGCGTCGTTGCGTGCTCTCAATGCGTATACAACCACATCAACAACAACGATGACAATTGGTACAACAACAGCAGTGTCTAGCGTAAACGCGCTAGGCAGTGTACTCAGTGGTGGTGGTGGTGGTGGTGGTAATGGTGTTGCCACCACCTTAATGGTCAAGAAAACGACTGATCTCCTCATGAATTGACCTTCATTGTTGGCAATTGTTGTACATTGTGTTTCGCAAAGGGCAGTAGTGCTGTCGCTGCGTTTGTGGCTGTGTTCTTGGCTGGATAGTGTTGCTGCGGGCGCCAGGCGCGTTCCGTTTTCAGCATTTTGTTGCATTCTATTAAAGCGTGTTTAGTAGTTAATTTTCTATGTGTGTGTGTGCGTGTGTTGTGTTGTGAGTTTGGTAGCGCTGGTTGAGCGACAATTGAAATTCAACATTTTTTTTTAACGAATAGTACGAAATGTTTTGCGGCTTGGTTCAAAGTAAAGTAATAGTTTATTTTAGATTATTACAGGTTAAGTAAAATGAATTAAATTAATGAATAATTATGGACAATTAAATGATTAATTTCTTAAGTAAATATTATATTTCATAACAAAAAAGTTCATTATCAGGGAAAAATTTCGTAAACTATAACTGTGGGTTTCTAATCTCTCAATTAAAATTGAAAGTGGTTAAAATAAATATTACTTGTAGAAAATTTGAAAAGCAGTTTTAAAAGCTAAGCTTCCCAAAAAGATCATAACAAAAACGGGCTTTCGTTTCCTCGATAAAGCCGCTTGTGCACCACCGAATGTCTGGATTTATTATTTATTTGCACATGTTGTTTTTTCACAGTGAAAGCAATCAAATATAATGATTTTTATCATCAATTACACAAAATTTCGACAAAAAGTAATTTCACAATTTTAATTTAATTTCTAACATACACTATATTTAAACGGAATGGTTTGTGAAATTTATGTGTTGAAATTATGTATTTTCAAATTTATCTTCCTGTTCTAGTTAATTCAATAATATGCTAAAATCATGCTTTTATATTATGCATAATAAACATTTTTGGTGTGTGCTTAAATCGAAAATATTTAAATGTTTCGAACTCTTTTAGAAAATTCATAGGAAAATAGTTTTTTTTTTTTTGTAATGTCCAGCTTTATTTAATTTTTTTTGTTTGGAAATTTATCATAACTCTTACTTTCCTCATTGAAATGGTGTATTGTATGGATATGAATGATGTTGATCAGTTTTTCTTTTTTTTTTCTCTCTTCTTTTCTCTACTTTTTATATTGCAGATGAAAAACTTATAAATAATAAAAGAAATGAATTGACTTTAAGTAGCAATGCTAAAGTTGATGATTATGTAGATAATAATCCCTTTAAATTCTACAATAATCCATCTAACAGCTATGAACATGGGTGTATAGGTCAAAGCAACAACAACAGTAACAAACATGGATCGTACGAGAAGAACCAAAAGGGCCACAAACCAATTGCTAATAGCTTCTCAGATATTCTTTATAATAATAATGAGATGTATTTGAATACTGAAACCACGAAACAGAATAGCGGTAGAATAACAAAAACTACAACAAAATATATTGATAGCGAAAATCCTAATACAAATAATAATTCAATGGTTAAGAAGTTACGTATAGAAATCAATCGAATTCAAATCATGTATAGTTAAATTGCAAAAAAAAAAATAAGCATATTAATACGCAAGCCTGCATAAAATATGAGCCTCGAATGGAGTCGCAAAAATTGTAACTTTCCATTAAATGGCAATTAAAAACAAAAGTTGAAAGTTGACTAATACAAAAATAAATGAAAAATTCATTATTACTCAGTACATTAGTTAAAGCATTCTTAATAAATGTCGGTTGTGCGACCGGAAGTTGAAATTAATGAAATAAATGAATAAAATTGAATAGTAGAATGAAATGTAAAGAATAATAAAAATGAAAGTCGAGCGTAAATTAGTATCTCAGCGCTGCCAGGTAGCGTATATTAATTATTAAACAGAACTTTGACATATATGTAAATAAAACAAACTATGTAAACATTTTCTCCAATAGTGTTCTAAAATCCGATTAAAATGTTGCTAAATGATTTTAAATCGTAATGCATAAAATAAATTCTACAGAAAATTCAAAAAGTGAAAAAAATTTCAATATATAAATGCAGGAAATGCTGGTAATATATTATAAGAATATAGGGTTTCTAAGGAAAAAATAATGAAGAAATGTGTATAGTATATCAATAAAATATTAACTTATTATTGAAACATATTTCTCAAATAATCTTTATATGCTGTCGTAATGACGCAATATGAAATGAAATTTGTCATTACCGATATTTTCTGTTAATCCTTTTTCCTTATTTCGTAAAGAAGTACTGATACTTTTGTTTAATGCAAATTGCCAATCAAATGCTAGAAACTTGAATGTCATACAATAACAATCAATTGGCTATTATACCGTTAGATCGCGCTCAGCTGCTTAAACTTCAAAACTAATTTGTACCCTTAAATAATATTTTCGTTTTAAAAATAATGAATTGTATAAATTTTTTTGTTTTGCATACCAAAGTCTAAAAATTCTCTAACTGTGGTGTAGAGAGCATACAATAGGAAAAAATGGAATAAATTTAAGTGTAATCATAAAACGGATAGTTTTACATTAAGCTGATTTGTAAATATTACAAAACAATTGTGTTCTTTATATTAATATTAATTAATTATATGAAAACTGATTCATATAAAACTAATAAACGTAAAAGAAATCTTATAAATTAGCGCAATAATATAATGAATGTAAAATAGATAAAGAAAAACACTTAATGCAAAGCACTAAACAACAAATTAAATAGAAAGAGTGATAAAATCATTAAAACAAGAAATCAATTGACCAATTGCAAACAATTTGTAGAAATAATAATTAATTAAAAAATAAACAAAATGTAATGATAAGTAAAAGCTTATTAATTATTTTCAACTTAAAATGCCAATGCATGTGCATTTCCATAAACAAGAAATACAAAAATATTAGTTTTAACATAAAAATTTAGTATGTTTTGTTAATTATTTACGCTTTGCCAATATCTACAGTTTTAAGTTGTTTTCCAATATTTACGTATGTATAGCGATAATATAATAAATTTGTTTATTTTGTTCTCATAGTTTAACTTTTCACTTTAGTTAAATAAGCATACATACAAACTTTAAAGCATTCATCTCATTTAGTTTTAATGCAAATAGAATTAATTTACTGATACTTTTACCGATTAAATAAAGTTTCATTAAATATTTGTATACATTAAAGAAATAAAAATTACGAAAAGTATACCAATTTATTATAAAGTATTTGTATTTGTCGCATGCTATAAAAGAAACAAAAACAAACGTTAATTTCGGTTGCAATGACGTTATAATGCCCTTCACAAATAAAAATTTTCCATACTAGAACTAAATTTTGATCGGTTAGTTTGTATGATATGGTATTTATATGTTATAGTGGTATACTCGGAAAATATACATCGGGAGAATGTAGTTTGGATAATAATCCATACAAAAATTCTTTAAGATATCTCGTCAAATAAAACAAATTACTAAACAAGGACTTAAGTACGACAGCTATTTGCTAAAGTTGTCCAATAGATATTGGTCTATTGTGCCCTCCCCAGTTGTTGTAGCAACAGAATTCTCCCGAGTTGACAGTACTTGACCGGATAAAAAATCCGGGTCCATCTCGGTTACGTATTCCCCATTGTCGTGGGAATGTATGCCTTCCTATAACACATATGGTCACAAAGGTCCAGCATTCTAAAAAATTCCGGAAGCAAACGCAATGGACGTGAAGTGTCCCTGTCCATGTAGCTGCTTCCAAGGGCATTGATGCGGCTTCTACAAATTGCTTGGAAGTCTAGATAGTTGTCCGTCATCGGACAACGTCGTAATCAAATGAGCAGCTTTTTGGAGAGAAAAGAACGTGTGGAAAAGTTCGAACTGATAACTCAAACCCTGAAGCATTATTTCGCGTATATATAGACAGATGACGGACATGGTATAGTTCTTTCATATATCTTATTGTAAAAGCTATAGTGATTACAATTTATTGCTAAATAGTCTTAAGCGACGTTATCGGAAAAAACTTACTTAATGTTTTGCAGTTGCGACCCAAGAAAGGAAAGTTACTGCGGACTTTGAGCGATGAGAATCTTCAACCAACACTTAATATAATACATCCTTTTAAATAACTTGGTATCAAATCCATTTATTTTGCAATCATTTTGACAAACTAATTCTAAATTATTATTTAGCTTTTAATCAAGAATGCTGCAGTTTAATAGCAAATACGATATAAATTATTTGTAGGCGATCTCAATAGCGCCTTAGTGGGTTTAAAGATGAAATAAAAAAGAGCAAGATCCCTCTGTTATCGCGATGAAATTGTTAACGCCGCTTAGTGGCCATATTTCTGGAATTCCCATTCCCTATTGTCTAATGGACACACCTGTCGGGTTTTTAACCAACGGGAGATGCAATGAAAATGAAAAGCATGATTACAGACACCCCAAGCAACAGTACATTCCTCGCTGGTAGCAGACGCCTGATTGGCCTGACATTCTATACACAAATCCATTATATGGTTACGGCAAATAGCGCAATTGTCTACAACAATATCTAGAAATAGAAAAAAATCGACAGTATTACTAAAATAATTTTGGTAATTATTTGGGGTTTATAAGGACTTCAGTTCAAGGTTATGTAGTAATGAAGCAAATTACTACACAGAAATAATAAGTAAATTTGATTATATTATGCATACCCCAGGCCCATAAAGCGACGGCATTCCACTAAAAGTTAAAAAAAGGTGTATTTTTTGTTAACTGTAAAACTTGAGAATGAAATGTACGTGCTCACCTTTTTTACATCGAAACGCTTCTTTTCTCCTTTGCTACTTGAAGTTGGTACCTCGAAATCTTCCTCGTCGACCTCCATTTCAATTCGTTTGGGGATTGTCCGCAAACGATTTGATTAAAAATTTCAAAATTAAACTTCTATATTGCTCAAATTTGCTAAAATATGGTATAATTGTTAACAATTGAAAACAATGCTTGAACAAATTACAACAACGAAGTGTAATGTCAAATTTTGCATGCAAGATGACTGTCGCTTTGTAACAATGTTGCCTGCTTTAAAATAAAAATTGTGCAAAATCGTTGAGACTGCTATTTATCACATTTTAAATAATTATGAAAAAAGATTTGTGTGTAAAATCAGCTGCTTTATGACGGAAAACCGATTGCTTACACATCTATTTTTTTAATGCAATTTTTTTTAATAATTCGTGTTTGGGAGGTATGCTATATTAAGCGTTAGCAACATTGTTTTACTGTTTTCCCAGACTACTGTTAACTATGGCCTTCAACATGATCAATGATGCCATATTAAATAAAAAAAATAAAATTTTATTTTTCGTCTTAAAAATATAAATATCTGACGCCCAAGCGATCATTCCATAAATTTAAACAATTATTGCAAAATGTGAAATTAAGTACTACCTTTAGACATGAAAATCTTGTAGTAATAAATGCAAAAGTTGTGAAATTGTTAAACAATTTTCGATTATATGAGGCATCTGACTCGCCCTGTTTTTAAAATGACGCTTGTGTTTGCGCCAAGCCTTCAGTTTTCGCGTTATTTTTGCATCGAAGGAAAGAAAACTATTGGAAAAGTGTTTAAATAGTGGTATTATAGTGAATTGTGAATAAATATAGTGAAAAAGTGAATCGCGAGTGTTTTTATCATGTGTGTAGTGTAAAAAATGTTCAAAAGTAGTTCGAAAAATGTGTTTAATCGCCACGCAAAAAATGTATGATACTTGTGTCCAGTAACAGCAAGAAGATTCCAAGTTTAAATATTAACAGCAGTCTTTCAATCCGGAAATAGCTCGGTTAGATGTTTCCGTTCATGTCTATACAAAATCGTAATTTTATTGGACCAATTGAGATTTACGAGAAAATGTTGGATTTTGCGGTTGCAATGTCATATAGGAAAACAAAACTGAATCAGAGATTGTGAAACATATTTTATGTTCTCTGGTTGAATTTACTTACATTAAGGTAAGCCGTTTGAAAAGCATTGTGTTTATATACATGTTTGTATGTATGTCTAATAAGATTGTTGTATTGTCCATTGTTATTGTTGTATTAATTTGAAACATATTCATTACCTCTTTTTGTCATATAATTAATGTTTTAGGTCAATGCATTTTCTAGAAACAAAGTTAACTGTAATAATACAATTAATTTGCTCATAACAAAAATAGACCGATTGAAGCGGTACATATGTATGTTTACATTATCGCATGCGATATTTTCCTCGCATGCATTTTTTATATTGCATCATAATTAAAATAATAAAAAATAATTTGTTTTGATTTTTTGGTAAAAATGGAAATTAAAAAAAAAAAAAGATTTTAAACAGTAACGATAGCTTGCATGGCCATTAAAAAAGTTAATTTTTAAAAGGAGAAGTTAAGTGGAAAGCACTTTGAAAGAAATTGGATTGAAATCCAAAAATCAAGGAAATTTATTCTACTATAGATGAATACAACTAATGGTGGACGGATTTTGATTTTTGACAAAATGGCGTTTTTCCAAAAAAAAAATTTTGATAAAATTTTAACTTCAGATTTGCTTAAAAAATCGAAAACACCAAATTTATTATTATTTCTTTCATTACCTGTCATATATGTATGTATGTGTGCCAGTGGCATAGATATGTGTGTGTGAAGAGAAATTTTCAAATCGAGAGATATACATACATACATACATACGTACATAGTTATTTCGTATTTTCCTGCCCGACTCTGAGAACAGCGTTTCGGAAAACGCGTTTTAAATTTTGGAAACTGACTAAAATTTCTTAAAAATTTTTTTGCCTGATTTTACTTACTTTCACATTGTAGTAAAAGGTAGTGAAAAATTGAAAACTATTTTCAACACTATGGTTCATGAAAACAGTATTAGTGCAAAAGCAGAGTTCATGTTTACTATAATTTTTTTTTGTAAATTTGTCAAAAAAATATTTTTATTTATAAGTACAATATTAAATTATGTTTATCTACATTAAAAAAAACACTCTGTATACTTTCTTATGACTTATGATATCTACAATTATGTCAAATACATGGGTACATACATATCTATAATAATACATTGTTCTATAGAAAAATACTGGCTCAAAGGAAAAATGCTTCATTTACTATAATTCTGCATGCTTTGACTAATCATAAAAATAATTATGAACATAAATAGATATAACTAATTAAAAAATTACAATTAAATGTGCTTCTTGAACCTATTAGGTTCAATTTTGTCGAATGTATTGCGAATCAGCTAAAAGAAAAAGTTATTTCCTTCAATGTGTCTTAGCTTTGTAAGTGATTTTCCACACTTCGAAAAGGCATATTGTCGAGTGAAAACGGTAAAATATAGCCAGTGGCATAGATATGTGTGTGATGATAGTCCAACCCCAAACACCAAAGAATACCAGATTTGTTTCGCGAAAAACTGCACGTCCTTTGATCAGAGTGTTGATAAACCAAATTGCAATATTTACTATAAGCAAAAATGTAACAATTTCGCGACCCGGCTTGCGGCGTGCCTGTTTGGCGCCTTTACAGCGACGATGGCTTGCATGGAGTATGAACATGGTCTGTAGTGAGGTCTCTGCCAAACCAAGGATCTCAGCAACAATGCCTTTCGAATGAGAATAGTGAAATATGAGAAAAGTAAAGATCGCAAATGCGAAATTGATGGTTGATTTTCACTTACCCTCTATACGATCCGGCACCGCATCCCATTTGGAGAAGTAGCTGCCCAAAATGCTAAACATGCCATAGAGATAAACACCAGTCTGCGCCACAATCAGCAATTGATTGTCCAGTTCCATTGAGTGATGATCATCGCTGGAGTTTTGCACATATTTCAGATCGCGTATCAATATGAGACCTACGAAATTGAAAATCCTTTACTTTACTTTAAATGTATTGGTTGTACGCGGCCTTACCAGCAATTATGGCCGCTGTGCAAATAAAGTACGTAATTATTTCCCAAATGGTGACCTCTTGCGTTGCAACCAATTCATAGCCGGGTTGTGTGTACAGCACAAAGTACATGATCATCGATATAATCGTCATTACAATCATAATTATACCGAAGAAGAGCCCCTTATGCGACTGTGAACAATCTACGGAGAAATGATTTGCCGGTTTCTGATGTGCCGGTTTTATCGAACTCTTTCTAGATCGATCGATATCCGGAATGGAGCGCACTGTCTTCCACATCTCATAAAGTATAACGGCACAGATGAGTGAATACTCGATGGTACAGGGGAAGAGGAATGGCGCCACTTCCTGCACCAATGCGCCCATAATGTTGGTGCGTGAACAACCGACCGACACTTGCGTTGATGTGTTCCCCGCTGATGCTATCGTCACATTTGTGAGTACATTGTGTATGGTTGTGGCGATCGTATTATTCATGCTGTCCGTAATATGCTGTGTATGTGTTAGCGAATCATTGACATCACTCCAATCGGTAGTTCCGTGAGCCTCGGTTGGGAATAGCGCCTCAGTTGCATCGCTTTCGTGGTGGCCAATGTGAAAGATTTCATGTTTCGTCTCCTCAACTAACACATACAACCACTCGCACAGATTGGTGGCAACCATGTGCATTAGGCCAAAACGACAGATGACTTTGTGACGTGCCATATCCAAATAGGTTGTATTGAGGAAGATAAACTGTATTTGCACGATGGCGAGCAGCATGCGACAAATCGGTGTAATTGCAATAAAGACATCACCACAACCGGCCTTGCCGTTCAATTCAAAATACTGACCGAATTCCAAACCCGAATACACCATAGTGCCGATGGCAAAAGCAATGGCGCCGACGCGCAGATAAAAACTGCCGAAATGTGTGACCTTGTGTTTCAAATGTATATTTTGAGTTTCCTCATCTGTTCGTATAAAATAAATTACTATTAGTTGTTATTGCCTGGGGTGATTTTAAAAATTATCACACACATATTTATACATTTTCATAGCGATTGCTTAAGAGCTAATATTTGAAGAAATTTTCGTTGAACCGGCGGTTTACTAATAAGTCAGGTGCTCCAGTCTGAAAGACTCACTTGTGCGAACAGAGATTGGTAATAATTAATGCGGTCATCAGATTAAGAAGGACTGCCGTTCCTATCTAGTCGGGTCTACGTAACCGGAACGGACCCGGACTTTTACCAAGAACTGTCAACTCAGCAAAACAACAACAACAACAACTTCCTTGATTATGGTTATAAAAACACTTTCTTTAAGTGGTTAGGTTAGTCAGAGTCCTCAAAAATGGTTTCACTTTGACAATTCATTCTAGAAATTAGGGGAAAAAAATGGATTTTCTCTTTTTCAGGTTCCATTAAAGATGAGTTTAAGTTAATATAAAACTTGTATACCCTGAAGAATATGTAGGAGGCCCTAGGGAAATATAGCTGGTGATAAAGGGTGATCCACTTCGATGTTCAATATTTTTTTTTTAAGGAAAAACACAGAAATTTCAAATTTAATGGAGAATGTTTATTACCATTTGAAAAAACATTCATTGGCATTTATTTTTTGAAGATTGTCTCGTTCAAATGTTGGACGAGGCTACGTCTCAGATGGTCTCTAGTTGGATCACCTCTATGTATCTGTGTGTACGCGATATGTATATGAAATTTTGTAACCGTTCTATTCTTCCCAAGAAACTGCTTGATATCGAACCACTATAGCATATTGTAGATCAGAACGAACAAATATATCTTGACGAAACATGGGCTATGTCCAAAACAATGACACAATCTCCGAAGAAAATGTTCAGATCGGACCATCAGCCATTCAGGTTGACCGATCAAAGTATGAATATATAGATTTGATTAAAAAATATGTTTTCCTTATTAAGCGAATTTCAAGTCGAAGGTTATTTATGTATACCAAACAATATAGCTAGAAAGAACAACCGTGTTTCTAAGAACTTCTGCTTTCTCCAACAAATTATGAAACGGAACCAAATCGTGGCAGTTGGCTTGACATAAATTCGTCTCCGAGCTTCAAACTTTAATTTCTCAGATACAGAAGGCGAAGTAGTCCACTAATTAGAGCTAGAAGCCATTAGTTTTTAGGTCTTAGAAAATTGAGATTCCAAAACTGTTCGGAAGGGAATTGCTAGTATATTTTTCCAAATAACTATAGTGATCTTACTCTATATGGTAATTTCTGCTGAATATTCATCTCTTATCCGGATTTCCATCTACTTAAATAGAGTACATAAAAAATTATTACTTACGAAAAGTTTTCAAGGCATTGAAGAGCGTACGATTCCGCAACGTCGTTGCATAAAGGAAGGCAACAAAAAGTATGCTTCCCATATACAAATAAACATAGAAGCCCTGGTATACATAATTGGGTATTTGTTTTGATATCACTTCGGTAATGGGCAAACATACGCCCACCAAAACTAGTATTTTACAATAAAATGCCGAAAGTGCAGCACTCAAAGCGTCACTGGAAACAAACACAAAAGCAATTGATAAAGTCAAAAACACAAAACTTGAGATAGTATCTCGAACACACTTCGCCATATACTTACTTGCCTTTGCGCCGATTTTTGACCTTCATTTGCTTCGCAGCAAAGTGGCGATCGTCTCCATCTCCATGTGCGTTGATTGTGACCATAGAGGTGGCGGCGGTGTCCGCAAGTGACCGACTGTTTACATGGAGAGAAGTAAAACAATAAATAAATTTGAAGAAAAAATGTGCACAACGAAAACAAAAAAACAAAAACAATAGCATGCCGCATATGCTTGAACCTGTACCCGAAAGGACTTTTCGACGCGTGACCATTCGCCTCCTTGCCATTCTTGCCGCGAAACAGCGCCGATGGTCGCCGTGCCAAGATATCCTGCAGCAGCAACGATGGACGTCGTGATATTTGCAAAGTTTGTATACTCGTGCTATTGCTATTCGTCGGTGGTATGCCATTCGAGTGCTTCTCTAGTTTATCGCTTTTCTCACCGCCACCACCATGGCTGGTAAACTCAATGGCTGGTAGTAGCGCCTGTCGCGCATTGCCCGTGCTGACAAGCTCCAGATTTGTTTGTGAACGCACTAACGGTGAGATGGGGTGTGCCATGATCGGCACGTTATGGTAGCCGCACTGATCGCAAGGTGTGCGCGCGAGACGTTTCGATTGTGTCGACTGATTGTAGGAGGGTGTAGCGACGATCGTTGGTATAGAGAGCGAGGATATTGGTTTTATGTCGACGGTTTTGTAAAAGTAATCACTATTGTTGGCCGCTTGATTTTTGCTGCGTGTAAAATAGAATTTTATTCACATTAAGTACGAAGAAGTGTTGGCAAGCAAGTGTGTTTAGTGACAGTGTGGTGCGTGTCTGTGCTAAGCTGCGTAAGCGGCGCTTCGTGTCGTGTGATATTGTGACTTAGATCGCATAATAGTGTGCTGTAAAGTCAGGCGGATCTTAAATTTGCTGTTGTATCTAATCAAATCTGACTCCGACTGGTCCAATGAAACTGCTCGCGCAAACGCGGAACATTTTTGAGCTATTAGTTTGCTGAAAGTTTTGTGATTTCAATGGAAGGAATGCTACAGCAACGTTGAAAATGCTTGTTGGTTTTTTCGGGGAGTCTTTTTTATCATAATATGACTGCATAAAACATTCCGTGAAGCTCGTGAAGTCAACGAAAACCACCTATATTATGATGATAACATCAAAAAAGTTAAATAAACTACAGTGTTAGCATCAGATATATAGCGGAAGATCTCAACATCTCTTATAGATGAACTCAAGAGATTTTTGTTGATTTTTTAGGTAGTTTTTTGGGTAAAAGAGAGGCTTGGCAACGTAGTTGAGAAGCTTACAGTCATCAAACGCATCATTATAATTAACTAGACATGGGTTTATCAATATGATGCCGAAACTGTCCAACAATCAACCGAATGGCGCTCCAAAATTAACCGGAAAAACAAGACTCCATTGATGACCATTCCAGTCGAGGCTTATAACAAGTGTACAATTTGACTAATAATCTATTTTGATGGCGATATTAAAGATTTATATTAAAAATGTATGAAAAATTTTTCCAGTCCGGGTCAAATTTGATCAGATAATACATTTTTGGTTTTTTAGTTAGTATTTAATTGGTGAGTTGCAAGGCAACATTTAAAACACGTGCTTAACAAATTCGTTTATATGCTATTAGGTTATGTATTTGACTAAATAACTGTATTTTAAATATTTTTTTTTTTTCTATTTTTCGATATTAACCGTCACTGTAAACCCACAACCGACGAGTTTAAAACTTAAATTTAAACTGACAATGAACTGTCGTAATACACCACAAGGGCAAATTATTGTTCAAAAAATCCTTACATATTTTCCATTTGGACTTGAAATACCATTTCTGTGCAAGTCAATTATGCACCGCCTAAATTGATAAGAAGATTGATGATGTGTCAGTGAAAGCGTGATTGATTTCATCAAATTCAAATTATTCGCATATTTATTTGTAAATGGAGAAAATCAATACTAAAGGTATATATGTACATGCATATGAATATACATTTGTGAAAATATAAATATCTGTTTTTTTTTTTATATAAAAACAAAAATGTTAAAGTACTCGTACTATTTGTTAAGGCCCTTGACATTCCGCTTAACAAACCACGGAATTTGTTTTAAGATTAGCGTTTACAGCAAAGAATGTGCAGGATATGTGTGCACGTGGTTTATACATATAACAATTTTTCGATGAAATTGAACATAAAAATGCAAAATATTATAAATCACCTAAAATTTCGTATGAGGAAATGCTAAACGCCGCGTCTAGACGACTTTGCTTAAATGCTAAACAAATTTTAATTTTATATCTTTCTTATCTATTTTCATTCAAATATCAATTATTTATTATCTATATCAGTATATTACTATTTGCTGCGTCATTTATATATTGAAATACCAAAATATAAGAAAAATGTACAGCTCTGAATTGTTGTTGCAATGGAAATTGATGTAATAGTTGTGGGGTTGTATATGAAATTTTATAGTTTTCGTCTTCCAAATTAATTTTAATTTTTCTAATCTTTTTCAAGGCCAATCTATAATGAATATTACTGGGTTTTCCAATATGGGTGATATGATTTCTAAGTGTCGTGTCCGCCATTTTTAATACGAGTATGTCGCGATTTTTTTTTGCATTGTATTCAGTGATGTATACAATTTCATGGTGGTAACATATACGCAAGAACAACGTTTACAAAATGAACAATTTTATTATCAAAATAATCGTTCTCCAATTGCAACTTTTCGTGCGCCTTTGCCATTTTATCCATTTTTTATTATCGTAATGATCCTTCACCTGTGCTCGCTATTCGTCGATTTGTTGAAAATTTCGTGCGTATATTCTCTTTACATAATGTTCAAGTGCCAATAAGACAAAGAACCGCTCCAAGTAATGAAAATATTGCTGCAGTTCAGGCAAGTGTTGCTGAAGACCGCAGTTTAGCGATTCCAAGACGTTCTCAAGAGTTGCGACAGTTTGAACCGTTTGGGACCAACCTTTCCCCTCATGAATATTTTTTCTATTCAAAAATGCATATCTTCTATATATTAATAGCTAGTAGTAGGGAATTTTATCTGTTTTGTAAATTTATCTTGGATTTATCATTAACTCTAATATTGGATCGTTTACTAAGTAATTCCGTTTGATGACAACATCTGATCTCATTGAATTTTATCGCATCCAACTTCCACACTTAACCGCTTTACCATTATATATATGAACAGCCTTACTACATATAGCCTTATGTGTAAAAAATTTTCTAAATTTTTCGGAGTGTTTCTTATTTGGTGCTCTATCGAAAATGGAAGATCGAAAACAGCCTTTTCCAAATGTTTCACTGTCAAGGCGGTAAAAATGCCGTTCAAACCAGACAAAAATTATATGATGTGTAAGGAGAAGATATGATGATCGATCGCCATTGCCAAAATTGGCTTACAAAATTTCATTCCAGCAATTACGATCTGGAAGATGCACCACGTCCTGGAAAAATTTTGAAACCGATGTGGATAAAAAAAATCCTTGGACAATGCAAATTGTCGAATAACAACTCGGAAGATTGATGAAAAAAAATTTGATTGACTCGCTAAAAGTTTTTGCAGCTTGATTAGGAGGTACTACCACACCAACCATATTCTCCAGATTTGGCACCGAAACCAGTAATAGTCCGAACTGGGTTTGGTAGCACCCAATTTTTTTTTAATTTTTTGAATGGGGGAATCTTCACCACAAATGTGAATATTAAAAAACCACTTGGACCAGTTTTTTGCCTGCAAGGATCAAGAATTATATGTATGATCGTGGAATCAATCTCTTTCATCAAATGTGGCAAAAGGTGTTCAATCAAAATGGAGAATATATAACTTCATAAAATATTTTACACCATAAAAAATCGTGTTTAAATTTCACTAAAAAAAATAAAATTACTTAGTGAACGAGTCAATAAGAATTTCAGCTTCGGAACTGAACATAAAGGGTGATCCAAGTAGACGTACTTTTTTCAACGTAAACCGTCAAAATCGACCGTTATCGCGTCATGATAACTAATTATTTGGTGCCTAAAATAGAAGGTTTGGTTTCAACAAGACGGCGGTGATATCACACTGTTAGACTTTTTTTTTGCTGTGTGGATATGTAAAGTCTAAAGTTTATGCGGACAATGCCGCTTCCATGCAGGCCTTGGAGAAAAACCTCACACGTGTCATTTGCTACTTATCACTCGAAATGCTCAAACGAGTCATCGAAAATTGGACTTAATGGATGGACCATCTTCAAAAAATAATTGCCAAAGAATATTCTTTCAAATGATAATAAACATTTCCCATTAAATTTGAAGTTTCTGTGTTTTTTATTTAAAAAAGTAGGGAACCTCTTTCTGAACAAATGTATTGAACTGAGTTCTCTCTTTTCATAATTTAAATTACTACGTTTGACTCTTCAAAATGCACATTTTTATTGTAACGTCAGAAAACGTTCGAAACTGGCTGGAGTTCACATAGTCGGTTTTGTATTCATAACAACCTTTCTAAAATATGGGTCAAAGATAAAGACGACCACAAAACCTAAGAATGGCCGTCGATATAGCTAAATATTTCGATTATGTAATAATAATATAAGCGATGTTATCTCTGATAATTTAAAGTCCACCATTATATTATATATGAGACATATTTATAAAATTATCTTATCTTTGAATATGAACCCACCTTAAACTTCACATTACCTTACTTTGATTATATAAAATATTATATACTCGCATATTAATATTAAGACTTAGACAAAATATTCGTTTGGTTTTGATACAAAGCATGTAGCTTTCACCTTTTGTCAGTCCATAAAAATATTTCAAATCATCAATCAATTGGGGATTTGTTTTAATGAACGTGTCTATATACACATGCAAATTTTTAGTATCAACTAGAAAAACCACGAGTTGAAAAAAAAAAAATATTGTATTGTTGTTCCAGAAATGTGACAAGCATCAATAAATTAATAACATCTTAGCAAGTTTTTAATTTGAGCTACTAACTGAATTAGTTTAACGAATTTTGCAAAGTGATGTTTTCTAGATTACCAAATATCGATTTACGTATGTATGTACCGAAGCTAAAATGCTTTCAAAGGTTTTTTTTTATCATCTTTGTTTGATGAAAAAGTATTTCATGGAAAATATTCCAGGAGTTACGTAAAATTTCTCATTTTTGGTCTAAGTGGGTTAATCACTAGATATTGAAGACAAACATTTCTCTTTTTAACTTTAAAGCTTGCCGAATGTGCCGTTTAGGAGGAAATTACATGTTAATTACATCTGTTTTCCTACTATAATGCAAAACCGCGTCTAACGCGATATATTTGTAAATAGTTTTGCAATGGTATACAGTATTGAGCCATAAAATAGCAACACTGCTGCCATACAAACTAAACGTTCAAAATTCAATCCTTGTATGGAAAATTTTTTATTAGACAAGAGTAGCAGCGTACATTGTGGCAAAAAAGTACACGGAAATTGTAAATAAAAGAAAATATTTATGAATATTTACTTTGCCAAAAACTTTTCATTAGCACTTTTTGGGGTGGGTGTGTGAAACGCTGAAGGAGCTGAATATTGTTTTTTTTATCTCTTCGCTCGACTGAAAACGGGTTCCATTTCGATGATTGTTGCATTGTTTGCATGCCAAACTCATAAACCCATGTCTCATCGGCAGTTATAATGCTCTCCATGAATGTGGGATCGGAATTCGCATGATCAAGTATGTCCGAAGAGATCTGTTTACGGTACTCTTTTTGAAAAAAAATCTGTTTTATCGGGACGAGTCGAGCAAGAACGCGTTTCATACCCAAAATATTCACCAAAATCATTCGAATGGACTCGGCAGAGATGTCGAGCTTTCTTGCCATCTCTCTATTTAAATATTTTCAATAGTTGAAGAGAGTGAAGGTTGTTCAGAAAGAAGCAGGTCTTCAACGATCTCTAGATCGTCTTTGAAAGCTTTGTACCATTCGCAGGCTTGTGTTTTGATAAAACTGAATCACCGTAAGCATTTTCCAAAATTTACAACAATTCCGCACACGAAAATTGGATAGAAATACAAAAATTTAGACAAATTCTTTGTTCGATGCTTTTATCCATTGCAAAAACAGCAACGCACTACTGAGCTTTGCCGACTTAAGCACTTGCTGTAAACAAACCAGTTGACAGATCGCGCTCTTATTAGGCGTAGTGATTTAGGACAGTGCTCCAACTTAGCAAAATAATTTTTTTTTTTAAATTATCAATATTACCCGGGAGACTTAATTAAAATTTTCGGGTACTGTTTTGTCACACTGTACGGTAAAATTCGTTCTGACTTGATTTAATTTGACATTTAGAAACAATTTTATACAATTTAAACTGAAATAGTGACTTTCTTAGTTTCAAACAAAACATCTTCATTTCCTTGCACACCACTGTACAATGAGACAGTGAGTCTATGCAAATTTACGCAGACCTACATAATGTACTTACAGGCACCTATACAGATGCATAGACTACATATTATTCCATGTAAGTCGGGGGGTGCGTGTGGGTGCGGAGTGGTACGGTTTGACTAAAAGCTAACAAATTATGAGGAAGCGTGCCGAGCGTGTTAACAAATTAAGCGGTCAACTAATTGCTTGATGTTAATTTGGTCGACTGGTCGGTCAGCCAAATATGCACAGACATGTATGTGTGTATGTATGTATATATGTATGTATGGGTATAGTAAGTTACAGGATAAGTGGCTGATTAGCTAGCTGGTTGGTTAGTGTCGAGGTCTTTCCACAATTGCTGGTTTTAGCTAATGATTACGTATACGCAGAGGCATTTACACCCTTAAATACCCTCAAATGCCTACAATGCCTAGAATTTAAATTTTTTTGTGCTAAACTCATTACAACTTTACACTTATTTAAATATGTTTGTGAATAATTGCACATTTGTTTTTGCAAACTTTTGTGTTCGCTTGACTTCCTACACATGTTGACGCAAAGTTAATTTAATTTGTGTAATATTGAAAATCGCACTTTTGGCTTAATGCAGTAATGAATGTGTTAAATAGAATTATTAGCAATTACTTGTATATGAATTGAAAGAAAAAATAAATATAAATAAGAAGTGCAACAGAAAAAGTAACTTTCATGCGAAAAGTAACAAAATGTGATTATTTCTTTGTACATGTTAATTTAGACATACTACTAATGTGTTTACATTGTAGAGATAATTTGCAAGATTTGAACGCAATTAAGTATATGTGAAAATGAGAATTTGGCTTTCATTATTGCTTTTCCGGATACGCCAAATTCTGAGGAGTTTTAAAAGAATTTGTTGTTTCACATGAAACTGGAAGATTAACGTGAATTCTGCCAGTAAGCAATATTATTATTACTGTAAGGTACAAAGTAAAAACGGATGTTTGAAAATCTTTTATTTAGTATTTGGAGATTACAGGAAGTATATCTTCCATTTCAGGCAGGAGAATTAGAAACATATTTTTTCTGAATTCCATTAAGGTTGCTTTCGTATTGGCCGAAAGATGGAGTATAAAATCAATCGGAAGTGCGAAAATATTTATTTTAGATATACGGATGTTAAGGGGTTAAATAGGTTTCCTCGGGTAAAACAACAATTTTTTCTCTCAAATAAAAAGATAAATATTTTATTTTATTACAAACATTCACTATTAACAAAAAAATTCTGAAATTTTTGGAAAAAAAATTTTAAATTTGGCGATTGGGACGCCATTTCCGGGGACCACTCCGAAAAAAGATGAGCCCGCGTTGGCAGGATAACTTCTTACAGTATTATCTAAATTGAAAAAATACGTGTTTTAGTTAAAACCCTTACGTAGAACTTGAACGAAGGAAAAAAAAACTGAAAATTGGATTTTTCGCAGACATTTTTACAAAAAAAAAAAGGAAAATTTCGCGACATTTTTTTCTCCAAAAATACTTCTTTCAAGTCCTTTAGAATTGTATCTCAAAGACCTGTGTAAAATTTCATGAAGATCGGTTGAGTAGTTCTCGAAAAATCTTGCCAATCGACTTCAAAAGCACAGTTTCGAGAAAATTGCCAAAAATATTTCTCGATTGAAAATTTAGGACAATATTCTAGTGGTGTTGTATAATTTAATAAGACAACAAAAAAATTCGATATTTTGAAACCCGTAAACCCATGTAATCCCTTAAAGAAAGTATTGACGTATGAAGCTAATACAAATTCGCTTGGGCGTATTATTTCTATCTCCAGCAGTTTACAACTGATATCCGATAAGATTCTCAAGCTTAACGTATAGACACCGGTAAGGAATCGACCAGTTAGAGCCCATAAAACGAGGAAAAGCTAATATCACTGAGTATAAAGGAAATAAAAAGGTATTTAGACCAAAAATTATGTCCATAGAGAACCTTCTCCATAAGAATGATGCTAGATTTATATTTTTGTAACTTTTGAAACAAAAAAGTAAATAAAGTCAATCATACTTGTTAAAGTAGTAATAATTTTAGATGGAGAAAATTGGAGGCTTATACAAACAGCATTAATTTCATTTGAGGACCATTATTACCAATATAAAGGCTTGTTCGCTATTAAAAAAATATTTTTTTTTTTCAAAAAGTGGACTCACGCTTTGATCGTCACTATTCCAATAAAAACGTACGCAAAATGTGTAAACTTACGTTTTGCTTAGAATATATACTACCTTAAGGGATCCTAAAAGCAATATGATAAGCTCATAATCGACAGCTCTCTTTACGGTAATTACCGAGCAAATAGCCTTTCCATTTTTTCTTTTTGGGAACGTTATAATCTCCTAAGCAATTTTTGTCCAAATTTTTGCGATTCTGCACTGACACTTTAATTATATTTTAATAATGATATTACTATCTGCTTTGAAGTTTTTATTTCGAACTCATTTTAAGCTGATAAATTTTAAGCCACCACTAATTTAAAGCACAAAAGTATAAATTTTAAGTAAATATTTATCATTTGTCTAGGCGGTTGAGAAGCCTATTAATATTTGCATTTGTCTAATATTTACGCGCTACAATAATTATCGAGATCGTTGGCTTAACAAAGGGCCGGACATAAAAACGTTGTGAGAGACAGAGATATGCTAAAGTTTTATTAGTTGCTAAAGTCAACAAATGCGATTCTGTTTTCTGAAATGAGAAGTAGTTACATGTGCGTATTAAAAAGTAATCAATATTAGTGATACTACGATTTGGTCAATTGAATGTGTGAATTAAGTTTAAATGAATGAATGATTTGGTTTTGCATTTCACACAAACATTTCTTAACATTCATATGTTTAGACTATTGACAGGTCTAAAGTTAACATGTTTAAAATTAATAATTTTAGTTAATAATCTACAGTTTTGGGTCTGACGACTTAGATTTTAATTTAAATTTAAGAAATATAGAAGAGACATAGCGCGAACTAACGCCAACACGGTGTTCCTAAATAAAGCGGCAACTTGACGTCAAGTTCTCACTTAAATTCTAAAATTAGTACAAAAGAAGTAAAATGCAAAACGAATTAATTTATTAAAAATGCATAAATTACTTCTTAACCCACTGTCAAAATCAATTTTTTTATGAACATAAGGAATTTTTGACGGTAATATGACAGGAAAATAATCAGACGAATATGAAATTAGAAGAGTACATAGTAAAAATCCTTAAATATTTCTGACAACTCACTAATAAGTAATATAATAGTCATATCAATCAGCACACTAAGAGCCAATGCTGCTGTCTCTCAAATATGATCATCGACTAAATTTTGAAAGAACTCCACTTTGATAATACCATAGCTCAACAAATTATTGATGTTATGGGAAATACTAACGGATGATCCAAATAGAGGTACTTTTTTCAATTGCTTTTTTTTGACAGATCACGCGTGAATCATGTCAAGCTGTCATGTTATTTCTGTTCAGTATTTTTTGGCATTTCATAATGGAAAGACTTACGCCTGAACAACGTTTATAGATCGTTCAACTTTATTATAAAAACTCACGTAATCGGGCTACTGAGCATACTATGCGCAACACTATCACCAATCTTGAGACCCAGAATTCATTATTGTATAATATTCGACCGAATAGATCACGTCCAGCACGCAGTGAAGAAAATATAGCAGCCTTAGCTGAGACCATACACAAAAAACGTGGAGGGTCGGTTCGGCACATTCGCAGCAACTCGGACTGAGGTATGGAACGACTTGCCGCATTTTACGTCAATAATTTAAACTTAAAGCGTATAAAAAGCTCTATATGCTTTTGATAATTTCAAAGAATATCAGACGTTATCGAGCCAAATTTACAAATTTTGTAATCGTCTATGGTGACCGTTATCGCTCAGTTACAACCGACTATTTGACGCCTGAAATTGAAGCTCGTGATCTAGCCGACATTTTGTTTCAAAAAGACAGCGCTGCTTCTCACACATCGCATCAATCAATGGCTTTATTGAGAGAATACTTCGGTGAGCCGATAATTTCACGTTTCGGGACGGTTGAAAACATCACGCGTGTCATTCACCAATTACCAGTCGAAATACTCGAACAGGTCATCGAAAATTTGACTCAACGGATGGACCACATGAGACGCAGCCGCGGCCAACATTTGAAAGAGACAAACTTCAAAAATTAATGTCAAAGAATGTTTTTTTGAATGATAATAAACATTCCCCATTAAATCTGAAGTTTCAGAGTTTTTTTTTAATGTAGGGAACCTCGAAATGGATCACCCTTATATCTACCGTACATAAAATTATTATGAAAATTATTAATTGTTGTTTTTCAAAATTTAGACTGTAATCATTTTATGAGACTCGACTACTGTGAGAAAAAGTACAAGGATTATAACATATAAATGTGCACAAATCCTAAAGGGTCTTATCTCACAAACGCACCACCCAAAAGAAATTGGTATAAATTAACTTTCCAGCGATGTTGTCGTTATAGATCGGTAAAGTTATATTAAAATTAAAGAATTACACAAAAAAAATTATTCACGATTAGGATACAGTATCGCAACGTTTTATAAAACTTATAAAAAATCCGTTTTTGTAGAAGATTAAGATTAAAATTAAGGACTGTTGTTTCAGTAAGTTGGCACAACCACCAACGACGTATTCCTTTAAGTGCGAATCTTTGAAGCAAATTCTTTCAGAAATAAAAAGATGGACATTAACTGAACAGCTCAATTCAAAGAACAATCCCATAACTCTCATTAAATCAAACAGACATATTCAAAGGAAGTTACTGAACATTTCACGAAACAACGGCTAACGTATCATTAAAAATTCTTATTACTCCAGGTTATAGTAGCAATATTTCCTATTTCAAAATCTTACTTAGTACTTCGATCTTATTTTTATATAAATATACATAAATTGTTATACACTGAACTAGGGTATATTAAGTTATACACGAAATTTGTAACACCCAGCAGGAAATGTTAGACGTGGAGACCTTGATTTAGCCACGTCTGTATGTCTGTCTTTATATATGCGAACTAATCCTTAAGCTTTTGAGATATCCATCTCAAAGTTTTCACACGTCGTTTTCTTATTTTTTTGCCGTCATACAAACTGACCGACCAATGTGAAGTTGTTGTGTAGAAAAATTTTTTATTTTGCAAGATGTCGTCACGAACTTGAGCATAGATTGTTATCCAAGCCAAAGCTATGATCTTCGAATAAATTGTTCGAAAATTGACTATAGCATATAATCCGAAATTCAGGGTTTTCTTGTTTCTATTACCTTTTGGAAGGGAGCAATCATTTTCCTCAAGCCACATAAAATGAACAAAATTGGCTAGGGTTTGATTGCGTCCACAAAAACACGATTACGATCGATTTTACGTCCCCAATTATTTATTGTCATGAAAAATATCAACTAAAATACTATATTTTTCCTCTCTGATGTACTTGCAAAACTAAGCTTAGAAATTCTATTCTTCAAAGTGGGGTGCCGGTCAAATACAACACCTCGTAATCCGTTCGCTATTGTTCCAACTACTTAATATTCAAGGAAGTTAATAATCCAGATTGTTTTGCAAATAAGTGGTTCAAAGTAGTTTTTAATGCATTTTCGAAGTAGAATGTAATGATTTGTTTGTTACCAATACAATAGACCAATTCGAATTAATGCGCATAACTGTCAGCGCTGAGGGTTGAAAACCCTTTGTAAATGGCAATAACTTCGTGTTAGCAATTATCACTTCGAAACGCAATCGAGTTCACAGTTATATTGCTTACGCACAGCACCAAACACCGTTTCTTCAAATATTTATTTTAATTTGTTTTTTATTATTATTTATTTCTTATTTAAACAAACTTTTGCACTTCGCCTGGCATTTCATTGTGATAGCGAACGCGTTGTTTCGGTTTCCACAAGCCCAATGGGCCGAGAACTGCGGATGCTCTGCTACCCACAGCGCCGCCCAATGAGGATTGACGCGGCCGATACAGATCACTCATCGACATCTTCCGACGAAAGCTTAAATCAAACTGAGTTCGAGTTGTTCAGATTACATGAGTTAACTGTGAACATCGAAGTGAGTTTGTAGTAGTAAATATTCGTAAATCTACTTAGACTCTTCATACGTCTCCATAAAATCTGTTTCAACTGCGAAAGTTGAAGATGCTCAGTAAACTGAGCTCGGAAGGCGTCGACAAGTGCGCGTCACAAATCAAAGTGGAAAAAATTCAACTAGTTTGCACTGCCTATGTGCTCATTACTCTTTAATTGTGCGAATTATTAGCACCTTTACAAATTTTATTATTAATAATTTTGCGGGAAATGCAGTGAGACCACGCTATGTGATATAGTTTTTCGATATTATTATTTATGCTAAAATCAAGTTTTTTTGGGTATGAAGTTAGATTAGGTTAGATTGCTGATCGAAGATCGGATGTGGACTGGTATATGTAGTCCTTTGTGAAGCCATATAAGAAATTCTGTGTTAGACCATAAAAATTAGCAAAACGCTTAGTAGTCAATACCGGTGGGATAAATAAACGCGGGACAGTCAAGAAGGAAGTGTTGAGTAGTTTCATCCTCATTTCCTTCTATACAACTTCTGCAGCCTTACTGCGTGGATGCCAATACGGGAATGACCCGTTAAAAGCCGACAGCTAGCGAGACGCTACCCTTACTGAGGACAAAGAGATCAATAGATCTCTTGCGGTAGATCTTGAACCAAATGGTTTTTGCGACAGCGCATGTACTGATGGTGGCCAAGCGCTGACCAAGCTTCCCCGAAGTAGTAGTAGAACACAAGAGGATCACCGATTCGCCTTTTCTTGCTAGTTCATCACGTTTACGGTGTCCTGCGATTCTGCTGTGGTTAGGCACCCATACCAGTCTTATCACAAAGACACTCGGTGCTATTGATAGCAAGGTTAGGCACTCTTTGACCAGGCCTGAACGCACTGGGACAGTATCGCCGCTCTGCTATCTGAGTGGATGGTCACTTTTGGTTTGCTAGCAAAGCGGATGATACTTTTGCCAATCTCAGTATCTATTTCATATCCCGGAACGCTTTTGTCGCTGAAAGTCCAGTATATATGCAGCCGCTTTCCGGCAGCCACTTTCCGACAGCCACTTTCCGACAGCCACTAAATCTACTGCTTCTAAGAACATTATCTCATTTCGACCATTATTGATGTTCTTTATGTCGTTTCCTACATATCTGTAGCTTTTCTGACCGCAAAGACTTCTGCGTTAAGTATTTATATGGCAGTATTTCATGACCTTGAAAGTTAGCGTGAGATCTTCCACTGCGTAACCTTTCTACTGCAGCCATTGGACTTGTTGTTAATGCTCCCGTTATGCAGAGAGACTATATGAGATTTTGTTGGCAGGGATCCACCACATCAAAGCACCATAAAGCAAGATTGGCTTGACTACCGCTGTGAAACACCAATGCATAAGGACAGGCGATAGGTGCCATATTGCCCCTGGCATCCTCTTACATGCGTAGAGGGCACCACCGACCAACTTGCTGTCCAAAATTACTCCCAGGTACTTGATATGATCCTTAGTAGTTCATTCTTCCTCGTTGAGTCTCGGAGATTGTCATGACGGCATCTTGTACCTGCTTGTATAGAGTACCATATCCGTCTTATCGGCATTTAGCTCATGGTTAAATAAAAAAATGTTTACCCCAAGAATTCCTAATTCTCCATTCACCTATTTTCTAATATTGTATATAAAATTTGCGTTTCTGTTTCACAGTCGCTTTTTCAAGGTTTTACTGTGCTTATCAAGCTTTGTTGTTTACTTATCTTATTTCTCTTTTTCCATCTAAAGAGATTTATGATAGGATATTTTTTCTCCAGAAATTTCAGTGTATAATATTTTTTTTTCGCTATTATATCGTTATTTTAGTGTTTTGCAAATATGCATAAGCCATTAGCGAGGGCAATTAAGTGTATTAATCATAAAGTCGCGTTCGAAGAGCTTTTAATTCAAAGTTTGCGATTTTTCAATAATTTTTCATGCGTAGCAATGCATTTGCAGTAGATTTAAACATTTTGTATTTATAAATAGAAATTTCCTTCAGCAAAAATAAACTCATAGGCTAGCAACAATAATAAAGTAATAATTATTTATATCGGTACAGGGCAATTATGTGTTATCTATGTTAAGTGGCTTCTTTGTTGGAAAAAGATTTCTTGAATCCACACATTGTAGGTGCTTTTTCATCACATGAACTGTTATCAGTATAGATCTAGATAGATAGTTAGCATTAAATTGAGGTGTGTACTGTGACCTGAAGTTTATTGCGCTTGGCGATGCTTGTAGATTGTTGCCAGTAATAGTCAGTACTCTCTGAATTATAGAAATGTTATGACAGAGATTGACAGCTCTTCGGTCACAATAATCCTGAAACTAAAATTAAGTATTTTCTTAGTTTTTTGGACGTTATCAGCGACATCATTTAATTGAAATTTTCTTGTGTTAATCATGGATGGCAAATTACTTCAAGGACGAAAAGTGTTGTAGATAGTTTCGGGGCTAGTTTCGTCTCTTATCCTTTGAAATCCGAAGCTTAGTTCGTATTTCCAAGTAGGCATTTCGATCAATTATGTTTAATGAAAAGTAAGTACAACGTCAATCGAAAACGGTCCTGATGTAATCACGTTGGGGTTGACGATCAGGGAAGTTTTGCTGCATGTTTGGTGCAATATACAAGGAATTATCTACTATTATGAGCTGCTCTCCTATGTCCAAATTCCTTTTGGGATTTACTGCCAACAATTGGACCATCTGAAGGAAGCAATCGTCCAAAAGCGGTCAGAATTGGCCAATGGGAAAGGATTTGTGTTCCATCAGGATGAGGTCGCCACACACATCGATAGTGACTTTTTAGAAGCTCCGGAAGCGTGGTTGGGACATTCTTATGAAAGCACCTTGTAGTCCGGATGTGATCACATGTGATTATTATCTGTTCCTGGCTATGGTGAATGATTTAGCTTATGAAAATAGAAAGTTACAGTTTTTTGCCAATAGAGACGAGGCTAAAGTGACATGAAATTACCTTCAAATGGCAACAAGGTATCGAATAAAGCGGTGCAAATCGATCATTCTAACTATCCTAAGTAAAACTTTCAATTTATTGAAACATTAATGGATTTCTTTTTACCAGACCCTGTATAATTTATTAGAGTGCGGAGCTACATTCAATATTTAAAAGTTCTGAAACCATAGCTGATATTATGCCGATATACTACGATCTCCTCATAGTATACGCTGGTAAATAAATGTATCAAGTTTCATGAAGATTTTTACCCCAGCTTTCGATAATGCTGTTATGGGTTAGACTAACAGACAGAGAGTTATCATGAATTTAGCTCTCTTCCTCATTCGGATAGTTTTTTATTATCGTTTATAAATTTTATTAGTTTTTGCTTTGACACGCAACATTGTCCAGAACAAATTTGTTATAATCTGAGCAACATATTGCGAGATTATAAAAATGCAGCAATGCACTAATAGAAATATTTGTTAGCAGCACACTTAAGTTACTGGTGATAACAGTATAGGTTTAATAGTAAACAAAGTTAGAAAATAATAAAAAAATACAAAATTCACGAAACATTTAACCTTGGCACGTATGTACATATATTCAAAATATTAAATTATGTAACAAAAATATAATCGGCCACTAATGTACTTCCGAAAGCTAACCAATTAGAAAGTCATTAACAGCTAATTAACAATTGATTTTTGCACGTGCTTTTTTTTATTGGAGACTTATGATTTAGTTATAAGGGTAGATACATGATGGGTGTTTTTATACCTTGAACATGGTACATTAAGTTTACTACAACGTTTGTAAACGCCTGAAGAAAACGTCGAAGATCTTAGCCATGTCCCTGTATATATGCGAACCAGTCCCTTAGTTTTTGAGATATCGATCTGAATTTTTGCACATGACCTTGTGTCTTTAAGGGGCAGCTCATTTGCCGAAAGCGCCGATATCGGCCTACTATAGCATATAGCTCCATACAAACAGTCCTATCAAAATCAAGCTCTTGTATGGGAAACCTTTTTATTAGACAAGATATCTTCACGAAATTCGGCGATTGTTATTGGCAAAGATGACGTTTTAATTTCCGAATATATTGTTCAGATCGGAACACTATAGAAAATAGCTGTCATACAAAATGATCGATCAAAATTAAGTCCTTGTATGAAAACTGCTTTATTTGGCAAGATTTTTTCACGAAATTTGGTATATCTTATAGACGAAGGCAACGCTACAATCTCTGAATAGAACATTCAGATCGGATCACTATAGCATATAGCTGCTATACAAACTGACCGATTAAAGTCAAGTCAAGTTAAGTTGTGTTAAAAATCAATTTCTAGCATGCGAAACCTTTTTATTTGTGAAGGGTATTATAACCGAACCGAAGTTACGTCTTATCTTGTTATATATAGAATTGTTGTTTCATTGTCCAATTTCTGCGCTCATATTTCAAGTATTGTCATATTTGCATTAAATCGTTTTCGTCATATCTAGACTCATTGGCAAAGTGAGATTTTCGTAAATAAATTGGCAAATTTTGATACATGTGCCAGACACATACATATTGTAAATTTATCAAGCTTTACCAATTAACACATTCAAGTACGTATGTATGTAAGAAGCATGATTTGTTGTCGATTTGGCGACTGCTGTATTTTCAAGTGAAAATTTCGTCACAACACTATTTGGCGGCGTGAAATTGTGGAAAGGTGTGCGAACATATGAAATTTAAATAATAAATCTCTGTGTTACGAATTCTCCACACACTCTATTTTATTGTTTTGCGGTTTTGTTGTTTGCTTTCATTAATTTACACCGCAAAAACTGCACTTAAAAGTGGGAAAACACATTTGCTTTCTTTAAATGATTCGCATTTACTGTCGCTGAGATGATTGCTACTGTTGTTGTGATTATTTTTGTTGCTGTTGTTTTTGTTGTTGATGTTATTTTGTTTGTTGTTGTTGCATTTGTGATGTCACTTCCTTGGCGTAGATACTTTTCTAAAGTTGCTTGTGATAAAAGCGGAATAAATCGCAAAAAAGCTGGCGAGTGTAAACCACACAAAAATATCTAAAAAATCTGTTGCTTGTGTAATCTATTCAAATTGCTAGGCTCGGCTGACACAATGACAATTAGCAGCCCATTCATTGCGGTTTCAGGTTCAAGATTTTAGCGGCAAAACTGTATGCACCAAATGTATTTAGAAAGTCGTGTCATCCTACCTGAATCTCACTGAAGGCATTCTGTAGTATTTTGGCAGTGGTATCGTAAGTGGACGGCTAGGCATTTATATGTTTTTTAATATTTATGAATCTTTTTATACGCAATTCACAATATTTTTCCACTGCTCCTCCTTAAACACACGCTTTGAGTTTAGTAAACAATATTTTTTTTTAATTGTTATAAATTTTTTTTTTAATTTCCACTGCTCATTTTTAGCACTTTTTGCTTTAATTAATTTTCGCACTTTCCCTGAATTACTTTGACTTTTTTCTATTGCTATTTTTTAACTTTTTTCTAAACGCTCGATTGCAAGTTAGTCCGGCTATTTTGCGAAACCGACTGAGCGCGTCCAATACCTTTGACTTGCTTGTCCAAAATTTACTTATCGATGTGGTGTTAATTTTGCAAGTTCGTGCGCGTAAATTGATAAGTTGAACGTTGAACGTGTTTATTTAACTAAATGCCTGTCTAATGCCAGTGACAAATCGCTTGAAATATATTAATATTTTAATACATACTTACTATATTTAAATAGTATGTGTCATCGAGCTTATACCGTTAGCAATAAAAAGATATGTAACTATAACTCTGTTTATTTGTTGAGTTATGTTTAGTTTGATGCAAGAAAAGGACGTTAAGATGATTACAAAACAAAAAAACGTTACCTTCTACAGCACCGGAATCATAATAGCCTACACAGGAGCATTTTTAATGGCATAAAAAGTTTAAAAAGAGCAGTTTGAATTGTAGCTATATGCTTTAGTGGACCGATCTGACCAGTTTATTCGGAGATTTTAGTAATAATAACAATCTACAAAAATTTCGTGGAGACACCTTCTGAAATAAAAAGTTTTCCATACAAGAATTTGAATTTGATCGTTTAGTTTGTATGACAGCCAATCGCTATAGTGATCCGATCGGAGCAATATACTATACTTGGAAATTAAAGCGTGATCTTGGCCAACAACATTCGACGAATTTCGTGAAGACATCTTGTCTTATAAAAAAGTAGTCCATTCAAGAATTTGGTTTTAATAGGTCTGTTTGTTTGGGACATGACCCGTCATGCTGTCCATTTATATAGTATGTGCTATAGTTGTACGATATCGGATATGGTTCAGACAAATGAGCTGTTGTTTAGGGAGAAAGGACTAGTGCATAATTTCAGATCGATATCTCAAACACTGAGAGCTAAAAAGTGCGAATAATTTTTAACCTTAACTCATTTCTACAATGCTTAGTAACTAAATGCGTGAGTTTCTTTCCACACAAGTTTTAAGCCCATTCAAACCATATGTTGATGCAGATAAGTCAAGCGATGGGATCGAAGCCATTGCTTGATTAGTGCAGGTTCGACTTCCTAACAACTTAACTTTCAAAGTAGTGACAAATCGACAAATGCAGAGTTATCCAACAGTTTTAAATCCCAACTTTAAACGTCTATAAGCTGTTGGAATATAAAGTTTTGTATATCCATTTTTTTGAACCTAGCATAGTGAGAATGATGCGATTCAGCTCTAATAAGCACTATTTCGTTTGATAGTTCGTCGCAGTCATTTCATAACTTCACTCTCATAGGAACCCCCATCCTTATTTGCAAACAACTGGGATAGCTATTTTTCACAAGCTTCTTTTGAGTCGAATTTTCTACCAGTAAAATCATTTTCGATAGTCAGGAACAGAAAGTAATTACATGGCGCCAGGTCCGGACTATAAGGTGGATACACAAAAACATCCTAAGCAAGCTGCCGGATCTTTTGGTGAGTCTCTAACGCCGTGTGTGTCCAGGTGTCTTGGTAGTAAAAATTGTGGCTTTTGGACTTTTGCCAATCGTTGAAAGCATCGGTCCAGATTAAGAAATTGGGTGTAGTTGCCTTAACTCAGGCGGCACCCACACCATTGAACTTTTTATATTTTTGTATCTAGTCTTTTGTAGGTAAATGGTTGCAAACGGGTTCCTTCGCTTTATCAATATTCTGGACAACTGGTCTTCTCTAGATCTAGATGCAACCAAGCTAAGCTACTGAAAAATTAGCTTGCACTTAATACAAGCATACGGTCGAACTGCTATAATATTGTGTTGTTTATAAAAATGTTTCAAAAAAAACCTTATCACCGAATCAATTGAGGTAAAATGATATTTTGACCAGGATGTTCTAAGGTTCTAAGTTACTTTAAAGTAGAGATAAATATTTCTACGAATACTATTTTTATGTAAACAACGCCAATCTCAATCATTTTTGTTTAATGTCTAATTTTATCGAAGGTATGTGGGTACAATAGACCATGTCGGAGGGATTTCGCGGGCACGTAGCGTAATTTCGTGACGAAGTCTAAAGTTCGTATATAGTTAAATGATATAGTTAAGGCAAAAATTCCATTGACTGACTTTCGTCGATGTCCTATTTAAGTCCAGTATATACTTCCCCGGGTAAATGATATTTTAAAGAAAGGTATTTTACTAAGTTTGTAGGATTGTCCTTAATTAGGTTAGGTTAGTTTATGTTAATCTGGTAAGCCAATAAGCCACGCATACACCAGTTTTAGTTCTTTGCGATACCGGAAGGAGTTCAGTTTCTAGGTCAAAGAGGAGCAGTCATCCTTTAGGATGTCTGCGCTTGACGAGCATTTCAAGAGGCTCTGTCCAGTGTACCAGTACCTCTTCTAGTGTATCATATCATGGGCACCCCAGATGCTTACAGCGTAGCCTTGCCAATGCGGGACAAGTGAACAAGAGATACTCCATTGTTTAAATATTTCTTGCAATCTTCTCGTTTTGTCAACCTCATTCTTCACCATACTTCTGTCCTGATGGTCGTATAGACAATGTGTGGGTTTCCCAATGTTGATCACGTTTTCGGATGTTAGCAGTACACCACTCTTGCCAATCTCGTCCACTACTTCATTGCCCTCGAGACCTTTGTGACCCGACAGCCAGTAGAAGTGAAGTTTCCTGCTTCTGGCAACACTTTCGACTGCTGCCCTGCTTATCAAGACACTTCTGGCCGATATGCGATACGAGATTATTATTTTGGTTGCTGGCTCTTTAGATGTTGACTCTGGAATTACCTGCAGGTGCATTGTGGTCAGCTCCGCGGCTTTCGCAATAACAAAGACCTCAACTTGAAATATAGTGCAGTCCGGCAACTTAAAAAGGCTGCCTTAAGCCTAACTCTGGGCAGTATATCCCGACGCAAAATCCATCCTCCATTTTTGAGCCATCCGTATAATTGTTTACAGTGTGCGCAAGCAGCTAACATACCTTTACGTCAACCATCTTTTTCTATGTTTTCTTTGAACCTTTTTTCTAAGTTGAAAAGTGGGATCATGTAGTCGGTGCTTGCCAAACCGCCATTACCCACCGAGCTATGCCCGAAGGTTCTATATGTAAATTCTCTTGCAGTCAGTAGTCGTCCCGTCGATGCTGCGCAGTTTTCAGCGAAACGATATATAGTATGTAGTTAAGATAACAATTCCAGTGATTGTCTTTCGGTGTTGCCTTATTTAAGTCGAGCGTATAAATTTGGTACATTTTGAAAATTTCTATTTATCGTTATTTTTGAAAGCCTGTATTCACTAGCCATTAACCATAATTTTTGGGCTCGGTCTTGTCAAAAAGTTTTCATATTTCATATTCAATAACTATTTTTTAGAGTCGTGTAATCCTTCTTATTTTTGATAGAGGTAAAGAACTCGATAAAAATGCGTTTCTGTGATTCATATCTTATAAATTAATAACAATACATACTATATGAGTTTTATCTATGATATCATAAAATTTAAGCTTTATATTTAAAACATACCATTTATCTATCTTTTAAGCAATAACATATTGCAAACATATACATACAAGCAAACATAAACACATAAATTAGGATTAGAAAATTTCAATGTCATTACTACTGTGCATTTGTAAATGAAATAAAAATGAGATATGACTCAATATGTTGTTAGTTGATATTAGAGATGACACTTTGCTTGTTTACACTTCGATTTCGTTTATTTATCTATTACTTACTATTAATTTAATTTCGTGTAATTGTGCGAACTGCATGTAAACTTAAAGCCGGTGACACTTACGAATGGTCACGGACACAGCGTGGAAGGTGAAACGCCCGTTATGGAAATGAAATGAAAATGATCGAATGACCATTCGAACTGTTAAACTTACCGTTACGGCCGAACGGAAGGCCAAGCAAAGACAGCCGCTGTCAATTACAAATGTAATCAATTAATAATTGATGGCAGTTATGTACGATTACACGATAACGGTGTGAAAAAAGTTTGCTATCCATTCTTACCTATATATATGCCCGATATTATCTTTAGGTACGCTTGAAGGAATATATATACTTGTATTTCTGAATACTACATATTTATATATAGATTTCTGTATTTTATCAGTTATGCGGCTATCAGCTGGTTGGCAGCTTAAAAATAAATTAATAGGGTTTCTATGTATGTGTATGTATGTCTTTATTTGTCGCGTAAGCGTGCAAATGTTGTTGGCGTTCGTTAACGGTAGCCGGTAAATGCTACCAAAGCATGAAAAAGCTATTTCGAGTTGTGTTTGTTTGTCTACTTAAAGATTAGTGTCGGCCTGAGAAGTAAACACATAACATAGGCGCTTTGTAACTGTCTTTCCGGAGAAAACTGTCGCTGATTTTGTTTTATTTATTTATTAATAGATAGTTAACAGTCTTTATAAGCTACAGTGATCATTGCTAAATTTCAACTTGTGGTGTAGAGAAAAAATATATTTGAATACTCATAATACCATCTGATCAAATTTGACCGGAAATGATCCATATAACTTGCGAATCGATAAAAAAATTGAAATTTTGTGTTTTCAATAGAATCATGTCTAGGCACTGTTTTGGGGAGTTTATTTTATTACGAACGACTTGAGTGAAGCAAAGAGTTCATTGAAGCTCGTGAAGTCATCGAAAACTTGCCACATGCGATTCGTCCATTTACCTCTTCTAATGATGGTACTATCGAAAAAGTTAAAGAAACAGCGAAAAGATAGATAGCTGAGATTCTTAACATCTCTTAGGGATCGACTTAAAACATTTTGGTTAATGTTTTGGGTATGACACGTGACAATGCTAGACCTGAATCTGCTGCAAAAACGACGTGGATTAGAGTTCGCAAAATAGACGATTGGAAAAGTGGCTGAAGACCCTACATTCATTAAACAAATTATTACTGGCGACGTTACATGTTTTTATGAATATGACACCGAAACTGTCCAACAATCTAGCGAATGAAGCTCCAAAAATTAGCCGAAGCCGCAATAGCCAAAATTCGCTGAAGGCACTGAAGGCCATCCCAGCCGAAGCTTTATTATATTACGCCTTTAAGTTTTGATAAAAATGTTATTTGTAGTTTTTTTAATTTTTTGTCTAACTGAAAATTTGATCTGCTCTAGATTTGACTCCC
Source organism: Bactrocera neohumeralis (assembly GCF_024586455.1). NCBI lineage: Eukaryota > Metazoa > Arthropoda > Insecta > Diptera > Tephritidae > Bactrocera > Bactrocera neohumeralis. Next base: position 33,704,577 of record NC_065922.1, on the reverse strand, counting down.
AACTGCCCTCACTTGCTATTTTTTTCTAATTGTACATTCTGTTTAATGTGTTTTCACTTTACTTGATTATCAATAAATACACTTTTTTCTAATTAATAAACATAACTACATTTATGTCGTTATATCTATTTACTTGCATTTCCGTAAGTTCTAGGAAGCATGTCTGCTGCAATAAATAACCTACTGTGATTTCCCCACTGCTTCGATTATTTTTGTTTGACCAATATAAATAAGTCTACGAGACAATTCTCTCTCTCTCTCTATTCTTTGTAATTTTAATTGCCACTCATACGAAAATACTTATGATAAGAATGCAATATTTGGATATATCTATACCTAAATGACTATGGGTCTAACACCGGTTTCGAGCCAGCCATTTTTAACGAGAACTTTTTTAGGGATTATAAAAATATGTTTGTCAGTGTTTGAGATATCCGAACGAAATTTAATACAAAGGTACATTTTGATATTATATTGATCATTTTGTCAGAATCGGTCAGATCGGACAACAATATCATGTATCGTTTGTTCAGATTTTTAAAACTTCGTCTTAAAAATCGCTGGCTCGAAACCGATTTTGGATGCATAGACTCTTAGGCAAATTTGTTCAACACTTCTTTTATATGCGATTTTAAACAAAAAAAAAAATCGACCCGCTGTAATGTATATATATGTACCTTCAAAATAATAAAATATATAAACTACTGTATAGATCTAAATAAATTTGACTCGGACTGTAAAAAAATACAGAACAAATACAAGCACTCCAACGCTTAACTCCATTTTCCATACACTTCTTCTTAAGCCTCGTCCTTTAGCGTCTTCAGATATTTTTCATTTTGTAGGTTTCGGCTCTTCTTTGAAGCGCCATTCGCTAGATTATGGAACAGTATTGACGACATATTTATAAACGCATTCATTTGATGAAACAAGGGTCTTCAGCTAAATAAAAATTCGCTTGATTAAGGGGTCAGTAGGGTAATCTGGCCTGTTTTTTTGACATTTTTTTCCATAGAAATTTTTATTCTACAATAGAACTTTTTTCACATATCACGAGGTATATTGTGGAGTGTATAAACAAATTTTTAGGAATTTTTTGATGACATCTGTCGGAGAAATGATTGGGTGAATGAGATGCGTTTTTTCACTGGCAGACATGATTTCTCATGTTTGCATCATCTGAAACACAAAAACCCAATTTTTTCTTAAAAAGTACGTGAATGGTTATCGTCCCTACTAGAATCATGAAAAAATGTTGATAAATAAAAAAGTAATTAACGTTTTGTTTTTTTTTAATTTTTCCTCATGTTTTTTACATAAATTTTGTCATAACATTGTCAATAAATTATAAAAAATATAGGGACGATAGGCAGGCGTTTTGTGAACATTTAAAAAAGAAATTAAGCAAATCGGTTGAGCAGTTCGACCGGAATCATGTCCGCCAGTTTAAAAAAGTGTGTTTTGAGAAAAACACGTTTAAAGTTTGAGGTGTGCAATCCGAACGCTCCGAACGTCGAGCGGTATTATGATTTTTGGGTTTTTTCGAAACCTTCCAATGGTAAAGTGAGTTTCTACATTAATTTTAAATGTATAAGGGAACAGAAAACACGAAAAAAAATTGTTTTTTGAAAAAAGATTACCCTACTGGCCCCTTAAAGTATTTCAAACTGAACATAGGTATAGTTGCCATTGAGCGCGATACACTGATTATATCGACCATCCAACTTTTTGACACCATTTTCGAAGTACGATTTTTGTTCTGCTACAATTTAGGATTCAGTATCGGCTATTACTTCTTCTACGTAGTTCAATTGCTTTCCAGCGACTCAGCGAGATCTTTCTTTTTAGTTCTGTTAGCGGAAAGCAGTTACTTGGGCTCAAAACCAAAGAGTACGTCGTAGGCTGAAGCAATTCAAAACTTATTTCATATTGAGTCAACCGTTTCATTGATTTATCACACGGACTTTTCACGGTATAATATATATATGTTTCAAAGTCAATATAGTAAAATCTTTAAATCGTCCGATTGGTTGGGAATTAACGGGTCATCCAAGCAGATGTACTTTTTTCAATAGATTTTTATGACAGATCACTCGTGAGTCGTGTCAAGCTGTCATGTTATTCCTGTACAGTATTGTTTGGAATTTCATCATGAAAAGACTCACGCCTGAACAAAGTTTACAAATCGTTCAGCTTTATTACGTTCCGTGAAGAATGTGCTCCGCGCGCTGCGTTCAACTTATGAAATGTACAAAATACAGCTTGTGCAAGAACTGAAGTCGCTCGACCTTCTCAAGCGACATCGCTTCGCTCTATGGGCTCTTGAAAAGTGCAAAAAAGCAAAATTTTGTTCAGCTATGAGGTCCATTTCTGGCTCAATGGCTATGTAAACAAGCTAAATTTCCGCATTAGGGGCGAAGGGCATCGTTCAAGAGTTGCCATGTCATCCAGGAAAAGCATCGGTTTGATGTGGTTTGTGGGTTGGTGGAATTATCGGTTCATATTTCTTCAAAAATCATGCCAGTAAGAACGTAACCGTCAATGGTGACCTTTATCGCGTCATGAAAACCGACTATTTGACGCCTGAAATTGAAGCTCGTGACATTTGGTTTCAACAAGATGGCGCCACTTCCAACATACCTCATCAATTAATGGATTTATTGAGAGGACACTTCAGTTCGTTAGACTTTCTTCTCTTCTCTCTTTTACCTATTTTTCCTATTTTTCCTATTTTAAGTCTAAAGTCTATGCGGACAAACCCGCTTCGATTCAGGTCTTGAAGCAAAGCATCACGCGTGTCACTAATGCAGTTGGTTTTTTCTATTTTCCTTGGCTTTCTTCCTTAGTAAATTGAGTACTTCTATTAATGTGGATGACGAAACTCGAATAGCTCGAAAAAAATCAAAAAAATTAATTAACAAAGTGTACATCCCTAAATTAGATTAAATTATAATTATATGACCAAATGGGGTTTTTGCTTAATGAAAAAGAGCAGACTTAAATCAATCCTCAATGCACACCTCCTCCAGCAAACTTATGCATTTATCTATGGTTGGTATGGTCGCATAGGTAAGCAACATGTCTATAAAAGTGCATTTGCCGTCATATTGCCAATATGCAACAAAAAATTGGATGCGTGCCCATGTCAACAATATAAAACAATTCGCTGAGAAGGGCGTCGCCGACAACGCCTGTACGTAGGCGATAAGACACTGCAGAAACGAACCAATCAACTTGCAACATAACAATGTGCAACAAAAAACATTCAATTTGTGCAACAAAGGTTAATTGTTTGCAGTGCCTTGCAACAGTGTTTGCCAAGTTACTCCCAACATGCAAAATTTTTACACAAAATTCGGAAAAGGGTTTACAATTAAATAAATTTTTTTGTAATTAATAGACTGATCCTATAAAAACCTTAAAGAACTCTCTCCACTCAAAAAAGGCGTGAGTATTTATTTTTACACTCGAGTAATCACTGTGCGGAAAAGGCGTAACCAATATTGCTGTTGATCTGCATATTACACTTTGAGTGCGTTCATTTCATTAATTTTTATTTGTGGCGGTTGTCCTTGATAGTTACATGTGCAAGTAACTGTAAATTCATTTAGCGAATTTTTATTTTTAGTTGTTTGCTATCATTTTGTATTTTTTGTTGTACAGGGCTGGCAAGTCAGACTTATCAGTATGCAAAGATGTTACAAACGTGGGGAGAATATAGTGTATATTTTTCTGATTGTTACTTTTTGAGGGAATCCATAAAAAAAACAAGCAAAACGTTAAGTTTGGCTGCACCGAAGCTATAATATAATAATTTTTGTCATATACAGAAATTTTCCATACGACGACTCGATATTCAACGGTCAGTATGTATGGTAGATAAATGCTATAGTGGTCCGATATCGGCGGTTCCGATAAATGCGCAGCTTCTTTGTAAGAAAGAACGTGCGCTAAATTTCAGATCGATATCTCTAACACTGAGGGACCAGTTCGCGTATATACATTTTAGAGTCTCCGAAGGTTTCTTCCGGGTGTTACAAATTTCATGGCAAGCTTAATATATCCTGTTCACGTTATTACGAGAAAGAAAGCGATAAATTTAGATACAAGACGCAGGATTTATAATTGTGATTTTGAAACTTTTTTTCTGTTGTTCTGGCAGATTTAACCCGCTGTGGGTGGTAATAAGCTTGGAAATTTTTAAAATGGTTTTCAGATAAGCAAAGAATGCGAGAGTGTCCTTTGTTTCAAATGTGTCTATGATTATTAATCATGTAAAAAAAAGTAATCCCAAGTTTTTCCTGGCGCGCGAAGTTGACCCAATTGATATGCAGTCTTTTCTTGAATTTGTGTCAAAGATGGAGCTTAAGGTGATTTAGTTTTATCAAAGCCTTCAAAGACGACAAGGACATCGTTGAAGACATGCCTCGTTCTTGAAGACCTTCGACCTCTTTAACTGATGAAAATATTAAAAAAGTAAATAAAAGAGAGCTCGACGTCTCTTGGGAGTTCGTCCGAATGAGTTTGGTGAATATTTTGGGTATAAAATGCGTCCTTGCTCGGCTCGTCCCGATAAAGCTGAATTTTTTTTAAAAGAGTAGCATAAACATGGGCATGTTTGATCGTGCGAATTCCGGTTCCGTCTTCATGGAAAGCATTATAACATGCGTCTTTGAGTTTGACATGCCTATAAGTCAACAATCGTCTGAATGGAGGGAAAAAACGAGCCGAAACCAGAAAAAACCACGCGAAGGCCGTTAAAAAATCAAGGTGATACTCATTGCTCGATATTCGTGGTTTGGTGCATCATGAATTTATGCGGAATGGACAAACGGTCAATAAGAAATTCTAATTGGTCGTATTGATCCGGGAATTGTGGAATTTTCATCGATCAACATTCACCAGATTTGGCTCCATGTGATTTTTTTTGTACCCCGAACTGAAATTGCCGTTCCGTAGAATCCGCGTTCATTCGATCAAAGATTCAACTGTTCGAAGTAGTTTTTCTTATTTCTGATTAAGCTGGTTGTGTTCTTTGACATTTTTTTGCCGTTTTAGTTATAAAACCCAAACTCAGATGAATCATAAGAGTCTGTATCGTTCGTTTGAGTTTACAGTATTCAACATAAAGGGTGGCTGAAAAAAATGACTATGGACTATGCTCTGAAAGGAGTAGAAGAATGTTCATTGTATCCTTATACTCGACTTAAATGTAGGGCTTAGAAGTTAATAGAGTTTCAATTGGCATTGCGAGACCAATTGCAAGTGTGTGACAAGTTCATACACATAAGCAGTCTCAAACTCTCCAAAACTTGGATTGTGGCGAGTAGAAAAAACAACTAGCACAGTATAAATATATACATATAGGATATGACTAGCTATACTACTTTAATTGGGTATCTACATACTTTATTTTATTGAATTTAATTCTATAAAAATATCCATACTATTTTAAGCACAATAATTTCAAATTTATTTCGAAAAAATATATTTGCGACGTTATTGCCTAAAAAGTGCAGCTGAAAGATTTTTGGGACCACTCAAAGATTACGAAATTTACATTATGCATTAGCATTACTTCCTTAGAAGTTTACATATCTACATATGCCCTCATATACCCTCGTTTTCACATGTAAGACGGTATATGTTTTGGTTGCAAGAATTCAATATGTAAAATTCATAAATAAAAACATTGCTTTACGAGGGATTCTGCATAAGAACGCAAACCCACTACTGCGCCTTAATATGTGTGCTCAGCTCAGTTACCGCTGTGGGTGAAAGCTGACTGCCATAGTGCATGCGCATAAACCAGGTAGTAAAATTCACCAGTCGTGAAGTGCTCACAACTAGCATGAATCTTGAGTTTAAGTTCTTTTTCGAAACAAGCAACATTTATTTTTATATGGCTATATTCTAGAGATCTTCATTGTCAGTTTTTGTTCAGAAATACCATATGCCAGTCTTAACTAGTTTGAAAAAGTCGAAATAAAAAGTATTTCAGTTATAGACTAAATTCCTTGCCGAAAATATATAACCGAAAATGTTTCAATGGCAACTAGTATGAAACTTGATATTAACTTGCTTTTTTCTCAGCAAGATTTATTTTTATATAGCTACTTTCTACAGATATTCATTTCAAGATTTTGTTCAGAAATATGACAACTTAAACTAGTTCAAAAAGAACAAAAAACGACAGTATAATAATGGACTAAAGTCCTTATCTTAAATACATAATCGCAGCTGTATTCATGGCATGCCTTTCGAAAGTTAACTTATTTATAAATCTATTATAATTTCAACAAATTGGACTTTTAGTCCAAGTTTAAACTTCAGACCTTCTAGTTGCTAACTAGTTTTTTTCGGACTAGTCAATTTTAAGACCATTATATCCATAATAATTCTATAATTGCATCAATTTATTTTTTTGGGTCAAGCTCAAATTACAGAACAGTTGCCAACTAGTCTTTTTCGGACTAGTTAATTTTGAGAACTAACTTATTTCTAAATAATTTTATAATTTCACAAATTTGGTCTTTTGGGGCAAGTTTAAACTCTAGTCTTACTAGTTGCCAACTAGTATTTTTCGGACTAGTTTATTTTAATTTCCTGTCTTCTTTGATGATGTAGACAGGTAAGCGCTTGCTCTAGCGCATCATCTACAGTGCATGCAAAAAGTTAAACGACTATCAGCTTCCACCAACAACTACACAACACACCCAACTCGGCGTACAGGATCAAGAGCGACACTGCTGCTATCGTACACCTATAGGTATAACTCTTCTTCGCTTGAGAACTTACATGATGCCGTTACAACAACACAATGCCATTTGAGATTGTGCTGCAGAAAATTGGGATTTACATAAAAGCCACTAGAATCATTGCAACAGCGGCACTTCAACAGCGACCTCGACGCGGTGTGTTGGTGTGCGTCTCGGTCGTAGGTCTTAGGAAAAAGATAAACCTTGGAGGCGGTGCGCTGTTGAGAAGGTGTTCAGGTGCTGAAAAAGTGTCTTAGTAGTCTGGAGTGCAACTAGCAAGTGGAGAATCTTCTGCGGAGTGAAGTAGACATATTTTTATGCACACAAATCTGCGTATGTATATGTGTGTGTGTATGTAAATGAAGTAGAAAGTACGTTGCTGGTACACAAATATGCTTAAATAAATAAAAGTAAATACATGTATATGTACATACATATTTATATGTATGCATTTAGAAGAAAGTCTGCAGGTGAATGCCGTCATGCGATTTTCGTGCAAGCCATGCCGTGAGCTCACTAGTAAATATATTTGCCTGCACCTGCATATGTGCGTATATGTTTGTTGTAGGTTTATCTGCTTGGTAAATAAGATACGCTTGTTCACATGTGTAGCACCGTTACGATTTATTTGTTTAATATTAAATGGAAATGCGGCGATACTTAGCTCTTCTGTATTTGAAAACAAGAGTATGTACTTGTGTATATTTATAGATATACCCAAATACGCAACATACATATGTATATACAATTTAAGCGCTCTGTGTGTACTTGTGACAAAAAAGCGCGGAGACAGCAATAGCTGATAATTTCGCTAATGTATTGCATTTCATAAGCGTTGCCCTATGCAAATGGCGTGATTGTTGCATTTTGCTGTGCTGAGTGCTTGCACACACTTTCACATGTACGGTACTTGCACCTAATTGCCATAAATAAGTAGCCTCAGCAAATCGATTGTCGTCAACAATTTGGAAATCTACAAACATTTTCGCATAGTTTATGTTATACATTTGAGCGGGAAAGCGCCGTTAATTGGCCTTATATTATAAGTATTAGCCTAATCGATGAATTGGTGGTGTGATATATGTTTACTGTTACATTAAAGTTTACGTTTTGTTGTTTTCACAGCATTTCATGGCATAATAGCTTCTGCGGAAATCGAAATTATAGGTTTCATCAGGTATGAGCAGAAAAAGTATACACGGCACACACCTACTTCGCTTCACAAAAAAATGTTGGTTGAAAGGGTTCGCTCTTCTTTTTATTTATTGGCGTATTCACCGGTTACGTAGTTATAGCCGCGCTAGTCGTTCTTCCTTTTCGCTGTTTGAAAAAATTCGAAAAATTCGTTCCTGGAGAAAATATTAATATTGATAGTCGAGGCCTTTTCGTATTTCTAATCAAACTTCAACTTTTTTATATTTATAATGAACTTTAATGAACGAAATATGTACCATTTTGTTCGACAATTTTTTGCCATTTTCCGCTAGAGACATTATTCCATCAGTGTAAAACTTTTCTGTTTTGTTGGCGAAAAACTGCGACAAATAATTTTCAAAGGCTTCCTTTGAAACTAATTTTATTTCATTAAGGGCGCTCTGCACTGATCGAAACAAATGGTAGTCCAATGGTGCAAGGTCAGGGCGGTATGGTGAATGCGTCAAAATTTCTTAGCCAAGCTCTCCCAGTTTTTGTCGAGTTACCAAAGATGTGTGTGGTCCGGCGTTGTCCTGATGCAAGACGAAGCCTTTTCTGTTTACTGTTACAGTACTGGCCGTTTTTTTCTAATGCTTGCTTCAATTTCATCAGTTGTTGACAGTAAAATATAGAATCAATCGTTCGACCATTCTGGAGCAGCTCATAGTGGATGATTCCTTTCCAATCCCACCAAACATTCAGCCTTAACCTTTCGAGGCATCAATTCTGGCTTTGCGACCATTTACTAAGCTTCACCACGCTTGGACCATGATCTTTTTCGCATATTATTGTCGTATTTGATCCACTTTTCGTCATCTGTTACCATTCGCCTTAGAAATGGTTCGATTTCATTCATGTGGTATCCAAACATCGAGCTTCTTTTTGTAGCCGGCCTTTTTTAAATGGTTCAAAACCGTTTGATGATGAATGTTAAGTTCATTAGCAATGTCATATAGCTTATGTGACGGTCTTGGTCAATATTTTCCATAATTTCATCGACTTTTTCAACGATAGGTCGACCAGAGCGTGGTGCATCTTTCACATCGAAATTTGCAGAACGGAACCGAGCGAACCATTGTTGTTCTAGATGAACTGATACAGTATCCTCTCCGTAAACTTCACAAATTTCATTGGTGGCTTGCGTGGCATTCTTACCTTTTTTATTCAAATATTTCAAAATATCGCGAATTTCTTCATTATTTTCATTCATTTTTGAACAGCTGTAACTTTTTTTCAACTTCCCCGAATTTTATTTTTATTTTTTTTTAATAAAGCTTAAAATCTCACTTTTCTAACACTACTTGTATATGGTATGACACAATGTGATTGGTAGCACTGGAGATATACTGACAAAATACGCAAAGACTTTTTCGACTATCTAATTAATTTAAATTTAATTAATAATGATATTAATATCATCGGTGTACGCCAGTAGCTGTACACTCTACAGAAGATGATACCTTAGCTATTTAGTTCTGCAGCTCGAATTATTTTCTTCAGGAGTAGATTGAAGAAGTCTCACGATAGGGAGTCGCCTTGTCTGAAACCTCGTTTTGTTTCGAACGAATCGGAGAGGTCCTTTCCGATCTTTATGAAGCTTTTGATATTACTCAACGTCAGTTTACAGAGTCGTATTAGTTTTGTGGGAATTCTAAATTCAGATATAGCAGCACAAAAAGATAGAGGGAGTCCTTGGTTAAAATTTATTCGAAATTGAAGCCGGTCATAAGGTTACAGTAAATGGGGAACGTGTTATTGCTGACATACTATATGGTTCAATTGCTGCAAAAGGTAGTCGAAAATTAGGCTTTCGGCTGAAATTTATTCGAGCTACGAAACCAATACATTAAATTATATGCGCTTTATTTCTTTTTGAAAACCACATGTCTGCTATAAGGCGAAAAGTACTGCTAATATATACATCAGTACTACTGTGATCAAAAAGTAAGGTGAAATTGTGCCTTAAAACACCGGGTATCAAGAAGCCGGGTACATTTTTTTCTAGGTTGGTAGGATTTTCGATAACATTTGTTAAGTGTCTGTTTATCAAAATGTTTAATTATCTCTGAGTTCTTGTAAATTACCAAAAGATAATTCTCCGATTTTGCAATGGATGATTTTAATGAACAACGAACTTGCTTAAATTTTGTTTTGTTTGTGTCAAACTATGGCACAAAAAAACGTTTTTAAGTGGAACAATGAGTCAAAGGCCGGCCCGGGAACGCGCTAACGACAAAGTGCTCTCTGGATGACCACCAACCTTTATCGACAAGGGCCTCATTAAAAAAATCAAAGATTTGGTGCTTAGAATTAAAGACCTTGCTGATAGTGTGATGATGATATTTCAATCATTTTGCTCAATCCATTTTATTTTGAAGTATATTTTGTGTCTCAAATGCGTCAAGCTTCGATTGGACTTTTTTTTGGTAAAAGCTCGACTCATATCGTTCCGCAACCATCGCATTCGCTGTTCTCCGTGCGATTTCTGGCTATTAAGCTTAAAATACCGAGAACGCCATTTTAACATGATTGACGAGATAAAAATTCAATCTAAGCAAGTCCTGAAGGCTATACTGACTGTTTTGAAGACTGGAAAAATGCTGGAAAAAGTACGTTTTATCGGATGAAAATGGGCCTAAAATTGATTGTATAGTAAATAAAGAATTTACATATTAAAAATATATTTTGATCAAGGTGGTATAGTTATGTATTTATGTATGTAGTATAAGCCTTTGCCGGTACCAGAAAATATTTTCAGCGATGGCAAGATTTGAGAAATGATTATTTAAAGCAATAACCCATGCATTATTACCATATCTATATCTCTAGTGAAAATACTTTAAAACATTTAACAGCATTTCAATATCTTGTATGAAGATTTGCGCATTTTTGTTTCTTCCTTATAGTCATCCGATGTTTTGGCACCAATATTCACTTTAGTATTTAAAGTCTTCCCACCAATGATCAGTTAATTTAGCAGCAGCACGTATCCCTTTCAGTTTCATGCGTTTCCAACATAATTATTGCCTCAAATTACAAATACAACCGCCTAGATAATTTCACAACAACAAAATAAGCTTACGAGCAGCTGTCAGTTAGTTAATGCAATATGTTTTTTTTCGTTTATGTCAATAGAAAGAAAAAGTAATAAAACACACTCGTATATCTTTAGTGGGTAACTGTAACCATATTAGTGAATTTTTTCGCTGGTTCCTGCATTTTTAGCTTTTTTATGAATCCACCAACCAGCTGTCATCTGCTGTCTGCATTCGTTAGTGTTCTATAATTGTATCAGATTTGAGTGGATAAGTTTAGTGTCTAAACTACTGCGTCGATACTTGCTCAGTTTTTAATTTTTGAATTAAATGTTGGGATTTTGAAATAAAGCTCGGCGAAAAATTCAACGTAATTATGAAATATGATTCGCCTTTTCACTTTAGCTCGCCTTCAAACGGATGTTTTTTGGCTACCCAGGGGATACTTGGTCTAAGACCGGAAGTCGTGAGTTGCTTGAGACATACATATGTAAAATAATCGTTTCTGGCCATTACTAAGTGAATGGCACTCAGAGAACTTTCCTCACTTGCTTGAACCTCTACAACTCGGCTATAACCGCATAAGCGTGTCTATGCCAATAAAAAAGAATAAGTCTGTGTCTTCCGTACCTATGAAAACAGGATGAGGTATACAACACGATTACTCGTCTTTTTACCTAATATTTTTATTTATTGGTGAGTTCATGTTATATATATTTTTGTATATTATGCGCCCAGAAAAAAGTTATATTCATAATATTCGAATTTCGCATTAGCCAGAAGTTGCCAACAAAGAGTTTCGCAAAATGCGAAGAACTTTTACAGACGACTATTTGATCAAACCTCCCATCCCATCAAATCAATTCTACCTTTTTGGTTTGGTTTTTCGTGGCTATAAAAATCTGCTGCCTTTTAGTGAATCCTGTTAGTACCTTTTTCTTCGTTCTTCATTCTATCGTTATACTGGGCTGTGCCATTTTTAAGGAATTTTTTTGAATTTAAAAAACCGGTCAAAAACTTTCCAGAAGGCGGTCATGTTTGTTTGCAAATTTGTGTCAAATTTTTTCAGACTATCAATAAGGTTTGCGATTTGATCACGTCCTCTTTCATTTTGATATAAAGCTTCCAAGATTATTACGCAAATGGCGTAAGAGCTTCTCGAGCAAAAGACGGCCGTCTCTGTGACTTTTTTTTTGTTTTCGGGGAACGCAACATGTGTCCTGAGATCCAACATAGAAAAAATGTCAGAGATATTCTTGGTGTCGCAATCAGACGGCTGCCAAACATGGACATATTATACCTGGTGCTATAGAGTATAATACTATTGTTCACCTAACGGTTGCACGTATTTCCTAAAATTAATCTAGAAAGATATAGGAGTATCACATATCTGGAGACCCGCTCCACCGATTTCAACCAAATTCGGTATGCGACATTCTACGGATAATCCAATGTTACAGTGTCAAAATAAGTGAAATCGAACTACAGGCCTCCTACTTCCCATATAACACAATTTTAAATTCCATTTGAAACTTTAACTTTCCAGTGTACAAATCAAGAATGAATTAATATTATACTATATATCAAGACAAATCCTTACTCGCATAGTGCAAAATATTTTCCTGATAGTAGTATGTATGTCTCTGTGCCACAAATGCGTTGAACAAACCTCATGTTCCTGAAGGTACTTCCCTGGCTTTGTTTCTAGCAAGTTAAAAGACTATACAATTTTCAGTTATACCCTAACTTAGCTCTTCCTTACTTGTTTTTTATACCCTAAACAGGGTATATGAAGTTTGTCACGAAGTTTGTAACACCCAGAAGGAAGCGTCGGAGACCCTATAAAGTATATACATATATAAATGATCAGTATGTTGAGCTGAGTCGACTTAGCCATGTCCGTCTGTCTGTCTGTTCGTCCGTCCGTCCGTCTGTCTGTATATATACGAACTAGTCCCTCAGTTTTTAAGATATCGTTTTGAAATTTTGAAAACGTCATTTTGTCTTCAAGAAGCTGCTCATTTTGTCTCATACAAAAGTTGGCACAGGTTATTTTCTAGAGCAACAATGTAATCTCCGAAGAAATTGTTCAGATCGGCTTACCAAAGCATATAGCTGCCATACAAACTGAACGATCGGAAAAAAGTTCTTGAATTTGACAATGTATCTTCACCAAATTTGGTATATATTATTTTCTAAAGCAACAATGTAATCTCCGAAAAAATTGTTCAGATCGGTTTACTATTGCATATAGCTTCCAGAATAGTTTGTCAAAAAAGTCTTGCGGTATTTTCGCTAGTTGGCGCTGAAAGCGCATAGTTCTAGTTTTATTCGTCGCATCGGGTCATGCTATACCTTTTTGGAAAGCTCATTTCACGCGCTAACGCGTGTTTGATTGATTGTCGTTTCTTTTAAGTCGTTCGTGAGTTATAGCGTCGCAAACATGGAGCAAAATAAAGAGAAAATACGGCATATTTTACAGTACTACTACGATAAAGGCAAAAATGCATCTCAAGCCGCCAATAAAATTTGTGCAGTTTATGGACCCGATACAGTTTCCATTTCCACCGCACAACGATGGTTTCAACGTTTTCTTTCTGGTGTAGAGGTGGTCGAAAATGCGCCACGCTCCGGAAGGCCTGTCGTCGAAAATTGCGAAAAAATCGCTGAATTGGTCGAAAGAGACCGGCATAGTAGCAGCCGTAGCATCTGTCAAGAGCTGGGCATGAGTCATCAAAAATTCATTTCAATTTCAACAAAAAAAAATTCAATAAAAATACGTTCTTCTTAATTGGCGTAGACACCGCTTACGCGATTATAGCCGAGTTAACAACAGCGCGCCAGTCGTTTCTTCTTTTCGCTACGTGGCGCCAATTGGATATTCCAAGCGTATACAGGTCCTTCTCCACTTGGTCCTTCCAACGGAGTGGAGGTCTTCCTCTTCCTCTGCTTCCCCCGGCGTACAGCGTCGAATACTTTCAGAGCTGGAGTGTTTCCGTCCATTCGGACAACATGACCTAGCCAGCGTAGCCGCTGTCTTTTAATTCGCTGAACTATGTCAATGTCATCGTACATCTCGTACAGCTCATCGTTCCATCGAATGCGATATTCGCCGTGGCCAACGCGCAAGGGACCATAAATCTTTCGCAGAACTTTTCTCTCGAAAACTCGCAACGTCGACTCACCAGTTGTTGACATCGTCCAAGCCTCTGCACCATATAGCAGGACGGGAATTTTGAGTGACTTATAGAGTTTGGTTTTTGTTTGTCGAGAGAGGACTTTGCTTCTCAATTGCCTACTCAGTCCGAAGTAGCAACTGTTGGCAAGAGTTATCCTGCGTTGGATTTCTAGGCTGACGTTGTTGGTGGTATTTACGCTGGTTCCAAGATATACGAAATTATCTACGACTTCAAAGTTATGACTGTCAACAGTGACGTGAGTTCCAAGTCGCGAGTGCGACGACTGTTTGTTTGATGACAGGAGATATTTCGTTTTGCCCTCGTTCACTGCCAGACCCATTTGTTTTGCTTCCTTGTCCAGTCTGGAGAAAGCAGAACTAACGGCGCGGGTGTTAAGGCCGATGATATCAATATCATCGGCATACGCCAGCAGCTGTACACTCTTATAAAAGATGGTACCTTCTCTATTAAGTTCTGCAGCTCGAACTATTTTCTCCAGAAGCAGGTTGAAAAAGTCACACGATAGGGAATCGCCTTGTCTGAACCTCGTTTGGTATCGTTAAGGCCGATTCTGATAATGTCAGCTTACGAGCCGTTCAGTTTTGGGGGATACGACATCGATAAAGAATTTGAAATCGACGAAGAGGTGGGTGTGTCGATTTCTTTCACGGGTCTTTTCCAAGATTTGGCGCATGGTGAATATCTGGTCGGTTGTTGATTTTCCAATAAAAAATACCGCAAGACTTTTTGACAACCATTATAATAGAAATTCAGGGAGAATGTTTTCCTGATAGTAGTATGTTTCTGTGCCATA